>NW_009647743.1:2603023-2644724 GCF_000708025.1 Charadrius vociferus
TGGGTTGCATAATCTAATGTGCCATATTTGCCTTCTGATAACCCTCACCAACAACATCTAAAAGTAGTCATTTGACTTTTAGTGACAGCCACTGTTCGTGTTATCTCTACAAATTTCCTTCTTGAAAGAGCTGGTCCTCTTACTGCTTAGATACCACTGCTTCTGCATGTGCGAGAACGGAGGGGGTGTAGTTGGCCTTGATTCAGTTCTGACATAGCGTCTGCAAAGATTTAAACACATCAAAGTGTCAGCTAGATCGAACGAGCCAGAATCTATTTTAGAGTAATTGAAAGTTTGACTTCCATTTGCCCAAGAACTCCATTTATTTATTTTAACTTCACTAAAATTCCCTCAGCATTATAAAATTAATTGCAGTCCTGTTATCTTTCCCTGATTGCGCCCCCTCAATGCCAGCAGACTCTGAAACATTTCCTACAAAAATCTCAACCCTAAATACCTGTTTTTTTACAATGAAACAGTGGGAGCATCTTATATAGAACTACCTGCTGTTCTGTATTCAAATGGATGTGTGCCTATTTTTTCCTCAACATTCGGTAGTAAAAGGAAAGCCGGGAGGAATACCACTCACAGAAGCCCTTGAACTAACTGAAAAACAAATCACATTTACTTTGTAGTAATCTGAGAAAACTTTCCACTGTACTGGTTTGATTCTACCATATGTTTTCAGGCCCATGACATCGCCCAAAGCGCTTTCATTCATTAAAAAGCTCATCAGACTTGCGGAGATGAGAGTTACCTCTGCCCAGATTTAGAGCTCAGGAGGCTGATCCAGACTCTACGTCTGTTCTTTGCTACCAGAAAAGGATTTAAAACCCAAAGAGCCACTTTAGCGGCATCTCAGCATTTACACCATCCTGCTCAGATGCTGCTCGGGGCTGCCCTCCTCCTCTTAGTCACCGGCCGCATCCTATGCTGCATCAGCACCGCTTTTAAGAACACGTGTGCCCAACAGGATGTTTCTGTGCAATTTTTTGAAAGTCAGTGCTACACCCTCTTCATTTCTACAAAGAGGAGAGAAAACAAATGGATCTTTATTCCTTTATTCTTATTTTAGGGAGTGTACAGCAACAGACTGCCAGAACTGGGGGACTGGTTGAAGGCTGTCCCCTGTGTGAAGGCTGAAATTGTCATTCTTAATCTCACTGATAAAGGGCTAGTAGCATTTTTAACACTCCAGTTAACAATTATCACATTCAGCAGTATCTACGCTTACATCTGCTTTGAAAACAGTTGTTTACATCTCAATATCAAGTTTATGCTTTCCCTGGTTTTGGGGTCCCTCAGACTCATAAAAACCTCCAACCTTCCCTTCTTCTTCAACCCTTCAGCTAGAGAAGTCTTAGAAACACCATGCCAGTGGATCAAATTCTAGATTTTTTTGGTAGAAATTCACACACAAGAGTAGAAGATATAAGATACCATCCCCCAAACCCACTAACTAATTAATATGCCCTTCCCCACCCCTCAAAAAAAAAAAAAATCAAGAATAAGAAAAAACAATGTAAAGTCATAACATTTACATCTGCACCAAAAGTCTTCCCTTATTCCAGAGAACTGGTTGACAACTATGCTTTTTACACTGGCTTGAGAATATATACAGACCAGCCTCGATCCTGGTCCCATTAAAGTCAAAGGGTCCCTAACAAGCCCATTAATGTGTCATCAGGGCATAAGCAAATATGTCCAAAAGTAAACATTCACTCTAAAAAAAATTACCTTCTTCTCCACCATGCTCTTTGGGGCCAAGAATGTATCCATAATAAGAATTTTGTATAAATGGAACCCCAGATTTTAATTTTTCTAATGGAAAATTATAAGAAAATACTGGGTGGTTTAACTCCTCTAGTCTGGATCCTTTCTTTGCTCCTTCAAAGGCTTTTCAGGAAAAACAAACTCCTTTCTTCTCATACAGTAGACAATGTCCCTCTTTAGGTCTGCTTCTAATAACATGAATAATATTAATCTCTCCTACAAGCTGTGCTAGGAATCTCTTTTGGGAAGCAGTGACATCTTCGCATTATTAATAGCTGATTCGATCTGGCTCGCTGTAGGAACAGCTTTTGCCAGTGTGAGATTAGGTTCAACTAACAGCCTTACGAATTTCAGCATGTCTTTATCTAGCAGGGTATTGCAACACAGCGGCCTTCTGTGCCCGGGAAACGTAGCCAAACAGAAACCATGCCTGCCTGGTATCATCAATCATGAGCAGGCAATTCGCAGCTACACTTACCCGCATTATTTTTTTTTTAAGGAATTATTTTTGAATCTCAAAGGGAAAGACTGAAATAAGAGGGCAAACCCTTTCACAGTTCTTCCTCGTTTTGTTCTTTGCTATTTCTTCAAGTATCTTCAAGCAGCTCTTTCCTGCCTCTTGCCAGAGTCTATTTCTCACTGACCTTTCTTGCAGTGTATTTTTCAAACTTTCTCCAACTTTGTTTCATTTTTCCTTAAAGAGTACCTCTTTGCTATCCTATCTGTATTTCCACCTATTTTTTAATTTCCCATCCATGCTGTAAGAATGCCTACAATGCTATTGAATAGATGGTAGGACTTCTTTAATAGATTTCTAACACCGCAAGGGGCAGGACTGGAAGATTGACATTTTGACCTCTGGTTTACTGCCAGATGAGCTATTGGGTGTTCTGGATACATCGGTTCTCCTTTTCCTGTCAGGGCAGACCATTCTTTTGCAGGTATTATCTCATCACTCTTTCAGACAAGGGTGCACACTAAGCTGGTCTGGTTTATGAGTGATCATTTGTTTTCCACTTTTGTTCATCTTCTTCATTAAATGAGTTTTAGGCGATACAAAAGGGCCAAAACTAAGTTTGAGGGCGTGGGGGATTGATGCAAAAGAGAGAAAGAAAAAAAAAATAAAATCTCTGCTCTCAGCTCCCTTAAGTTGCTGATCTGAAAGTCTTTTTCAGGAGGGCAACGGTTTTTCCTTCACTCACTTTCCGTCCTCATTTTCACTGCTGTATTCTTTCCTGCAAGGCTCAGTTTAAACGGGGGCTCATGGAGTCAGATAATACAGACAGAAAAATGCACAAAAAGATGTTCTATGTTTTCCTTAGAAGTTCGAAACAAAATTGAGATTTTCAAAATTTTGAAACATGTTGTTGAGAAGTTTAACTTTTTTTTTTTCAGCTGGGAGTAACTGAGAGGAGGCTTTTACCTTACCGGGAAAATCCTCCTTCTTCCATGAAGAGTGGATTAAATTGTAGACGCAAAGCAAAATGGAAATTCTGGTAGAAAAATTTGATTGAAAAGCATTCTGGCAGAGAGTGGTTTTTACCACTTGGAATAGCGACTTGAATCTACAAAACATTTCCAATATTATCCACAATAAGGAGAACTTCTGAGAAGGCTTAGGACACAATTTGGAAGAAACTGAGAAATAAAAGTAGCAAACAAATAGAAACTGGACAGAACAGGAGTTGTTGGAATTGTCTTTTTCTACTCTAAGCCTTATTGCTTTAATTACTTCACTTAATATTAGATGCACATAAATTTTGTAATTTTAATTTTTTGCCTTTAAGTGGAATTTTATCAATTTTGGAAAAATTAATAAGGTTTCCCGCCCTTAAAGAGAGAAAATAATTTCCTGAGGTGGTAAAGAGAAGGAAATATGCCTAAAAGAGGATGATAGTATAGGATAGGTCCTAAATCAGTGTCACGGTCACAAAACCAGTCAGTCCCTCCGAGGGTCTGAGCAGGATACAGACTACGGTTGGCCAAACAGACAATGAGCGTCTGCTGAGCAGCCCAGTCGAAGTCAGCCAAGCTAAATTCAGACCAATGACATAAAGGTGAAAAGGTTTGTGTCACTCCAGCAAACCTCAACCATCCCGTTTCCTTTGCCTATTTTTTTGTTCTGACTATTTGTAGCCGATATGTCAATCTCATCTCCGTATGATTAACGGATTTTTGGTTTAGAAAAGCAGAAACTAAGAGGAAAGATCCCAAGACTTGGTGTCTTTTTCTGTATTTTCACATTAGCTTGGTAACCAAGGTGACTCTGAACAACTTTTTTGGTTTTACTCAAAAGTATTGACAAACGAAGTCACGTGTATCTCACAGGAAAATACATGGAAACATTGAAAGGATGTTTAAAAGATCAGGGGAGATTATATTATAAAATAATATTTATACTTTTCACATACTCCAACATAGTCAGAAAATTATTATGACCATGTTTCAGGTTTCATAGTAAGCCCTTTTTTGGGGAGAAATGAATTATTGCAGAGCTAAGAGCTATGTGGCTGCTGAAAGACTACCAACCCACGATGGTCCCTCCCTCCAGATGAGTGCTATCAAAAACATGGTAAGACCTTAATATTGAGCTGTAAAACTCAAGGGAGAATATATTCACATGAAGTGATTATCTCTTATGTTTCTGGACATTCTAAAGATACATTACATTCTCCTAATAATACTTGCCTTCTTTTTGATATGATGTTTTGGAAGAACAGCTTGCACTTATAATCAGTACAATTTATCACCTATCCCCAAAGTACCCTGCCGTTGAAATGCCTGACATATATATTAGGTGTTGTGGATTTAGCAAAAATTGAATTATAAATTGCCTTGCCAGCTTTTGCCTCTGGAAATAATGAAAAAGTGAGCTAAAGAAAAGTTCTCCTGAAGGATTTATTTTTAGTGGCTATAGAGAAAGAAACAACAAACATGGATTGACCAGATTTTATCATTTTAACCGCTGAATAGCTTGCTCTCAAGAAAAGTTTTCATTCTTTTGATTTTTTTTTTTCCTAAGGAAAAAAAAGACTTCACTGAGAATGTTTGAATGTCCCTGAAAATAACTCAATTGAGCAAGGAAGAGGAAAAAAAAAAACAAAACCACACAACACTAACAAAACATTAATTTGTACTCAGTAAGCCCATATGAGAATTTCAAGGTCTTGTGCCCAAATGAAGTCAAGTTAAATGTCATCCAAAATACTTTCTTTTCTCTTCTCTGGTAAGTGCTGTCTCTCACTGAATGAAATTATTTGCAACGGCCTTTTAGAGTATGACATTATCCAACTCCTCAAAATAATAGGGCCTTTAATAAGTTATCTAAATTGGCAGAGCTACGCAGAAGCCGTTTTTAACAAGTATTTCAGCATCAAATGTGCATAGTTAACCTAAATGTTGATTATAAAGGTATTCAGAAATACAGTAAGCTTTGGCAATACTGATTTTAAACCCACATCTAACGTTTCTTCATGAATTCTGTACTTATCTCTTAAGTTCCTCCATGGAGGAAACAGCAACTTGTGTTCATCTACAGTTACTTAGTTTAAAGAAAAAAATTCTGTATGAGTGCACGCGCAAATACCCAGCCTGCACTCCGTATTTAAGTGAAGGTGGGAATTAGCTTTCTCTTTACAAGCTAAGTTGAAATTTTAGCTCAATTTGTGTCTTTTTTAAAGAACATATGTTTTTACCACCTTATCAGAAGTTTTTGCTTTAATTACGATGTTGGATCGTGAGTGCGAATTCTCTGTTTCTTCATTTCTGTAGGTGAAAGAACACCCAGCATTTTGGGTGCGCCTGTTTTTAATATAAGTGATACAGGAATAAAAAAATCTTATTGAAGTGTGTTGTGGTTTTGTGCAAAGAATTTAAAAGTAGGCACTTATCATTCCAATATTGCCTCCTTCTTACATTAAATATCCTATTGTTAAATGAGTTGATCATAAACTTCTGACGTCTCTTTGGTAATACTGGGCAAAAACTGCGTGAATTGTCTTTGTTATAATTAATGCATTCTACAATGTGACTGCCAGACTACAGTCACCTGAAATCCGCCCAGCAGTTTGACTGCGTAGGTTAATAAAATATAACTGTCTACACATGCGGAGGGGAGTGCGGACAAATGGAGTCAGATGAATTTGTTCCTAAATCTGGTTGAGAAATATGAATAATATTAGCATTCATGCAGTTCAGCTTACAAAGTCACTGCCATTCTTTTGGAAGTGATGTAAAGAAACTACCCACACAAAAGGAAGGAGAGCGGTAACTTCTGCGGAGGTGAACCCTTAACAACCACGATGATTAGGATCCTTAACCAGCAAGAAAGCAAGCAGCAATGTCCAACATCTTGAGTGAAGGAGTTTGATAAACTGGAAAACCGATACATGGATGGAAAGACCAAAAGAAGTAATTTGCCATGAAAGTAAGATCTCCATGGAAGGCAGAGGGTGAATTTACATGAGACTCATAAAAATGCTTGCAGAAGTGCAGTGCAAAAGTGTTCATCCTTTTCTAAATTGTAAGTAGTGCCAGGATTCAGGAAAAAAAAGATCAGTTGAAGGAAAGAACACACCATAAGAGGAAGGACAAGTTTTCCTAGTAGCTGTATTTACATTCTGTTACGTCCTTGTCAGACGGTAAGCTTTTCATGCCTTGCTATTTGTTTTTCTCTTTTGCACGGCTGTGTGCTTCATTCATCGTCACTGTGGGTGACTGAGATCGAGGGAAAAATTAAAAACTATACGCAAGAGGTCATAATTTACTTGCGTTTTATAAAATACATGTAAAGGCTTACAAGTCGGGAAACACGCTGAAGAAATGTGTTGTCATCATACAGCCACAAAACATCCTGCGGATTAATCCTATGGTGGCCCTGCATGACACCTGTAGTAGATGTGGGCATTAGGTCAAAATATTAGCTGGAGCTAATGATGGGCCCATTATAACCCTCCTTAGTGCTCATTACTTAGGGGACCTTTTGAAGGTGCTCTGTATCATTCTCTGGCTGACAGGCTATTCAGTGAAGGTTAGCAACTCCCTCTGAAGTCCTGTTTCTCTGTTGCGGCTAACAACCTAGTTGGGGTCATGGAAGGCACACATGGATCCTTCACCTAAACGACAGAAATAGTATAGGAAATAATTAACATCTGCATGGGGTACAAAGATTTCGAAGGAAAGTAAATTTACTGTTTTTCAAGGTTAATTTTTTTCTGCATTGAGCATAATCACCGCAACAATGAATCAACGTTGTTAGCATTGCGCTCAGATCAGTGGAGACATGAGTGTGCGTGATGTGTTCGGTGGATGAATTCTACACAGATGTTCATGGCAAAGCCAGGGGGTTAAAATAATATTCCTGTAATCCTAGCTGGTACTACAGCAGAACAATAGAGTTCTTCACCGCTAGCCCCCACACTTCAGAGCACCTTTACCTCAGAATGGTCTCACACCCTTTCTTTTTAAGCTTCCATTGCAACATCACTGCAATTCATTTTTATTCAGCTTTTATCATTGTACATTTGACCCACAATAAACTTGGTGGATGAAAGCTTCCATTTACTGCAAGCATGCAGGATCCCTGTTCGGTTTAAAGACTGCATGGATAAACTGGAAGAACAATTGTGCATTTCCCACTTACTTTCTATTTCTTGCATATCCTATAGCATGAAAAATAATAAATAGGTCCTGAAATCTGCTCACTTATGTTCCTGCTCCTGCAGTGACCCTAACGTCAAAAACCCCTGACATATTCAGGGTTATGGGCCTGCTAGCTCAGTCTCGTCTTACTCCCCCATTTTGAGTCTGACCTTGCCTTTCCCCAGCTTATACACCAATTCCTATCAGACCTCAAAATTAATTTTAAAGCTGTCATATATACTTTCCCCTAGGCTTTTTTTCCACAGTGTGGTTTCACTCAGGTCTCTGAGCTATTATTTGATGCAGTTGCATGCATGTTTATTCCACTAACTTCTTTAAATCCCTTCCAAAACACAGAGATAAAGTTACATTTACTTTCATCAGGTGCTCTTTCTTTATAGGTAAAACACACTGTGGTGTGTTTGATGCTTGTATTTGTTTTTTCCTCCAAGGAAAATAATCTATTAGCATAAACATCTTTTTCCCTGGCTAACACCTACAAGCAGACAGCAAAAGACATAAACATGCTGTGGAAATATTGTGCCTCGGAACCCGAAGGCTGGCCAGCAGAAAATGCACCCCAAACCGTGGAGCTGAAGCACATGGGACTGCGGCACACTTAGCTGTTTCCCAACATGAAGATTTACAGATTTCTTAAAAATGTGCATTGAAATGTCCAAAGAAGTAAGCTTTGTACACGTGCTTCAACACAAGGTGCGAGTTCTGAAAACATCATTTTTATCAAAGCAGTACATAAAAAAAAAAACAAAAAAACCCCCAACAACCAAAAAAAAAACCAACACCCCCCCCCCCCAACCCCCAAACAAAAAAAAAAAAACAAAAAACAAGAAAAAACCCACAAAACAAAACCTAAAGACCTTCGAAAGTTTGAAGGTGTTATCTGCCTTGGGTTAGTACAGTGTAACACCTGGCATCAAGGATGACACTACTTTGATTCATGAAGCATTCAGGTAACTCAAACTGAAAAAATATTGACAAAATTTAGCAAAGTTTAGAACGTTGAAGTCTAGGTACATTTATTGTTCAAGGAAAAGTAAGAAACAAAAGCAAAAATAAAGAAGGAAAGAAAAGTCCTCCACCATGTCAACAGAAAAGATGAAAGTTGTTCCTTCGTAAAGCAACACACCATTAAAAGCTCTGAGTTGTGTCCTGGACAAAAGATATGCCTTGAATACTGATCAGGAGTGAAGAAGAGCATAAAGAAGTATCTGTTTTCTGAAAGGCAAGAGGAAATTCCTCAAAAATAACACTGCTTCAGGTTGAGGATTCCGAGCGCTGAAGGCGAGGTCCAGACCCAGCTCCCGCTTCCTTCGCACCTGACCAGGCCCCGGGGGCTGGAAGGTGTCCACGGGGCAGCATCACCCACAGGCAACAAGACACAAGGCTGTCTGCATTATGGGTCCGGGGCTACAAACATACCTACGGACAGCTAAGGATCAAGGCCAAGCCACCTCAGTGCAGGCGTAGTTACATCCAACAGATGGGAATAAAAAGATCAACATAAGGTCAACTTTGAGGTCCTTTCCAACCTAAACCATTCTATGATTCTATGATAAAGGAATAAATTGGAGTATTGAAGCGCTGAAGAAAATCTGAGTTTTAATGGCCAAAGCCCCAACGCTATTTTGCAAAAGCCAGAGAAATTTGCTAGTGTGTATTGTTACCACGCCAGGGCTCGCTGTAAGGCTACAACAAATCGATGTACCTTAATGTCTGGGTTTTTTCCACTGTATTGCCCCTTCGTTAGCCCAGAGTCCCAGAACCCTCCTCATTTCCATTATTTTCAATGCAGTAGAATATGGCGGTGGGGAAACATTTCAGTCAGCTCTACTTATGTTCAAAATCATTTGAAAGCTGATTTATTCCCCACTCAAGTCAGGCAGCCTCCAATAAAGGAAATAATCTATTTCTAGCCTGAGATGACATTTGGCAAGTTTCAGTGCAAATATTCATGACAAAGTCATAAGCCTTTGAAAACAGAGTTTTCCACTGGAAATGCTGACAGGTCCTTAAGCACAGTGGTGTGAACAGCACCGCCGTAATAAGCAGTAATTTAAAGGCTGTGCACTAGCTAACTATTAGTGCTAGTAAACAAGTGACCCTGATGGGATTTCAAATTAGAGCTTCAAGCAAACCATTTGATATTTAACCCTCTTGCTTTTCCACCTCATGGCAACGGAAACGTTATATATCATAGCATAATATTATTGTAGCTCACTCACTTGATAGGGACAGAAACCAGATAAAAGCAGATACAACTTTTATGATAATAAGAAACCCCACGTTTCAACAAATGCAGCCATCTAACGTTTTTCTAGTGGTAATTACATCTACAGCTTTGCAGCAGCCTGCGTTGGCCATGGTGTCTGGAAATGAGGAAACAGTCTGCTCACTATACATCGTATTCCGCCAACCAGCAACAACGCACGAAGACCAACTTAAAAATCACCCTCTCCTCCAGAGCCTCAGCCATTTTGCACAGACCCAAGTCAGACAGAGGATTAGATTTTCTTCCTAAGTAGACCACTACGCAAATTCTCAGGAAAAAATCAACTAGTAAAGAATCCCAGGAAAAACAAAACAAAACAAAACATTGCATAAAACTGGCTAATCTTTCTGAGCTGCACGTAGAACATGTCCTAGGACTGGGGGCCATGCACCACCTCCCTTGGAAAACTGAGGGGATGAGGGACAGAGCAGCTCAGAGTGGGTCTCCAGGGAGAAGGGTCTTGGCTGGACACACGGACAGGTCCTAAGTCTCCCTTCACTTAAACGGGGTGTCAGGATGACCACGGAGCTCCTGTGCTAATATAGCCTCACTACTGCTATGGAGCAGTATGGATGTAGAAAAGTGAAATTCAGATTACTCAGAAGATGTCCATAGTTCAAGTGGACCACTGTTGCTGTGAAGCAGGAATACCATGATCCCCATTGAAAATTAACTTTTCCCCCAAAATTACAGATGACCAGAAAACACAGGATGAGTTAATAGCAAGGTAAATACGCACTGTAATTTGAAGGTGTCACAAAACACACCAGAGTCTCACCATCTCCCTGCTCTGCACTCCCAAGGTAGAGCAGAAGTAGTCACACTGCCCGAAAAAAAAAAAAAAAAAATTGCTGCTTCTCCTAAGCTGAAACCAAGAAGCCCCAACCTGCTCTCCAGAGAACGCCAGTGACACCTGTAGAGAAAAGCGTTTGATTTATAGCCTGTAAATCAAGAGCTCTTCTAGTGCCTAACCAGACGAAAACATTTGAGCATGCATTTATACTACCCCGGGATGTCAGAGCCATCTCGTGTCGTATCCTCATCCACACGTTCTGCGGGGTCGGACTACACAAGCCGTAAACAGCCCAGAAAAAGCAAGGAGAGAACTTCATCACTGTCACTTACATTGACCTCCTGCAGGTATGCAAAGAAACCACAGCCCCTCCTCCTTCTGTTTCTCATAGTCAACTGAAATAATAGCTTTTCACAGAGAGGGGACTCCCACGGGCTTTTGACTGAAAAGCCAGCATGGGACACTCTGGCCATTTCATCATGCCCAGTGCCCTCAGCGCCACCTTCAACCACTGACAAACAGTAAGATGGACAGATTCTCACAGCAACCCTGTCTTTCCCCTTCTATCTACTCCTTAAATATCATGTCCATCGCAGTTGCCCTTGAACAAAAAGATGGTGCAGACGTCTTCATTTGTCTTATATTTCCACACAACTTACAGACAGTGGTTTTCCTGCACATGGTGCAAACGCCGGTCTTGTAGCTCTCTCTAAATATAATAACACATTACCAAAATGAAAAATCAATGCCTATAAAATTCAAGACACAAAATACACATCATTGTCTGAAGAAGGACTATGAGAAAAACAGTAAGAAATAATGAAAAACTCTTTAAAACACAATATTTCTACTCCATGCTGCTAATATTAATCAGGTGTTCAAGTCCCACTAGCATTTTATAGAAAATTCTTACAGTATGTTTTGGTCTCTATAGCTAGTTTCACAACAGCATTAATAAAAACATTAATTATTCTTCCAAGTAAAATACTATGAGAATAAGCATAGTTAGCTGTTACGCAAGTCATTTTCAGCTTACAAGCAGATTTGTTATGACTGCAGAAGGAAAGAAAAAAAAAAAAGAAATCAATGAAGCAAATAATCTCTAAAGAAGCAGTAATCTTATCTTCCTCTCGTTAATTAAAAAAGGATGAAAAAAAAAAAAAAGGAAGAGCAAAGGAACAGAAATCCTGTGCACGGTCAAAGCGTGTTTGCATTTACCAAGCAGGCTCTAATGTGTCTTTATAACCAAAAATAAAGAAGTATTCCCATGACTCTCCCAAATGTCATACAACAGACAAAACCAGTCTGTGGCAGGTCCCTTGATTGTTAGCCAAGTCATTTGGGCACTAAAATCTTGTTGTAGTTTACTATGATATTTTTATTTTGTAGTTGATTTGATCTTACTACGCTATTTATAACCCTTTATTCTCTTTTTCATAGGTTTATTATGAAAGAGGAGTAGTAATAACTAAATGAAAAGTGGGGGTGACCTTCTTCAAGGCAGTATTCTTGCAAGCATTACAGAAGATTTGGCAGTTTCAATTGACTTTAACTCTTTGCAATTAAGTATACTTCAGCTAGAACGTGTGGTACATTTCGGTACTCCTGAGGCTGCAGAATGTTGCAATGTGGAAGAATTCACCCTCCTACACTTCCTTGCAACACCAATTACTTCTGCAAGAATATTAAAACACCTCCCCCAGTTCTCTTTCAACCTCCCTTTCAGCTAAAAAGATTCAGAGAACTCCTTACCCTATCTATGTCCCTCAAAATAATTTTTTCCTGTTGCCATGTAACAACAAAATGACAGAAAAGTGCCGGTATGGCACATCGAACAGAAAATAATACATGTTTCCATTTCAGTTCACCAAAAGGCAGAATAATGTCTCTCAGAAGCTGACTCGGGCATTTTCTCATAAGGTCAGGCATATTTTTTTTTTTTTTTTTTTTTTTTCCTTTCAGGGGTTAACACATTTCTCCATAACACAGTGCAGTGTCAGTCACTCAAAAGCTGGTAAGTTCTGGCTGATACATCAAGCCATTATAGCACCAAGCCAGCATCATCGCAACTCGACACAATTCCCCTGACTTCAGCCCTGTACCACATGCAAGTCTGAATTTGCTTCATAAAGCCTAGGCATACACTTCTAAGAACAAGGGAAATACACCCTTAGTTGTACACTGAGCTACCAAATTAATCGGTTATAGACATCCATAGCAAGTGGTCTCAGTATTCCCCATATATTTCATAGAATCACAGAATGGTTTAGGTTGGAAGGGACCCATCTAGTTCCAGCAAAGATGCTCTCCAGCCCCAGCAAGTCAGACCAGCTGCCCATTTGCATCGCCCAGTAGGGTTTGGTTTGGGCTGGAGAGACAGCGCGGTCCAACAAGCAGCTCAAAGGACCTCCCGGTAGGAGCGGTGGCATCTCCCATCGCTGCGCGCGGCTGACCCAACCACTGGGGAGGCGCAGCCCCCCGGCAGAGAGACACAGATCTCCATGTGCCCACCTCTGCAACGCAGCAGGTCGGATACCGTGGAAAAAACACGACACGTTCCGATTCCTGTAATTTTAATCAGTATCTGCGATTGCTTTCTATAACACGCATTTTAAATTAAAGAGAGCAAAACGGTTTGCCTGTCTTTTGCCTTTTCCGGGTCCCGCTCATCTTCCTGCTGGTTCCAGATCGTTGTTGTGTGATCCTGCTCCCTCTATTCTGGCACGCCGTTGCTCTCTCACGTCTCCAGAAACTCCTAGTCTCATTACTGAGTGAATATACTCAGCAAAATTAGTCATGCAGCCCAGCTAAATTCTGTATTTTATTTTAAATGCGCATTTGAGTCAGTTTACAGTTGGAGTCAGGTGCATTAGATCAGGACACAGCAAAAAATTTGGCACTGTAACAGATTTCTTTTACTGGATTATCTGGCTACCAGAAAGTAAAGTATTTGCCTTTTAAAACCTTTTAGTATAATAATCTGACATGAACTTCCATAACCTATAAAAATTGGGTTTGCTTCTCATTCTTCCGTCTTTATTTTTTGTCTTAAGGTTAGGGTCTAATCCCACGAGGTACTGAGCAGATCTGAATGGCCTTAGTACAACAGCCATTAAAAATATTCCCACCCTCATTGGATAGGGACTTCTTTGGATTAAAAAAAAAAAAAAAAAAAAACAGAAAAAAAAAAGCAAACGAAAAAAACCTCAAGAAACCTACTCGAGTTGTTTACATCACTGTCAGCTATCTGCTTCATTCCTGCAGACAGAATAGGGGGTTGGGGTGTTGTTTTGGGGGTTTTTTGCCCCACAATGTTTATTTTAAAATTTCCATATTCCTCTCTCCATTTCCCTAAATTTTTCCCAAGCTTTCTCAGCCTCTGTTCCAAATCACGGGGGACTGGATTGTTCATCAAAGCAAACTTTGCTGAATGAGATACTCATTTTACAGGATAAAGGTAGTCACTCATCTCGCTTATAAAGGCAAAAAAAAAAATCAGCATCTGCTCATTCGAAAGAATCATTAAAAAACCTGAGCGATCAAAACATGACACATCAAGTTCCTTGCTTACTCAGTTTGTGGGCTATTTACCCTTCTGTCAGACAAGTTTGTCTTCGACATATGCTTTCTATACAGCCTACTGGTGTAAAAAATAATTATAATGTTTATTAAATTAAAATAATGAGGTTTATATGAACTTTCAATAATGCAGACAGGCAGACTATAACTGTAAACCACATGCTATATACTTTGGACTTTTACGGCTTTTAATTTATCAAAGGAAATAATTAGCACACTTTGTGGCAGCCAGTGATGGAATTTATTCATTTGGAAGCCATGGGTTTCCTGTCATTAAAACTACATCATGTCCTTCCTTTTCTATTAAACTTCAACTGAGGGCAGTAAGAAGTCACTAAAAGGAAATGAAGAGTTTTTTTGGCAACATTCACATGCAATGATTTAATACTGCTAAAAGATAGCAACCCATAATGTATGCCAATAAGGGATGAGGGTTCCAATTACCACGTTATTTCCTTTATTTGCTGCTTTGTTTGTGGCTCAATTAACTGTGATTTGCAAAATCACTCCAATAAATTTATTTTCTCTTCGTTGGCTTACTGCATTTTTGGTTTCTAATTACAAGTGCTTCTTTTGTGGAAATAAAATGATTTAGACCTTTAACCAATGCATTTAGATTTATATGTCATGGGATATTACTTTTTTCCCCTTCAAAGTGATCAATCACCTCTCATTAGCTAAAGATTCGTTTCGGCTAATATTAATGCTTTTCTTTTTCTGGGATTTTTTTTTTCCCCCCCAAATAGAAGTAACAAAATATCTGGGGTTTCCCTCAAGAGGAAAAGAAGCAAATGTACCCACGAAAGTTTCCCTCCTCCCTTGCACCCCGCTATAGACGGCTCCCGCGGACCAAACCTCGCGGCAGAGAAGTAGCTCTGCCCAGACTGAAGCTGACTGAGGGATACACACGGTTTTCCTTCAAAGGAGGTCTAAAAATCAAACTCGTGCAGAGACAGACTTACCCGCTCCGTTACAGGAGTGGGTGGTCCTTCCAGGTCATGACCAAGGTACACCACCACCACCAGCAGAATGCTGGAGCTTCGAGGATTTTATTAAGCGATGCCAGGAAATGGGAAGGAATAGATGATACAGGGTACTGTGAGGTTGTGGGGGTTTTATACATAATGACATTAGTTACAAATTATTCGAAATACATAAACCAACCTGAGCCAATCCTCAGCAGTCTAATATGAAAAAAAAAAAAAAATCTTTAACTGCCTCACAGAATTATGCATTTCTCATGTCTGTTTGCTGCACTCAATTCAGAAAAAAAATCAGCACAATTAATTTATTGTTTGAATCTTCCAGCTGCATATTTCACTTCTATATCTAGGATCTAACAGACGTCTTAACTGAGACAGACATTAGATATCCAGAATGTTTATTATCAAAACCTATTAAATTTGGGGGGGGAGGAGGTCCGTAAAGCAATGTGCAGACAATTGTAAAAAGGGCCTTTACTGCAGGTCAATGGAAAATTGTTTAAATTCAAAAATATTTCCTCATCTCCACTAAAGTTGGGCACTGATATTGCTGCTGAGTTTGCAAATTAAGATCAGAGCCAGCTAAGATTGTCATATTGTCTCCTCTAATTTGGAAAAGTAGAACTAGGCTAGAGAGAAACCCATAAAAGAGACTTTATGACTCTCTTCAAGGCTGACATAGAAGCCAATGCTCCAATCCCTTCTCCCAGCCTCTCGCAATTACATTTCCGCAGGAAGAAAGAAAAGGAATTAGAAACAGGATAATGTAGCTTTAAATCATTTCTCGTAGCCTTTGCCTTCTAGTGAGAGCCCTGAGCTTTTTTAACATGCTTCTTATATTGTTTAGTGTGACACAACAAAAAGCACAACTTGTTTGACCCTTCCTCAATAAAAATTCATTTTGTTCTGACATCCTATAAAATCTGTGCATGAGCCAACTGAGCCGCGGTGTCTCCTCCAATCGAGAAGGGGCAAGCACTGTAAACACGTACAGTAACGGTCCCTTACAGATGCGCCTGAGGTGGTTCTGACAAAGCAGTACATGTCATTAACGCGCCACAGTGACAGGCGAGCACGTGCCACTGTTAAAAACAGTGATGCTTCCAAAGCTGAGAGTTATGTCATCATCAGCCTTTAAAGTCCCCGAGTCCCCATGGGCTTCTCGGGTGGGTTACGTCGCTCGCCGGTGAGCAGGTACGGCATCGCCCATAAACTTGTGGGAGCACAACCTGACAGTCTGCACATCAGCACGGACCGACGAGGAGCCCAAAGAAGAGCAGTGTGTGAATATCGCTCATCTGACAGCACTAAAAAAGGCTGAAGACTGTAGCTGGTAAGAAAGTTGGTAAGAATACTTCTTCCTCTCCACCACCACCACCGCCTTGGGAAGAGTGCAGTCCAGGTACACGCTTGCTAAAGGTCACACTTCTCTTTAGCAAATACCGTAGTATTGGGTATGTGAAGAGCAATCGTATTCTGGTACGAGCAGCACGTCGAAAACTTTGTGCTTACTAAACAGAGAGCTCCTGGATAAAGATGCTGCACGGTGGTTTCAGAAGGAGTACTTGCATTCGATTTACACTGCTCTTACAACAGCTTCACAAAATCCTAATACATCTGTAGCATGAACCCAAAGTTTTAGTAAATTAAATACCTACATAAATTCCAACCAAAATCTTGTTTAGCTGCAGAATTATGATCCTCGAGCAATATTATTTGCGCACATTCCTACTTTCACAACAGGTTTTCAAAGAGTTGATACTCCAGTATCACATGCTTTAACATTAATTTAATTTTGCAACTCTTCTTAATGGCGATGTTCTATTATTCTGTCTATTGTTAAGACCAGTAACATAGAGAGACTAAGGAAAAACAGCTTCATTAATTTTGAATGTCCAGTGTGAGATATCTAGGACCAGTTTCAGACTGCACAGCATTAAAGCTATTTAGGGAAATTAAACAGTGGAAAATTTCAACTTCAAAAGTAAACAAAATCTGAAATATTTTGGCTCACAATTAAAATACTTCAGTAATGAAATACTACCGCACTACCTCAGGCAGCTGTAGTTCATAATCTTAATATTCCCATCTTCCTCTGTATCACAGCCCTTCTGAGCAAAACAAGAGCAGTAGGAAGAACTTGCTTTATTATACAGCCCCTGGTTACAGCGGTGAGGAACACACAGCCTGGCTGGAGACCTCGGCCCACGAAGAGGTGTCAAGCAAGCAGGAAAAACAAAAAAAAAAAAAATCAAAATAAAGTTCCTTTAAGAGATCATGGCTGGCTATCCAAACTAAAACATTTTAATTCTCAGGTATTTAATTTTAAGAAAAACTTCTGGGCAGCTGCTGCGTACAGGAGCAACCTAGCTAAAGTTTTCCCCATTTCTTAAAGTGGGAAAAGTAACATTCACTGAACCTTGCACCTTCCAAGACAAACTCCCATCGGCTTCAGGAGCAGTTGTGAGCACTTACCACTTCAGCAAAGGGGAACTTGGAGACTCCAGCCTGCTATTGAGAAAACGAGAGCAGATGGTGAAAGCTGGAACGAGGCAGCAGTAAGGAACTCCTTTCCCACCCAACTCCACAGCCCATGGAGCTCTCAAGGGCTTGCACCACTTTGCACTCTGCCTGCCTTCAATTTACACCTCCACCCCCAATCTCTGCCTCTTAAGGACAGAAAGGCCGTGTTTTCTGCATTCAGGAGATATCTGAGGCTGCTTAACACTCAGCTGAATGGGAGGACACAGGAACAGAGTGCTTTCTTCTCCTGCTGTTGAACCATAGCTAACATTTCCAGCATTTTTTTTCCCCTTACAATCACAGAATGGTTTGGGTTGGAAGGGACCTTAAAGACCATCCAGTGCCACCCTCCTGCCCTGGGCAGGGCCACCTCCCCCCAGCCCAGGTTGCTCCAAGCCCCGTCCAACCTGGCCTTGAACACCTCCAGGGATGGGGCAGCCACAGCTTCTCGGGGCAACCTGCCCCAGGGGATCACCACCCGCACAGGAAAGAGTTTCTTCCTAACATCTCATCTAAATCTCCCCTCTTCCAGTTTAAAACCATTCCCCCTCATCCATCACTCCCCAGAGTCCCTCCCCAGCTCTCCTGGAGCCCCTTTAGGCACTGGAAGGGGCTCTGAGGTCTCCCCAGAGCCTTCTCTTCTCCATGTGTCTACAGGTGAAATAAGTGGGAGGCATGCCTTTCTACTTCTGCGCAGACATCGGCTGAGGGGGTATAGGCAAAGTTTCTAGGACCAGAAAAGAAGTTTGTGAATAAAATACAAGTCCATAGTGTACAATCAGGCTGTTTCTTCATGAAATGTGGGTCCTGCTTAACTAAGCAAATAAACCACAATTCATTGATTATAATGGACAGATTCACACTAATGTGTGAGACAAATCATCAGAAAATGTTTAAAAAATGAGTAAAAAACAGAACAGTCATTCTGATGATATTCAGGACTTGTCAGGAGTTGTTTGGAAGAGTTTCAGAAATTTCAACAGGGGTGAGAGGTAAAAAAGCTTCAAAGAAATGCATTGGATGCGTGTATGTAATTTACCATTTCATTTAGTAGCCACTGCAAGACTTTCAAGACCAGAAGAGTGTAAGAGAAATTGCAGAATTCAACTGTAAAATAATATGTACTTTATATAGTCCTAATACTTCTGAAATACTTCTGAAAACGTTGCACAGGACGTCCAGGTGCCATCCTGTGCAGCTGCTATAGGTGCCCCTGCTCTGGCAGGGGGTTGAACTGGGTGAGCTCCAGAGGGCCCTTCCAGCCCCCACCAGTCTGGGATTCTGGGATTCTGCGAAATAAATTGTAAAGACACAATATGATGCTTGAGATAAAGTTCCTCGTTTTCTGTTCAACCTTTGTTAAAATCCCTTTAATGGTGTTATTTTTGAAAAGGAAAGAAAATAAAGTAATGTAACTTAATCCCATTGAGTATTTTCAGGCCAAAATATTGTGCTTGATTGATATCCTATTCTCCAGTTTTTCTCCACTAACTGACAAATGCTGAATGCTTTCTCAGTCTGGCACTGACGATGGTTTTGCCACAGTTTCCCACACTGCTTGCTCTGCATGGCTGCATGAAAGATTTAAGTGATCATGATGAGGTGGAAACGTTAATGCCAGATCGATTAAGTGGCTGACAACACACCTCAGATTTAGGAAGGCTTTAGCAAAATTCACACCAAAACTAACTTTTAAATTCATGATGCGTCCCTCAGCTCTGCCCTTTCCAAGTGATAGTTTTTGGCCTGCTGCAATAACACCCCACAGGATGGTAGTACAATATTAGATACCGCCCACATAGAGGGAAAAACAAACTATATATAGGACAGGAATACAATTCTGCTACCTGTTCACCTAGATCTTTAACAATTCTCTGTACTGCACCCAAGCAAGCAATCTTGGGGATGAACGAACTCCCAAGAATAGAATTAGACCCAGCCTAACTTCTCTTAAAAAGACTTTAAAAACTCATGAGGTAAAGCTTTTTTTTTTTTTCCCCTTTCCAGTTGCTACATGCCTTTGTACCTTCAGGCTCTGCCAGAAGAAATGTCAAAACAACTTGTGAAAACTCAATTTTGAAACAGCCCCAAACTGTTCCCATCCACTTTCTAATCTAACAAACCTTTGTCTGACAAAAACTTTTCTCGTCTGTAAGAAATGGAGTTTAGAAAACATCCTATGTATAGATTATTAAAGTAAACAGTGTTTTAGTCTACAGATAAATTACCTTGAGTTGCTGGCTTTTCTCTTTCTGTGTTTATAGCAAAATTAAATATAGGCGATTATATCAGAAGGGCACTAAAAGAAAGTTTTTATAACAATATGGAAAAAAAATGCATCGAATATTGGACAATTTTTATATGAAACCTTGGATTTTCCCCCTATTGCAAATTTTAAATCTTTTGAACTGAGCTGCTTGGTGAGCCACAAATGACTGAGGAAGTACTTGGGGGAAATATCACCCAGACTTGCCCATTTTCATACTTGTTTCAGGGTTCTGGGTTTGGCCACCGCTGGAGGCAGAACATGGTATTATATGGACTTTGTTTTGATCTAGTATGACTGCTTTTTCCAGTCTTAGAGTATTGTACTGCCTGGTCATTCTAGCACAGTGCCATCCTTTCCAGTTATAATGTGTGTGGCTATTTCCTAGAGTTGGAAAAATAGAAACAACAACATTTAACATCTTTTTCTCCTTTTTTTTTTTTTTAAAAGAAAAGAACAGGTGTACTCACTCAATGGAAATCCAACAGGAATGTGTGCAGAAAGGGTGCTCATTCCTATAAACGATGTCCCAAAGCCTAGTCATGTTAGTATATTTAATGCTGTCAAAATAATGATAGAGAAAGTATGATCAGATGTACAGGAAGAGGAGCAGTAGGGAGATGTAGATCTGAAGTGTCAGAGCAAGGTCATTAAGAAAATAAAACCAGCCAAACCAGAAAGTAAAAAGAACGTGAATAAAATAAAAGGAAACTTGTATTCCCTGAATTCCACAAAACACCTCAATGACAGTAAGACATAGAAGCATCTCTACTGAAGAATGGCAGAAGAAACCCTGCTAAGAAAACTAAATGAAGAGTTCGTGGTGTGGACACCAGAACAAACGCAAAGAAGGAAGAAGAAAACCTCCAAGAAAGCACTATGGCAGTTGGCTTAGCAAGCAAGAAACCAGAAAAATCCAAAGACTAATAAAATTCAGTTACTAGAAGCTACCTACCCACACTCGGGTTGGTAGAGAGGGAATGTAACGTTCGTGCACTGTGCACGCAAAGCCGTACGCACGGGAAAGGTATCACAACGAGGTGGGCAGCACCTCTTCAGGCCGATGTAACTGCTTAAACAGGGTGTTAATGGGGCGTTAGGGAGCGGTTTTAAATCCTTCAGACAAAGGACAACTTCAGAAGTGAGCAGCTGGTTATCAGCCGGGCTGTTCTCAGAGGCAAAAGCACCAAATCATACCCCTGGAGTAATGTCATACTGCGACAAAAGCGCTGCCGCTGCTCCACAATACGCCCTGCTGTAGCTTTGCCTTCCGAGTCAAATCACGTTAGCGGGAATGTCACAGGATGGTGATGCAACATAAATAAGATTATGCATTAGCTTCAAGACTTCATTAAAACCATAATGCCATGAGGACTGTGCTGATTATATTCACATAAACAGTTTATTTGAATTTTGTATCTCAGTTAATCCTCACAGAAAATCTCGTCAGCCAATCTGTGGAGTAGAATTCAACCACGAGCTATAACAGAGGCTGAACTATTTCAGAGAAACCTAAATCCTTGTGACATTTAAAATTGTTCTCAGAGTCTGAATAACCACTCTCCATGGCGGAAAAACTCTCGGGAAACTCTTTTTTTCCTCTGTGGAAGTATGATACCATTCAGTACATGGTGCAAGCATGAATGCAAGCACGAATCTGCAGGCTCTGGACTCCAGGCTCACCTACAAGGCACTGCGGCACTCTGCACAATGCTGTATAAATGGCCAGATAAGCCTTTTTTTTTTTTTAATAGTCAAACATGCTGCCAGCTTGCCATACAGATTTAAATAAACACTCCAAATAGAAGCTGAAGTTCAGGTCTTTTATTGAACTTAAGAACCTTAAGTGTGCGGTGTTCATGTGGATTCCAATTCAGAGCCTGACATATATTCAATCTTAGTTAAGACCTAGTTATTTTTGTTGGCAGCAGAATTGGTGCTACAATCATAACACATTCCAGTTTTCTCATTCTATTCTAGTTTAGTTTATGGATTATCTAAAAGGATGTCCATATACAGTTCAATGAAAGTTAATGGGTCAAGCTGCAAAGTCCCTGCAACTCCTCTAGTCAGGTCTCAAAACTGTGTCTCAAACTGACTTTAGCGAATGCCTGAGGTGCTGAGACACTAGTTTATTTGTTTAGGCAATAATTGTCCTCTGCCTCCAGAGAAGCCCTAAAATTGCTTCTATGTTTAGAATCAAGATTGCTCTGTTAAGGCTGCTTGTCACAAAGTTTCACCTCTTTTTAGAACTGTTTATTCCCAGTACCCTATTTCCCAATTTAGTCCATTATGGAGTTTGATTGATGCATCTGCCTGACACAATATAGCAGGAACACTAGAATCCTTTATCAGATGCCTCAGGCAGTACAATTACTATTTAAGGATTACAGTGACATTGTTTGTTAAAGGTTTACTGCCTGCCTTTCTGAACAAACATTATTATTTGTATCTATCGGGTTTTCTGCTGTCTCGGTTTGAGGGGAAAACACTGCGTGAAAATACACTAATGTAAAAAATTCTTAGAGACCCACTCTTGTCCCTCGGCAGACACATGATGTTCTGCTGGAGGTTACTGCTGTTAGTGGCATTCATGCACACAGATGCCATGAAAATCCTAGTTTCTGCTCTGGTTCCGTTGGCTAGAATCAGGAATGATCAGCCTCCTCCGGGACGGAGAGTTGGGTACTATTGCTTTATAGCCATTACTGCAACAGATACCCTCTGTACAAGGGACGGCTCAGAGCAGAAAAATAGAAGGGGACATAAGAAGACATCTGGTCCATCTCTTGCCCCAGGATACGATCAGCGCTAGCTGGGTTATTCCTGAAAATGTTTTTTTGGCTTGTACCTAAAGACCTGTCAGAGCTGCGATACCCCAAACTTCCCCACACAAGCTTTTTTGGTGATTAACTACCCCAAACTCACTCCCTCGTGACTGGGAGTGACTCTCCCTGGCTGCATTTCAGGTCTATTCTTGCTTGCCAGAGCCAGCACGGACATGGAGGTCAGGTAGTTACTTTCCTTTCTGCAGCTCTTCATCCAGAAGCAGCGCCGGTGTAACTCCCCCGGCAGACACGGTTGCACATTTTCTCCTTAGCACCTGCAACTGACTACTCCACAGCAGAGGCAACAGCTTAAGGATGGCCATGGTGGAACGGAAAAGGAGCAGGAGAGGGGATAAAATCTTCTTTATGACTGAATTCGGTCCTTCGGTTCTCTTCATCCCGCTCGTTCTATCCCTTTCAAGCTACAATGACTTATTCCCGTAGATAGCTTCATACCTAAACATCGGGCTACAAGAGCTGCAAGAACACTTAACTCTCATTTAAACTAAAACTATAGCCTTTGCAAATATTAAACTCAACAGCCAAAAGAATAAACAAATTCACAGGTGTATGCATATAAAACGTCAAGCTGGTTTTACCAGCATTTTGGTTTTTTCTAGACACTCTTTAAATATCTGCAAGTCTCCATTAATTTTCCCAATAGTTTCTGGGAGTACCAACATTTTTATTATCCATTAAACAATGTGTTAACAATCATATTCCATTGGTGCATTTATAATTTAACAGTTATAACTTGACAGACTTCATAGTAGGCTTCCCAGCATTTACCGGTGGCCACCTGATTTTTTTGGTCCATTGCTGTGAGTATATTGGCAACTAAGAAACAAGTCTGCATCTCATCGCAAATGATTTAGACTTACGCTCACTAAACTGTGGCCCACTCTCAGGCACTATCATCACCGTTATAGCAAAAGAAAAGACCATGTGCCTTGCTATAGAATAGTCTTAGAAAGGCTTTCTTAAAAACAACAAGAGCAGTAGGTTAGGCAAGAACACCTTTTTTTTTTTCCAGGCAGCCAAAATCAATGCCAACTGGGATGCCACTGTCCAGTGCTCTCCTCTTGGCTTGGTCTGGTTTTTGGTGTTTGTGACAAAACCCAATGATTTGGTTTGGACTAGACGATCTCTAGAGGTCCCTTCCAACTCTGAAAATTCTGTGATTTCCTCATTGTGACTATCTATTTTAAATGAACATAGCTTTCTTTCTACTACTGTTTGGGGTTTTTTTCAGGTCCTCTGTGAATGTCCTGTATTAACAGGTCTTGGCTTCAGAGTTCTCCTTCACTAACACCCTTCTTCCTCACTCATTTCGGAAGTTGTTGCTCAGTCCCTGTTTCCTCCCCCCCGTCCCTTCCACTCGACAGCACCCGACCTCCCACGCTCTCCCCAGTCTCTCTTTATCTCCATAGTAAGGTTGGCCCTTTGGCCTTAAACTTAGTTCCGATATTCTGTATTTTCATCCTTTTTCGTATCCACCAGACATGTTCCAGTTCTGCACGGGGGCATGTAGTTCCTGAAATTTGTGTCCTACGATTTCATAACTAGTCTTCTTTGCTGAAATAACTGAAAAGAAAAAAAAAACCTGAAAAATTAAAACATCGAGTTGTTTAGACTCAGATATTAAACTTGCTGTCCATACGTCTTGGGGCTTTCAATTTGGTGGGACCTGCACCAACGTTTCATATGGGTCTGCTTCATCTGCTTGGGTTTTCACAGGTGGTTCCTGTTGCAGCCAAGCAGTCCAAGAGAGGTCTGCTTCCTTCAGTACCTCATCTGCTCTGGCCGGTGCAAATACGCATAAGACTCCTCTCAGGAAAAGAAATTTCATTTGGCCCTTGCCAAAACCTCTCAAAGTTCCCTCCCTTCCCCCACTAGAACTACACACTCCGTAAGCGTAAAGGAAAGCATGAACTTACTGTAGATGCACAATTTGCAGAAATAAAAGCGGTGGGCTGTTGTGGCAGCTGATGGAAATCAGCATGTTCTGCTCGAAGGCGGCAGAGCCTCATGCAGGTGACATCAAGGGCAGCTAAGGAGTCAGTCTCTGCATTTGCAAGATACTTTTCGGGTCAAATCCACTGGATCTAAAACTCCTCAGTGTCTTTTCTGGTCTTGCCTTCATCTTTTTCCTGTGGTCTGATCGTTCTACAGTCATTGCGAGTAACCTCCCAGCTGCGAACGCCGAGATCAAAGGATGTGCCGTTGCCAAAAGCTGTTTGTTAACAAATCATTAAGATGCTTTGCTCTACAATTCCAGCTCTGGGTGGCTCAGACTTTTAATGCCTTCCAAGTTTTTGCCTACGTTTCTCTTTAAAATAATGGAAACAACCAACACGTAGCAGAGCTCTCATAGATATCTTAGTGTCTCTCTTCAAAACAAAAGGTATGTTTTCAACAAGAGGGTCTGGATTGCTGTTTACTGACTCTGGGACTTGTAGAAAACATCACTGTTGCTGAGTAATGTGAGTCAGAATTTACTTTTCTTTCTAGGTTCAACCCCTATAAGGAAAGTTACTAGAAACAGCAGTAGGAGGGAAACTATGCAAAAGACGAGCGGTATGTTTGTTATCTGTGCTAAATTTTATGCAAATTCATTTATCTTTGTGGGTTTATTCCTGGAACACTATGCCAAATATTTAGAGTCAAGTTTTCGCTAGGAATCTCCTCCAGATTAAACGTGCCCACCTCATAAGGATTCTCAGTTGACTTTATGTTGGGTTCTACCTAACAAATCCTAGCTGTTTTCTTAGGAACGTATAAAAGTACACATGAATCGATTTGTACATCAAAGTTAAAATAGAAATTCTGTCTAATTTACAACAGAATATTTCTCTGCAAATTCCAAAATTGCAACAGATCCAATGGCATTACAATCCCATTGTATGTAAAACTGTCCTTTTATGTGTAGGTCCTTATTCTAGTATTGTTTCAATTTCGAATGTTGCAAGACTTCCTACATATGGGTTGCATTGAAATCCTGTGTCTTGAAATCATTTTCTTTTAACCTTGAACTAAGCTTGTAGCGCTAATGTACAGTATCCTGCATTCTACAAGTGTTTGTATTCTAGTTCAGATTCATTTGTTGTAGGTACTGAACACATATAAATATATTCATTGTCTAAATTTTGATAATTATAAAACCTCACAAAAATTTAAACTGATGCAAAAGCATGTCAGTTATGATCTAGACAAATATTCTCGAGAAATCAAAATAGACTTGTCTTCTAGTAGCAGGATGAGCCTAACCCCACCACATTTAAGACAGCTACTGGAGATAGACACGGGCAGCTTTTAAGATCAGGACATTGACGTTTCTTTGTATTTCCAGTAAAAACTGGTGGATCTCTACCTGCAATTGTATGAACTTCTGAAAGACTTCACATTAGATAAAGGCAGGGTTTAGATTCCTGAGGTACCATTTCGACCCTTTATGGATTCAGTTTGTGATCCCTAAGCTCATCTTCAGCTGTTCATCTCTTCATAAACACTGGCCTTCAAAGGGCTGGGCTTTGACATAAGGATTATTTGACTTTGGGTTTTGCTTCTGTTCAAGGGAATGGGTCATCCTATAACCTCGCCCACATTTTAAGGAATCTCACATTCTGGTCTTTCTAAAGAGATAATAATCACGTCCTGCTAAGAACAGCTCTTTTTTGTTGCTTGAAGTAAAGAACATGTTAATACCCTTTCACTTGGTACAGTCTTCTCTTTCTTTCATTTCAACTGCCATTCATCAACGTCCTCAAAGTACCATGATTCAGTTTATTTGCGGTATTAGGACTTCTTCCATGTAGATTAGGATAATAAATTTTAGACGATCTGTTTTCAGAAGCAGAGATATTAATGCCTAAATCTAACAGGGAGGAGAACCCTTGTAAAAAGGAGGAACTCTTGTTTTAAAAGGTCCTTTTGTTTTAAGTGCTAGCATAGTTATTAAAAAGGTTGGATTTATGTTCTTTGAATTTCCTTAGATATATTAGAACTTTATAAATGAGGTTCACTGTGTTTCCAGGCATTCATGTATTTGTTTGTTAAGGGCTGTTGCATCAATTCTATAGTTGTTGGAGCTGTTATTACCTGGTACAGTAAGATATTAGAGTACAGTTAATATACATGTCGCTACCCTGAGATTTGTTTTTTACTTCTAAACCTTTGTTAATCCTTTAGTTAAATCAGACTTTGTGCCCTTGAAAAATTATGCCTGCAACAGTGAAAATTTCTTGGCAGAAAGCCTTGCTGTGGGAAAAACGTGGAGAGGTGATTGTCTGTTCTCTTAACTAATCATTGCTTTTCTAAAGAGGAAAACACAGGATCTTTAGCAGAATCGTCAGGGGTGGAAAATATTTTCTGACCTTTCTCTGACTCTCTTTTACGTCCAAGGGAAGTCTGCTCTACCGCCACAGCGGATAAAATGAAGGTAAAGGAACCCAAAATAGAAGTGTCAGCTCACGCTTGGCGAGAAATTTGGAGGTTGCAATGTTCCCGCTGGTGGGACTGGTATATGAGGTGCATTAATAGAAAGCCCTCAACTTTCACTGCTTTCCAGGGTAGTTTATGCCTACCGGTTCCTTTTCCCTTCCCAGGAGCAAAGGGGAAGGGGTGTTGCTGTGGACTTTGCCTTAAAGCTACAGACATATTTCTTGACCAGAATGTCTTCTCAGACTTCAGAAATCAGGAAACTTGATCTAGTATTAGAACAATTTTCAGAAAATAGCTCTCATACCCAAACTTTTCTTTAGTTATGCATCAGTGCTGCCTTCATTATGGTTGAAATTAAGTGGTAATCAGAGGTGGGCCCTTTATCAAGCTTCACACGCTGGCCAAACACATCTACATATTGAATTTCTTCTTTCAGGCCCGTGGAGACATTTCCTTATACATATTCTTTCCCTGCCTTCTTTGTAGTCTCTTACAAAGCAATGGATTACCTTGACAACAGCCACCTGAACTGGTAAGCTTTTCCTTGTAATTTCTTCTTTTTTTTTGGTTCGGAATTACAGGTTAGGGTCAAGCCATTCTGGGGCCAGAGTAGACTGTAAAGAACACCCCCAATGGATTAGTCCTAATTTATTTGACCCAGGTGTTCCTGTAATTGTGACACACTGAAAAATTTCGCAGTGCTTTAATGGCCCTTAAACTTACATTTCCACCTGCTCTTTCTGGCAGTGTGGCATTGCTCATGTTCCTTATGTGCCTTTGTTTATTTAGGTGTGTTTCTTTGTTTCTGTATCTAATTTAGCACATTTTAAAAAAGAGGGCATAGTAAAATTTAAAAGGCTGGTAGTGAGAGTTTCTCACATTACCACCACGTGCACTACTAACACACAGGTGTACACCAGAGGAACAGGTAAAGTGTGGTGTGAATGATACCCATAATGAATGTTTCCCCAGATGCAATTAAACATCTGTTATATACACTATGTCGCTCATTTCTTTCCTGCATCACTATCAGAATAGGTCAAAACAAGAAACCCCAAGGGAGCGCCCTAAAACTTGCATATATCCACCCACCTGTCCTTTGCAGGGGTGAAAGGCAGCTTCATTTCGCTAATCAATCTGATAATATATCTGTGAACTTCAGCAGTGAGATCTTTAGACGTCTGATGCCAGAACCTGCTTAGAGATATTCCGTGGTCTATGCTCCAAAGGACACCGGTTCCGCCACGTTTTGAAGATTGTCCAAGCAGTCCATAGTGTGGGTGATGTGAGCAACGACACTTTCATCAGGAAAGCAGGGAAAAAAAACAGGCATGAAGAAAATTCAGGAACAGAGGAGGGAAGGCAAGCAAACTGAAGCCTAAAACCCCCACATGAGGCTAGAAGGCTTTTCCGTGATGACTGTGAACCAAAGAGCTTGGAAGATGTCTGCCCGTCAGTGACTTACTGAGCAATGTTGCATAAAATAAGTCTCTGTGTAGTCTAACAATTCCTTACAGACGCTAGAATCTGCTTACTTGTGATGCCCTGCACCTGTTACTTCCCCAAAATGCTAAAAAAAACCAGCAAGAATCAGGATTATCTTCTTACAGAGTTTCAAATACACATCAACTTATCTACTAAATTAATTATGTCTTTTAACCTTAGGGCATTCTGTAGTTTTTTGGAGTACAGTATTGCTGGTCATTCTCCTCGAGGACAATTTCTTCCATTTAGCCCAACTTAGACAAAACACTTTATAATAAACCCTAGTCTAATTAGTGATTGATTCTTGCTTCAAAGTGACCTTGGCTGGGCTTATTTTGTGCTCTTGGTTTGCATACTAGCCTCTCTGTTTTCAGCAGTATCTCACCATCATATTCTTTTCAGGTGTGACCAGCCCTGCACATTGACTTTCAAATCCTGTTCCCATTGTACCATCCCAAATCATTCCACTTCAGATCTTTTGGAAATCGCCCTTCTCTTCTTCCGTCAGCCCTCTCTAGCGAAGCTGCTGACAGTCTAGGAGGAGTCGTTGGCACCTGACGCTGCTAAATCACAGAATCATAGAATCACAGAATGGTTTAGGTTGGAAAGGACCTTGAAGATCATCGAGTTCCAACCCCCCTGCCCTGGGCAGGGCCATTTCCCACCAGCCCAGGTTGCCCAAGACCACCTCCTTGAACACCTCCAGGGATGGGGCCTCAACAACCTCTCTGGGCAACCTGGGCCAGTGCCTCACCACCCTCACAGGGAAAAACTTCTTCCTAATGTTTAATCTAAACCTGCCCTCTTCCAGTTTACAGCCATTCCCCCTAAAAAAGAGGTGCTCCAGCCCTCAGATAATCCTCGTGGCTCTCCTCTGGACACGCTCCAGCAGGTCCATGTCCTTCTTATGTTGGGGACTCCAGAGCTGGACGCAGTACTCCAGATGGGGTCTCACGAGAGTGGAGTAGAGGGGCAGGATCACCTCCCTCTCCCTGCTGGCCACACTTCTTCTGATGCAGCCCAGGATGCGGTTGGCCTTCTGGGCTGTGATTGCACATTGCTGACTCATGCTGCGCTTCTGGTCAATGTGTGTATGGATTTGCTGACAGCCTCGCCATGGCTGCCTGTCAGCCCTGAAACTGTTCATTACTTTACCGAGACTCATCTGCTTTGTCATCTTGGCATTTATGAGTCTGAATTGACCGATTCCCGATGTAATGAAGAGTACTGTCGTTTATTGAAGCCTGTCTGACACTTGTACGGTGTTATCAGTGAGCTAAGGACTTCAACTCCAGATCATCCAAAGTCACGTTTCCCAATTCACCTAACCCACCCAGCATCCAGTATGAGAACGTGGCAAAAAGTGACCATGATTTCACGCCTTCTTCTTTCATACCAAACACTGACCTGAAGCATTTGTTTCATTTCCACCAGTTTTTGTAACCCAGTACAAGTAACTTTTATAAACATTATTGTTCCCTGAGTGCTATTGCTGTATGTTTTTTCTATTATCCATCATAGGCTCCTCCTAAAGGAGTCTGTAAAACTAATGACAACATCATTTAGTCCTATTTTCTTTCTTCTGTCTCCTCCCCTTGTTCTTGCTGAAGTATGGCATTGTGGCGTGTGGCCAGAAATTCACATGCATTTTTCCAAGTTCATATCAGTTCGGTCTTTCAGTCTTGTAACTTTCTGAAAGATGTAGTGGAAAAAAACACTGAATGAGACAAAACACATGAAGAGAACTGCAAGCAAAAAATACTACAAATATTTTTTTTAATTCCTTCCTTATGTTTACGTCCTACTAACACAACCTGTACCATCACCTGCACTTACAGGAATGGAAGTGCAGTAGAGCAGGAGTTACCTCTGTGGCTGAAGGAAAAAATACCGACAACAGTCGGGTACACCAAAGCACAAGGTATGGGCTCATACTTCTTTTAGCACCGGCACTGGGTTGAGGTTTTTCCTCCGGCTTTGCAGTTAGCCAATGTGGACTCATATGATAATCAACAGCAGATATTAAGAAACTCATCACATCGCAGGAAGCGTGGGATGTCTTCACAGTGCACACTTACAGACCATTCCGCAATTTATTTATATTGCGGAAAAGATGTTGGCGGGGGGAAATCTGTGAAAACTACAAGACTGCAGTAACCACCAGTCCTGTTCTCTGCTTGACTGGACAAATTTAGACTCTAGTGCCGAGCAGAGAGAGAGCAGAGGTGGCTTTAGGAGATGCTATCTAGAGTAGTTATCAGCCCTTTTTAAGAGATTACATTTGGGTAACTCAGCAAGTGGTACAACACTCGGAGCAGATCGGTAGAGCAGAAGAGTTGCTACTGATGGTTTGATGCAAGGAATATATACATTTCAGCATTTTCTCTTACTTTATATGGACTCAGGGCTGGTCTCCTCCTCTGACTGCCCATTTGAAACAAGAGCATTTTCCAGAATTTGTTTTACCTGAAAGGAACCTAGTTACCACTGTGGTCTGGGACCAGCCTGCAGAGCCGGCCAGAGCCCAGTTTGGGGCAGGTTCTGGAGAGTTACACTGAAACATCCCCCTGATCCAGCTTATAGCCTCAGCACGGACACCTCCAGAGACCAACGAAAAAGTAAAGACCCACACTAGAACTGGGAAGAAGAGGGCAAAATTTAAAGACATTGTCTGTGGGCAAAAGGAGGACAAGATTGACCACGGGGCAGGGAATTCAAGTATTTCAGCTCTTCAAAATTCACAAGGTTTTGTTGTTGTTGTTGTTTTTGTTTTTATTCTTTTTTAATGAGAAAGTTACATCCTTCATATAATTAGATGTCTTGTGAAAGTTTCCTATCTCCTTCTGTTTTTGTAAGAAGAACGTACACAAACTGCAACAGACTTGGAAGGGAAAAATCATTTTCAGCTGTGGTACTTTCCCCTTTCGTGAGAACCTGTCTTTATTTCCTTTCTTGAGCCTATTTTCCATGGCAAAAGAAAAGAAGGAGAGAAAAGAAAACAGTAGGCAGAAAAATAAAAACATAAAGTTTATTTCAGGGGAGGGAGGGGGAATGTAAGCAAAACTTGTAGATTTCTATAGAGCAAAACAAAGATGTTTCCCTTTAAAAATGGTAGATCCTGTCCCTGTGTTGAAACAACTATTTTCATGTTTTAACCAGTTTGGACTCCTCAAGTTTCCAGAGGGAGTGTGTTTGTTTGCAGGTGGGTGTTGAGAGAGGGGGAGATTATAATTTATTGACGTTCTTTTGCTCGCCAGTATATTTTTTAATCCCTGTAAGAAAGTCCTGAGAAAGCTTACTTTCTGTTGAACAGGAGACAGTTTGTATTATTAAATGACTTGCTAGAAATCTGAAGGAACTTTAATTACAGAGTCAGCAGAGCCTCAGTACCAATGGATCATCATTCGTACCATTAACTTTTTTTAATATTTTCACTATCAGGCTGGCAGGTGTCAGTGTGCCCAATGCCGCACATTTTTGTCCTTCAAACAAGCATCTTATCAACAACCAATATCACAGCCAAATGAACCATTTGGAGACCCATACGCTTGAGGGACACAGTTAGGGAAATATTTGCAATTTTAGTGTTGGATTCATCAACTTCTGTGTGTTTAACAGTCTAATCATCTTGACAATCCATTTGCTTTTGCTTTAGATAGCCACATATTCTCACATGTAAATAAATAGGTATCAGCTTATATGATATGTGCTGGATGGTGCACTCACAATGTTGGCCCTGTATCTCTGGCTGCTATACTTGCCATCTGTCTGCTAAAGTATCCCTTCAGGGCTGATGGGATGGAATAAATTCAGAAAAACTTTCTTACGCTCTTGAAAAACGGAATTTTACCTCCTCATCTATTATCTCTTTCTCTCAAAATTATGCTGGCTTTAATGCTCAGATGGTCAACATTCCATTCTAGACCAGTACGCTTTTTAATTCGGATATCTCACAATACTGTTGAATCTGAAATCAAGACTTCATGGCAAATGAGGAAAATAAAACTCATTCTCACAGTTTCCAAGGAGCGCTAGCACTCCTAGAGTTTAAAAAAGTAACATTTTTAGGCGTATACAAGTTATCTAAGGTCACTTTTGCAATGCGTTCAATATAATGCATGTTCTCCCTGTGAGCCCCGTCAAATTGAACACATGCTGCTAAAGAAGTCTGGCTGTAAGAATGCGGCAGTATGGAAAAGAGTGCCAATAACAAAAGAAATTAATCTTCTGCAGTTTCTAAAGCTTTGGTATCGCTGCATAACACTCTCTTATATGTTCTATGTACTTGTACGATAGAGTTTTAGCAGCGCTGATCGTGGACTTAGACCAAAGAGCTCCATCCCCTCACGGATTCCTATCCATGTGTATAATTTGCTCGTACTTGTATCCGGGAGAGCTGTTATGATATGTGCTTTTTTACTTTACAACTCAAAGGAAGCAAAGAGAAGCTCACAGCCCATGCGCCCGTTCGGTTACGGAGCCCGGCAGAAACCACCATTATCCTGCCCCATGTATAGAGCTTTCACTGAGAGCTCCCTTCATCCAGTAAATGAAGATGAATGCTTATTAGGAAGAAAAAGGCTCGCTGTGATCCACTTCCCAAAAATAATCCGAGTGAGGCACGCAACCTGAACATTAGGGCTCTTAATGGCCGCTTTGGAGTGAAGCGGGGAAGGCTGAGGATCCTTGGCTGCCCGCACTGAGTCATGACTTTTGAAACAAGGCCCCAAGTCAGAGCTATCAGTCCTGCGGTGCTGTTTTCCTGGCTCACGATAAGCCTGTCTCTTTCTGTCCCAGGCTCGGGCCTGTGATTTAACACGGCAGTGACAGCAATTGCTAGCCCCAAAAACGTCCTTAGCGGCTCTCATCTAATACAAATCACTTATTCTTTGTGAAAGATGAGTGAGTCATGCAAGTAGCAGACGGCACATTAAGAGTACATTGTTGAAGTGTGCTTTAATTAGTTATGTGGCATATAATGATGTGGGGTCAAATAATAATTTAATTTTTGTACACTATCCTTTTTTTGTACATTACCAGTGGACCACCCTCTATGATGAAGGCTCTCCCAATAACATACAGGATGCTTACTGGAGAACATGAGGAAATTCATTATTCTTTTTCCACAATAGCCCTTTACGTGTTTTTAAAGTCTTTTTTGTGTTATATAAGTGACTTTGAAAGCTGTGGCCCAAACCTTTGTAAAATATCATTGGAAAAAAGAAAACAGATGCAAACCCCATGCCATAAAATTAAATGAGCTTTTTTAGACAAAGTATAACATACCACTTAGCTATTAATTTTTACTTCTACATCATAAAAGCCTGAGGCTATCCCTTTATATATCTCTAAGCATAGCGGAGTTGGTTCCCGGAAGAAAAACCTTTGGTTTATTTTTGTTGTACCAAGTAATGTAATAGTGTCCTGATTTAAAAAAAAAAAAAAAACCAACCTACCTCACTCTAAAGTGGCTCCACGTATAAGATGGATATACTTTAAATAGTACAGTAGCACATAAGAAAAAGCATTTTGCAAAAAATAAGAATGTCTCCCTGGTAAAATAAACCTGCAAGCAGAAAACTCGGCGATAAACTCTGAAGTTTACCTCTTCAGACTTTGAGCTGAAGTCCTCTCCAAGGACAGATTATTACCTTATGATCAGATCAGAATTAAGGACCAGCCCACTGAAATCAGGGGGTTATATCTTCGATGCCAACAGGATTAGATTTTTTTATGCATCAATTATTCTGCTGTTCCCGTGTACTTTATTTACAGCACTTTAACAGGCTGAAGAGCAATGACACAAGAACTTGGAGATAAACTGGCAAGTGTGTTGATTTCCTCTTCCATATTAGATAGATCTGGAGTTACCCACAGGCGTGTACACACCATTGACTCAGGCTCCAGAGTTTTGTGTAGTATTGTACCAGTCCTTGCTAGGACAGTCATACAGGTGACATCCCTGTCACCCCACGGAGAACCGGTGGCCCGAGCAGAGCCCTCTAAAGATGCAAGAAGTCTCTCCCCATAGAGCCAATTACAGGAACTGGGTTCTGGGCAAAAAGGACAAATCATCATTGTTATTATTATTATACCTCCTTAGGAAACGAAGGCTCACATTTGGTCACAGAATGGTCAGGGTTGGAAGGGGCCTCTGGAGATCATCTAGTCCAACCCCCAATTCTTATCAGTCACCGTCAGTGGTGGGACTCGGAAGGGTTCTAGAAGATGGAAATCAAGAAATCATAATACGTGTGTGGTATCAGGAGCCCTCTCCCCCAAGGAACGTGACAGGCTTAGCTTCTTTCCCATGCAATTTTTATGGGATATGTTTGTTTTTCTTCTCATTTATTCCTTTGTGAGCTGTCTCTTTGACCAATGTTTGCATTTGAATGTCTCTCCAACATCCAGACCCAGCACAGTCATGATGAAAAGATGAATACCGACACTGTCAACATGGAAATCCAGCTCCTGCTATGGTAATGCTCACATGTATTTCTCTCACGTACAAAGTTTTCCATTGTCTTCCACACTCTTATCATCCTGCTAGAATAATAGTCTAGAGTTGAATTTCTTTATAAATCACCTCGGATTCTCAAACCCTATGTATCTTAATATGTGAAAGCAATAAAGAAGCTTCTTACCTCCTACACACTATTCTGTAATTGTTGCCACTGTGCCAACAGATCCATTTTAGAGTATTAGTCTTGACACACAGACCACTTCATAGTCTAAGCTGTAATTATTTGATTGATTGCTCCTTATGTTTCTCCCTAAATGTGATGCCATCAGGACCCTGCGATAGGAATTTTCTCCTTACAGGAACACGGACTTGGGAGCAAGACTCTCACACGCTGAACTTTTTCTTTCAGTCTTTGGGATAATTCCCAGAGCAGTCGTTGAGGGAGTTCATTCTTTCTCAAAGACCCAGATATATGATTATAGCACATATATAGGAAGATATCAGGAAGCAATTTTTCCACTGTGAGGGTGGTGATCCCCTGGGGCAGGTTGCCCCGAGAAGCTGTGGCTGCCCCATCCCTGGAGGTGTTCAAGGCCAGGTTGGATGGGGCTTGGAGCAACCTGGGCTGGGGGGAGGTGGCCCTGCCCAGGGCAGGGGGCTTGGAATGAGGTGATCTTCAAGGTCCCTTCCAATCCAAACAATTCTATGATATCTGGTACAAGCTTACAAAACCCGATGAATATTTTCATTAAAAACTAAGAATAGTAGTATCATCAACATTTCCGAAAACTTTACTCAGCTTATAGATATCCATCCCAACTAAACAGTTTTCATTCTTTCCAGGTCTATTGTTTTACTTTCCCTCTTTGTCTAACACTCCAGCTAGTGTTTGAGGGTCACCAAGGCTGGTTTGTAGCATGTACAAGATTACTTGAGTTAGAACTTTCAAAGTTCAGCATTTCTGTACCATCATTAATGTTGTCTTTTATCATTGCTGACATGAATTAACGAAGTACTAAACTAGACTTGTACTAATTCATATTAATCAAATTGTCAGTTTGGAGTGCATATCCTCTCTCCCATTTGACTTACGGGTCTCATAATTTTCTCCATCCACAAATTAAGACATACCAGTAGCGTATTAAAACAGAGTTGAAAGTCAACTGGATAAATTCATTAAAGTACTCCTTGTCATGACATATTTTGTACTTTTAGTTAAGGAAAAGCCATCTTGAAAGTCTCACTGTGAGCGGCCAAAACTGATGAACTGTTTTAAAGATTAAGATGGTGTTAAGGAGGCTCAGTCCATCCTCCACCCAGGTGTTCCCTTGCTGGTATTAGGAAAAGAGCCCCAGACCCCTGTCCATAGAGGCAACTCAGACACATAATATGGTCTTGTAGTCACATTAATGGAAAATGAGTATCGTTTAAATGTTCTGCATATTTTGCATAACATGTAGTTACAAGACCAGAGTAAAGATTAAGGTTGATATTCACACTAATAACTAACAAGGGCTAATGACCCTCCTTTTTATTTGCAGATGGGCATAGTCTTTTTCCAGATAGCAGTTCAAAGCAGGAGCCTAATTTATTGGCCCACAATTAAATCTGGGAAGAGCCTAACTCTGTCCGTGGAGTATAAGGGAGACTGACCTCTCAAATTAGACATCTAAAGACAGAATATCCCTGTTATGGGAAATACCAGATTAATATAGAAGGACCATATCATAGAAAATAAGATCCCTGATAACCAGTAAAGATACTGACATATAAAAATCCTACAAAGTTTGAATCCACGGATGAATAAGGACTCTGCTTTTTGGGCTGGGGATCTTGCCCCCTCACTATCAAGAAATAATTCACTAATGTGATATAAACACAGTATTGGTTCTCAATGAGACTGTTCTGAATACATTTCCAAAGCATGTGGTGAGGCCAGTGGCACAACTTCAAGCCAATACATCACTCAGGAGTACTGAAAGGGACCTCTTATTCTATTATTACTCTCAAATTACACTACTCCAAAAGTTAGCTAATTAGCAGCCAAGTATGACAGTTTCGTCCCATGATGGTTTCCTGTCTGTGAAAGGATATCAGTTTAAGTACTGGTTGCGATGATTTAGTATTGTATATCACAGAAGTGGGCTTCAAGGCACTTGCAGATTGTCTTCTTGAGGACTCTAAGTGTTTTGCTGAATATGTTCCAAAGAGCCTGACTTTTCAAAAAAATGCGGATACCGACTTGGCTTTAACACATGCGGCAGTTTTGGTAGCTTCATGATAATTATTTATATTGGTAAGAGAAAAGACGGATGACTAAACTCAGTGTAAAATAAGAACTGACACAAGCACAAAGCGCAAGCGAAATCCATGAGAGTCATCTTTTTTAGGCTGGAAATTCTGTGCATGTGGTAATGAAGGAGAGAGAGCAAAGGACAGTAGAATGAAAGAAGATTTTAAGGAAGCACACAGAAAAAAATAGGTTCAACAGTTTTAAAGAAAGTAGGAGCTGGATGAGAGAAACGGAAATCAGGTGGCAAGAAATACAGCCTAGAAAAGATAGCGATAAGAGAAGGGACGTATTTCAGGGAGCTTCCAGGAGTGGCACAGATTGTCTTTGCCTACCCGGTTTGGTTGGAAAGATGACTGCACTGACATTTGTTAGTGAGCAATAGCTTTTGTATTGTGTCAACAAAGGAAAAAAAAAAAATTCTATTTCTATGTCAATCGCTGCCAGATATAGCAGGTCACTAAAAATAAATCAATTACGCAACTTGCATTTGCAGCAAATTTCATCGCAAATTGTGTCCTCTATATAATCCATAGGTTTCTATAATGGTGATTTAGGCCTAATAATTGTTCGCTGCGTCTTTTACAATACTTGAGTTATAAAAAAAGGTACTTTATGACATTTTTAAAAGAAGTAATTAACTGCATGAATAAATGGACTTGAAGACATCTCTTATTTCAGATATGTGAATTCTGATAGCTTGAGTTTTATGGACGTTCCTGAAAAAATGTTCTTGTTTCTTTACTTGACTTCATAAGCTGACTTAGAGCTGACTTAGAGCCAAAAGTGAAGCTTTGCCAGTGTTACCAATTTCCTTCCAGCTTTGAGTCAAAGCCACTAAATATCACAATTTCTGTACAATCCCATAACTTTCGCTAGATTTAGTTTTATTTGCCCTGTAATCCTGATTCATTTGTTTTACCTTAATAAACTTATTATCTAATCTAACAGATGAAAGAGACTGTATGAGCCAGTCCAATTAGAAGTGGCCTAAAACACCAGATTTTGAAATCTTGGTACGGTCTTTTCTGTGCTGTGTTTTATCACTTGTTTTGCAACAAACAGTCCATCCTCAGTTTGACACCAGTCACCATAAAACAGAGAATCTACAAAGGCAGGCAAGAACACGATACTTAAAAACCGGAGCTTTCCCTGTTGTTTATTGGGGAAAGTTAAAAACAACTTGCTGAGCTTTCAAGAATTCACTTATTTGTGCAAACATGCTTACTTTTGCATTTCTTTATAGGTAAGACTAATCTTTGGGCTCCTTTCTTGGTGGTCCTTGGAGTTGGAAGCTCTGTTTAAGCACTTTTTATCATCTGATCATCCTAAAATTGTGTTGCTGTTCTTTCAGTTATTCCCCTCAAAACTTGAGTTTTCTAAAGCTGACTACATATGTGCTTTCCTAATAACTATCGTTTAATACCACAATATCTTGCCTCTTGCCTCCTACAAGGCCGTGCTCTCCTAATAACTATTGTTTAATACCACAACGTATATCTTGCCTCTTGCCTCCTACAAGGCAGCTTGTCCAAAAAACATCCCTTTAGTTGTCTCTGCCAGGAAGCAAATAAGGTTGGACAAACAGAGGTTGCCAACAACCCTTCGAGTAGGTTTAGCTGTGATCAAATCTCCAAGTACAATTATTTTTAGTGTAATCAAGTGGGAGTTGAACTGCCCGACACAAGTGAGTGGGACTGAGCACTGGTCTGCTGCTGTGCCGCCAGACCTGATGGCAACGGTAGGTTCAAAACCAGTAAGTCAGATGTGGCCAGGTTGCACAGAGAAGTTTTTCATGCTGCACGCACAGATCAATCATGTAGCTCCATCCACACTTGTCTAGGACTGCTGAATATCTGGAAGCCCACCCAGCTCAGCTTCTACAGTTGTTTCCGTCTAATGAAGACTGCTTAATTAATACTCTTTATTTTTTCCAACCTTCGGATTTATTCAAAAAAGCATTTAAGCCTCTTTGAATCTAGTTGAAGCCAGCTGACTGAGACCAATTTTTGCCTGCCCAAGGTTTTAGGCTACTTAGAAACCACGATACAATAATAAATATGAGTAGTAAAAAATCATTAGCAATGCATCAATAAGAAGCAGCATGAAGAATAAACCAACAAAATTTGTTGTTCCTGACACCTTTGGTTTTTTGCTCCAGATACCGTTTTTAAGATATGCCATTCTTCAAGGTATTGGATATTTCCAACTAAAGAAGCAGTCAAATAAACTAGAGAGTCTGCTAACTAATGTCGGACGAGCAGCCATACAAAGCCTACCAAAAGCAAGTGGCTTTCATTATTCCCAATAGAGACTGAAAGTTACAGGATTAAAGAAATTGATTCCAATTATTCAGGATCCCATTCCAAGTGCATATACTAAGTCAAACCATAAGTGGCATCAGCCCCACTGAAATACACCAATTGCACCTTTACCGCAGAAGAATATGTGCTGAGCCATTGGCAATTTCTTTTTTTCAGGGGGAATTTCAGGTATCTGATGGAATTCCAGCTACTCGTAGAAAGTCCAGCCACATGGTCATAAATAGCATTTTGTGGCATGTAAACTTTGGATGACTAAGATTTGGTTATAAAATAACATAACACTCCATATTGGGAAATCTTTTTAAAGTTGAGTGGTGGGTTGGTTGGGTTTTTTTTGGTTTTTTTTTTGTTTTTTTTATTCTCTATATATCAGCTTCCTAATGGCTTTTCAACAGTTTGAGCCATTTTCTAAAATTACCACAGCTGCTTCACATTAGTTATGGGGTTTTGTTGCTAAGAGACCTTCTGCTTGCTAAGTCTTAATAGATCCTTAAACTAGATTTTGTTGTTGTTGTTGATTGCATATTCACAGCAAAACACTATTATGAAATGAGAGCTGGTATAACTTTTCCCTCCAAAGTGGTTCAAAGGGTGCCGAAGCCTGCAAACTGGTAAAAGCAGTGTTGTCTTAGGTGATGTTGCCTCAGTCCTATTAACAAAGTGAGTCACTTTTCTGAAGTCTCCAGTATGTTCTGTATTTTCCCTATCTTTTTTCACTACACATCCAACAGGGCTGCATTTGTTTTATGGTTTTGACTATAATCAAGGTTCCATTAACATGCATATTTAAAAGCAGAATCCAGGAGGTTCACCAGCTCACCAGAAATGGGTGGTAGCTTCCACGAGAAGGGAGCAACACACACCTGACAGCAGGAAGGTCTGGTGGGCTCTGTCCACCCCTGTCCTGGTCACTGAGCAGTATACAATATGTTCAGTGCTACCATCTGTGTCTGACAGCTAGTTTGGACCATGAGTAAATGAGGTTAAAAAAAAAAAAAAAAAATCAACAAAATCAGGTGCCAGAAGGAGCGATTAAACAGTAGGGTCTGGCTAGAATGAATGTGATGGGAAGCAAAGAAAGAAGACTATGTGATGGATGGAAATGGGTAAGGACTTGCAGGAATACATGCATCAGGAATGTAATCAGAAGTAAACCATTCCTGGAAGAGAGAGTGAATCAAATTGCATCAGGAATGTAATCAGAATCCATTCCTGGAAGAGAGAGTGAATCAAAGTATATACCTGAACAATCCCCAAATGTTGATCTGATCTTCTCTTTCATGGCAACCCAGTGGCCCCACCACAGCTGGGCAGGGGTGGTGATTTTCAGCTGAAAAATTAGATGGCCTGTGAGAGAGATGCGGGCTTGGCAGCTCTCAGTTCAGGGGATGGAAAGCAGGAGGAGACAGGTGACCTATGGGAAGATTTGAAGAATTGCTCTCAGGACAGGAAAAGGAACTGCACATGGGTCTTCTCTGGATGACACTTCCCACTGGAAAGAGGAACAGGTTGGCAAATTTACAATTATTGTAATGCCAGGGCTTTTTTTATTGTTAGTTTTTACATCACACCACTGAAGACCTGGCCTTGTGGTTCCAGAGTCACAGCACGAAGAGGATCTCCTTTCCGTTCCTGTTGGCTGCTTCTTGACTAAATGAGTGGTAACAAGGGGTTAATTGTCAGGTAGCTTAGAAGGAGGGACACCGAGAAACAGTATACTTGAGAGGAATGTTCAACTGGTACCTGTGGCCAGAGTAGGATGAAAAAGCTAATGTAATTCAGAATAACTTTATACAAGAATGATTTGAGAGAAGCATGATTAGGAAAGAAAGTATCTACAGAGAAGGAAAGCCCATGGTTATTATGACGAGAGACTGGAGCAGATTAAGCCGTTATACCTACATGTTCAGTTCTGCACAATGAACTAAACCAACAGATGAGAGAGAAAACATTTTTGGTCTGCAATCTCAGGACTCCAGAGAGCTGAATGATCAAGCATTTAACCGCCTTATTTTTTGCTGCTG
>NW_009647743.1:2644741-2759934 GCF_000708025.1 Charadrius vociferus
TGCTGAACCTTGGTCTTGATAAAGAATTTCAAAGGTTTGACATGACAGAAAAAGAGAACAAAATTGAGTGTGAAAATAGAATATAATTACTACCATCTAATTACAAGGGAAAGATTCAGGTTAGACCTGAAGGAAGACTCTAATGGTAAAGACTGTGAAGAGTATTGCTCGGAGGTGGAGCAAAGTCTCCACCATTTGAGGTTTCTCAGAACAAGTTTGTCAAACAGCTGTTTGTGACAGCAGTGTAGCAGCTCCTGCCTTGCAGGAGAGGAATAACTGTCTTCAGCAGTGCGTGATACTATATCAACCCTTGGGCAGAATTTCTCTTCATCCAAGAGAAACACTTAAAAGAGTCTGAAACCTGCACGGCTTTGCAGTTCCCACTTGTCTGGAAAGGGTGCTGCTACTCATCTGATCTCACGTGGTACAACAGGGATAACCCGTGCATGCAAACACGAGTCAAGAAAATGCATAGTAATTAACTCCGGGTACCACATGCAACTGAATACAGTGGAGTAGGTATTATCAATGTAAAATTAGAAGGTCAAAGCACATCACAGCCCTTATAAAAATGAAAGGAAGTATTTGAAATTAAGTAGAGCTTTTCTGTTCTAATGTTATATTTACAGTAAGAAAATGGTAAAATCCTTAGTATTTTCTTGAAAAACAACTATGCTGTTTTTAATGGCAAATATGAATTACATAGTATGTGGCTATGCTATATGTGACGTTGAAATACGAACTCAAGATTGATCTAGCCTGGAATAATGTTTCAACCACTGGGGAACATGATATTTTTTGCAAAAATAGACTTGTGATTCAGATAATGATATTTCCACAGTATTATTTATTTGTTATGTCTGACAGTGTGCTTGGCCCTGTAGAAGACAAGCTAAAAAGTTTTCCTGCCCTGGGACTGCATAGCCTTAGGCCCCAGTCCTAGAAAGATTTATGTTTGAATAACTCGAGTAATCTCACTGGGATTTAAACATAATACTGAATTTACAAAATTGGTGCACGTGGCCAATGAGTGGGATTACAGTCCAGAACGTGGAAGGAAGAACATAACATGGCATTAGTAGTTATTTGACCCACAGCCTCAGCGTTTTGTTGAGCACATTGAAAAGCCTGCGTCTCTGCTGCGAGGAACTTATTTTCCAAGACCAGATAAGCTGGAAATGAGTAAAACCAGGGATCACAAACTTGAATGACCCTTAAAAGAAACCCTTGGTTTCAACCTTACCTGTCACCATGGCTTAAATGCCCTTCAAAGATTTGATAGTTTTATGGGCAATCGTGTGCCGCTCAAGCGGCAGCATGCATTTGAGCTGGGCAGGAGAGCTCATCAGTCTGGATGCTGTGAGACTAACTTCTGCCAAGGTTTTTAGGAATCCAATTCCCATCACGTTGGCACAGACTGCCTAAACGGAAAGATTCAAGCAGTGCATAACCACCCTTTAGTTAGAAAAAAATGCCTAAGTTGTCTTTGAACACTGCCAGCATAATAGTGAGAAGTTCAGGTATACCCATGTGCACCCAAAAGAGTATAAAAATATCAGAAATGACATTTATTTTTTTAATTTTTTTTCTCTAGTCTGAACTTGAAAACTTCTCCCTTGTCATTAAGTCCTTATGGAAAGTGACTTAGAATAAGGTGTTGTCACCTCTTTCTCCGAGGGAGAACTGGAGAGTCTGCAAGACTGAAAAGCATCATCGGGTCATTTACTCTGGTAAGCAAGTTACCAAAAACTTCATTGCTTTTTAGGCTTTAAAGTAAAAAAGTCACTACATGAAGTAACCAAAGGGAAGAGTGAGATAGTGAATGGCAGCAGTTCTCTTGATGAGGTAGGGAATGAAGCTAAAAATACAAGTCAAAAGGTACAAAAAGACATCTTTTCATAATTCCCATCACATTGTTGTTCATTTGTCCCTATAAAGAAACTTTCTTTCTTGCCGGTGGTATGCAGGGAAAAATTAAAAGCAGAGTTTTAAAGGCTAAAATTACAGCCAGATACCTTTTAATAGTACCCTTACTGTTGCTGTTTACATTGTTTAAGAACTTTCAGCTATTTGCATTCTATTTTAATTGGAGAAAAATCAGAGCAAATCCTGTTTAAGCAGCTTTTCACTCCGTATAGAAAACAACAAGTTAGACTTTTTTTCTAATATGTCATGCTAGAAAAACATGTTGAGGGCATACCATATTACAGCTGAATGGCAAAAAAAAAAAAAAGCATATATCATATATATTTAAGTTCTTTGGGTTTTGAGAAACCACAAAACTTTCTCTGAGTTTTGTTGTTGTTGTTTCAAGAGTTAAGTGTCCACAGCAGTATTTCTTCATGGAAATTACTTCTAACCATCACAAAGTTAGAGATTCCAGACTTTGTGCATTGGTATTCAAGAACGGTACCCAAAACAGTTTAGAGCACACGCCTACCCAGGGAAGCATTTCCACCAAAAAGCGAAATGTTCGCTCTTTATAGTCTGGGTTAATGCACGTTAGAGGAGAAGAAATGTGTTTTATGCAAGAGGAAAATAGTACCTTAAATTGTGTTCTTTGTCTTCTGTGCTGAGTGCGGGATCAGTATGAAAATTATCTTACTAACTTCCTCCTTATTCTCCACGTCAAGCGTCGGTTGGCTTGTAAAAAGGCGGTTCATAGGCTAAAAGCAGGAAAACTCCCAGTTTCCTACATTTTGCTGGTGAAACTGATATGAGTGTGAGCACAAGTTTCTTATTTCAAAGCAGCTGAGAGTTAATTAGGTTCTATAATAAATCTAAATAGATCCCTACAGCTGGGTTCAGGTGAAAGAAAATAACCAAACAGCTCACACATGAGTTGTCACTGCTGCAAAATGTCGTGTTGTTCCCCCCCCCAAAAAATAAACCTTCAGGAAAAGGTCTTTATATTATCATGAAAGACAAACAGCTTATTGTACTAATTTGTAGTGAGACAAGCCTGGGGAGAAGAGAACCTTTCTTCTATGATGAGGAGTCAGTGTAAACCTGGAATAGACAGGAGACAGAGCAGCTTGCTTAAGAGTTTCTTCTTGTCTAAATCCAGGTGCTCTTTTGGAGACAACCATTCTTAAGTTTTTTTCTGTAAACGGCATAAAATTTTAAGTATTTATTTTCACAGCACTTCATGACAAAGAATGCAAGGAGAGTAAGATTGAAAAACTACCGATGTAACATTCAGAAATATTCTCAAGAGTTGACACTGCAGGACACTGGTCACACACCAAAACAAGTAAATTTTGTTGCCAGGTAATGGAAACGAACTCGCACAATAACCCTTCTAAACTTATGACCATGAACCAGAGGCCATATTCCAAATTACAACTATGAAATCATAAAACCAAGAGAAACATTTCAAGGCATTAACTTTTCCAGGCAGTCAAAAATAGGACCTGACAGCTTTTGAATAACCTTGAGGTGACACCGCCTTCTGAGAGGGGAGGGGAAAGAGGTGGGGGAGAGGAGAATTGCACAAAAATGGAGCAAATAAATTTTAAAGAATTTCTGGTAGAGACAAGGTAGTAAAAATATTAATTGAATGTTCATTCAACTTCTTCCTGATTGCCATCATATAGACTCCCAAAAGCAAAGGTGTTAAAGGGCAAAAGCAGAAGACACTTCAGGCTACCTTCAAAACTGCTGTGTGAGGGACTTAAATGAATTACCTGAAAATCTAGCCTGCTTCAAGCCATTTTATTTTGTTCATAATCAGCCACGTATTTAGATTTAAAATACCATATGAAAGTTACCTGATCCTGTAATATTAATTTTTTTCCTCCCTTACAATGGTCATATCAGTGCACCTTAATTTTTTCTAGTGCTCAGGATTTATATTTTGTGCTACATTAAATACATGGAATAAGCACTACTGAGTTTTTGCACAGATTTCCAAGTAGTTATTTAACTTCTTATGATACTTGTACTCCTGAAACACTTAATCTCCTTTTAGAACATTATTTAGCCTCCAGAGAAGGGCTGGAGCACAGCATCCTTGCTAAGTTGCTGATATCATTTTCCCCTGTAATTTACCTTCTCTGTGACAGAAACGCTGCCAAAACACTAGGGGGAAAAAAAAAAATAAAAATCAGATTGTGGTCAATTTCCCGTATTTCCCATTTCATACAGAACTAGAATTTAAATGATTTTCTTTAATTATATGGTGGTTTGTCAGAGACATGGGACTTTTTTTCCCCCCTCCTTTAACTTCCAAGTCGTAACGTGATCCCGCAGCAGTTAACAGGACAGTTCCCACCGAACGCAGTGCGTCGGGGCTACGAGGGCTGGCGTCATCTCTGACTCAGGATGGAGAAGAGAGGGGACCCGGCTGTGACCCCACAGTTCTCCCACCGCCCTGGGCTTGGCTGAAGTCAGAGCGGTCTGTGAGGAGAACAGGGTTCTGCTCATTACAGCCTAGAGGGTAGCCAAAGCACAACGCAAAACCCTTTTTGTTTAGTTGCTTGATATTAATTTGCAATAAAGTTAAATATTTGAATTCATGTGGTAATCACCGTGGGGCTTTTGGACTCATTATCAGCTAAAAATAAACTACATTTTCAAACCCTTTGTCTGCAAGAGCTAGTGTCACCAGATGATCTGAGGGAGTCACAGTTACCCTATTGTGTTTGCTGTGAAGAGTTTGATTGGAAGAAAATGTAAACTTTTTGTCCTTAAGTATTTCAAACAGAACACAAAATTCAGTTGTGCAACACAAGGAATTACAAGCTGGAGTTCAGCTGTGATGAGTTAAGTGTCTTTCATAAATGAATAAGCATGATGAAAAAATATATCTTTTTTAGGTAATAATAATATTTCACAGGCGATAAATCCCATAATGTATTTCTTAATAGGCCAGCAACAGCTCCAAGTTAACCACCTATTTTTAAAGCTATTTCTTAAGAAAAAACGTAAATGCTGATCTACCTCCTGCAGGGCCACTCATGGATAAGATAATACATAATGCCGAATATTTTTAGAAACATAACTGATGGATCACCCAAATCCTTGCCTCCAAAACACTCTGATAGTCTTGAAAAAGCGTTGAGTACCTACACACTAGAAATCAGGTTTCTGATAATTCTGGTTTGCCCTTATCATTTCTCTTTTGAAATTTTAGAATGGTGGAGGGGAAATAGGCGTAGTATCTATGAGCTAAGACTACCCGTCTCCCCCTTAATTCAAGGGTCCAAATGCTGATAAGCCAATAACAATCTACAGGAGCCAGAAGTGCAAGCAATTATATGATTTGTTAAATACTCACCTTACACTTTATTACGTTACTGTGCACATCTGCCTGTTGATTGCTGCAAGTACAGGTTTGCCATAGTTCTCCTTGCCAGTAAAATTGGCAGATCTGCCAGAATTTCATGATTTCCCTAGTAATACATTACTCCAGGATTTAGCTTGAAGTCACGTACCATATCTTCAGTTTCTCCTGTTGAGTGCAGACATAAATGTTTAAGAGTCCCCAAGGATGGTGAAAGACACTGGAAGGAAACACAATCCCTATGAAGATGATGAAAATATTGAAGATCGGCCAACATAGATAATAAATAACATAAAAGAAAGACCCTGTTCTCTAATGTTCCCCAAGAGCTATTCTAAGCACTACTTATGTCAGCCATTTGGCCGGGTAGTGGAAAGGGGATTCACATCGTCTGGATGCAGCAAGTAAATGAAGATTTTTTTTTCATCCAAGATGCCTATCGGTTCACTGTAGTGCTTGGTGGAGAAATCTAATTCCATAACGCTCTGATCTCCCCGCGTTTCGCTTCATTACATTCACAAACACGAACCCAGCACCATTTTTCCCCGCTTTCCCCAAAGGCTGCCCAAGGGGACGGGGTACAGGTGGATCTGGCATCTCCAGCTTTAACGGGTTTTTGGCTAGCCCAGTGCAGGCGATTGGGAATCCCTTTGAGCCAGAAGTGGTGGTGCTCGGTGACGGGCTCCTCTCACCAGGTTACACAGCGCAGGACTCGGGCAGAGGTGCAGGAAGGAAGTCGAGTAGCTTTCAGAACTCCCTAGGGATTTATCAGAATTCTTTCAACTGCAGCAAACCGGAGCAAAATATTTCGCTTTCAATCAAGTGGCAAATTGTGATTCAAAGAACAGTTTAGCGTCAGCTTTACTGGCTTGCAACTTTCCCGAGTTCTGTTTCCTGTTTGTTCAAGTGCATGGGAAGACTTCCATTGTGAAGAGTGAAAGATTATGGAAATAAAAAAATAAAATTAAAAACAACTAATTTAAAATAAGTCTTCACTAATTCTGGAAAGTGCATTCCTAGTTCTAGTGCTAACAAACATTAGGATATGCAAAATTCAAGTTTTTCCTTACAAACTTAACTTCCCTACCGTACAAAACTGTGAACAAAATATATTTTAATCGTCTAAGTAATAGAATCATCTGACATTTAGTTAAATGACTTTTTCCACCAGGTCTCTTTAATGAATGAAAACTTTACTTTTTACTTTATTTCAGGTACCTTAAGTAACTGCACTTAGTTTTGTACAATTAGATTTAAAGATAAAAATCTGCATTTTTTTTCTTGACTGGCTGACATGGTTCAGCCTGCAACAATCTTATCTCCCGTAGGACTTTGATGTGGGTTAATCAGCATAGGTTATCTTAGTCTGGGGTAAGACAATCTTCTCTTCCTCTTCAGAAGCGGCAGCTTACGGGTTTCCGACTGAGAGAGGGAGCCAAGAGATGCTCGCACCAGGGTCCCGCTTTGGAATGAGTCTGCTCATCAGCAAACAGCTTTAACAGGCTCTCAGCAGAGAGACATTAGGTGAACGTTAGTGCTTGAGTAAATGGTATGGTAGAAATTAGAGAAGAAATTGAGCTCTTGCTGCTTTGAGAGGCTGTAGTGCAAACTGGGGATGAACTGGAGTCCCAGGTTTTGAGAGAAGTCAAACATACTGGATAGGAGCCATTTATCTCAAGTTTCTTGCTCCCTGAAAATCTCTTAACACTGAATTACGAGGTCCCATCTGACTTTCGGGTTGACTTGAACTCACAACTGCAAAACCTTCCTTTTGAAGGGACAGTTTTAATCTCCGAATCTCTGCGTGAATGTAGAGATGTGACCCCGAGGAATGGTTTGTGGGATGGGGGTCTCAGTGTCAGCCGTTGCGCAGCGTCATACGATAAGTCACACACAGATAAAGCCCATGCAGCCTCCACCAAGGTGGTAGGAGTCAGAGCTGCAGAGGCTGGAAGCCTTCCGATTTGAATTGGAAACAGAATCTGTGAGCTTCCTAAAAGGAAACACTGTGAGTAGACTCACCCATTGAATGACTTCAATAAAATACTAAGCTAATATAATCAGAAACATTGAGCTCCAATTTTTGCAGAGCTCATTGATAGTAAGGGCTTCTCTACTCTGAATGTGTTTTGCATTTGCTTAATGTTTGAAATAATTGGACCTGGTCTTAATCGGGCCAGTGCAGCAAATCAGAGTTGGTTTACTGCCTGCAAGAACTTCTAAAGAACTTCAATTTCTGACAGAGTTACTGTATGTTGTTTAAACATACAGAGGGAGAGATAATTAATCAAGTTATTTTCTTATAAATAATGGGAAAAACTTGTTCATGGCCTCAGAGAGGCCTTACCCATTGAAACTTTGAGATTGGTCTGGAGGAGCTTTTGAGACTTAGGTACTGATTGTGCGCCAGTCTGCTCTCCTACTGCTGGGCACCAGATAGAGAGAGAGCAGGTCTTCTGCATTCCCTGATAGCTACAGCTCAAATCCCAACTTTTCAGAATCGAAGTCGCCAAAAAGACACTCATTAGTGTCAGTTCTGGGTTTGTTTCTGATCTTCATAACTCAAGAGGGGTGCATTGCAGGTAAAGGTGTTAGGCAGAAGGGCAATGAAAATAGCTAAGGAGATGGGACCCTTAAGAAGCAAGGCTTTCAAAAGGATAGGAATCACCTATGTGGAAGAAAAAAGGCTGAAGGCAGACATGACTGAGGTTCACAAAGTCACAAACTTCTTGTAAATTAAGCAGAGAACTGTTATTCAGCTGGTCTCTCCAGATAAGAATAAGGGCACTCCATGAAACTGGTATACAGTTGGTTTAAAAGAGGTAACAAGTACTTCTCAACAGGTGGGGAAATTTTGGAACCTGTCGTCAGAGGAGGTTGTGGAGGCAGAGAGCAGAAAGACTTTCAACAAATTCATTAGAGGAAAACAGGTCCATAAATGGATTCCAAAATGACTGGGAAGCATCTTTTCTCTAATACCCCAAAATGCATCAGTCATGGACACTGGGAGAGCACAAGAGAAAGGGATTGCATGAAGCAACCAGCCTCACACTCCCTCCTTAAACCCCCCATTTTCCCACTTTTTGAGACAGAATACAGGGCTAGGTTGACTGCTAGCCTAACCCAGTATGGCACTCCTTACACTCAGTGGTGCTTGGGCACAACTGAAGGAGAAAAACTGGTGCAATGAGTATTTTAAAATATAGCTGAAAGAGAAAAGTAGTCCAGTTTTATAAATAATAGTAAAACCATTACTCCCTGCAATACCAGTTGACCATTTTTCTGCAGCTACTTGCCCCATAGTCACATCTCTAGCTAGCATTGGGGTGATCAGCTCGTCACTTAACTGTCATTGTGCTTCTTCTGGGACAGAGGTTCCTGTGTGGACATACTGTCATAACCTGTATTTAGACAGGTGAGCACAAGTCCTATGCAGGATATCCCAACAAGAAGAACAGGATGGTGACACCAGCACTCAGCAGCTTCATAATAAATAGCCTGTTGGTCAGAGAGCTTACAGCTGCAGACCTGCAATCAAAGCTGTGTGCAGCTGAACTGGTTCCTCTGCCACAGGTGGACTAGATTTTGTCCCATGGAAACAGAGCCATGGTGGAACGGGTCATGAGAGATGTGAAAGGCCAGGAGAAAAGCAGCAGAGAGATCAAAGGTTCTGGTCTCTGCCTCCAGTATGGTTTTGAGTTTTGTCCACTTTGTGTCACCTTGCAAAAGGGTGAATGAGTGTCCTTCTCAGAATGGAGTGGCCGCCACAGCCTATTGTCCCTTTTGCCATCCCGGTTTCGACAGTCAACCATCTAAAGTCATGCAAACCTCCAGGGAGGGCAAAATGTTATAACAATGCCCCTACTCACCTTTTACATAGTATTATTAGTGAGAAAGAGAGATTAAATTTTTTAGCCAGGCTAGACTAGATCTCCATGTGCTCATCCTCATAGCCAACGCCATCCCTCTGTGGGGAAGTTTAGGTGGAATGGGTTGTTCATTCTCCTGTCTTTGGCCAGGCACATAAAATTGTCGTGAGGTAATGTTCAACATAAGCGCTTAAAGTCTGGATCTTACCTGCTATTAAGAAGTAACGGAAGATCCACCGTGCTGAGATAAATATTGTATGTATTACATGGTACTTCATTTCCATTCTTGAACATCAATTACTAATAGTGCTTTGGTTTAAGTTTCAAATATCTTTGTGTTTAGAAATTATTTTAAATTTCAAAATACAGGATTATTTTCCTCTTTTTTACTCATTTCAAAAAACTTTTAAAAGTGATTCAGGCATCTCTTTACCTTTTCCCTTGAAAGCATGATTATTGTACAGCATCAGCAAATATCTTTTTTCGTTGGACCTATGTTAGGTATGTGGAAAAATCTTTTTCTCAGAGAATTTCAGAAAAATCTAGTGCTTAAAAAAGAACATTCAACTCCTGAAAAGTACAAGTTTCTCTGTCTTGAACTAGAATTGGTTTTGAAAGAGGCTTGTGCGAAGAAGAGGAGGCAAAGTCTGTTTGAAAATTAACAATTTTTCTTGTGTCAACTACAAAAAAGTGAAGGGGATAAAGACGATGGAATAAGGAGGTATCAAAATTCCTGTATTCAAAGGAGCAGTGGCTGAAACTGCTGCTGATCATGTAGCACAGCTTGATCAGAAAACTCTTGCTTTTGGGTAGAGATTCCTCTGAAAATGCTGGTATAGTTGATAGCTTTGTAAATCGTGCACTAAATCTATTACTTGCCAAGTTTTGTATCATTTTTAGACACGCACATCTTCAAAAAATGGATCACACTTTCCAGACAAAAGTACTGATTCCTCTGAATAATATTTTAGTAGTCTCCAGAAGAACTCCTTGATAGACAGAGGTGAGAGGCAGCTGTAAAGAAACAGGGCTAGGCGATTTGGCTTGTCACCTTCCAACTCCGCTCCAGCAGAAGTCATACTCCGCAGCTGGTGCTCTAGCTGCTAAATTAGCCTGTCTTTGAAATGGTCGGTGGTGCTTAATGTCTTGGAAGTGAGACCCATTGCTGAGACCTAAATATGGGCTTTTCAGCCTGAGGTTTTTAAAAAAATAAAAAACTCCCCACCTTGTGACCTGGTGGCGGCGTATTGTCAGTGGGAGGAGGCCTGAGGCTGGTCAGAAGATCTGTATTTTCAGCCCAGTTCTGGCGCAATTTCAGCTTGCAAGTCTAGTAATTCACAGAAAACTCCTTGAGACTGTCTAATAAATGGAAAAAATGTTTGTCCATTGAAGTAATCTTTTCAAAGAGCTGCCTAAGCATAAGATGATAACCTTGTCTGTAGGTGGGATTAGGCTGAAGGACTTCCTAGCTCCTGCACGCACATTCATTTCAGAAACCTGGGTGTACGGTTTAGTACAGCGGGGAGCAAAACGCTGTTTGCTCCTCCAGCGTACTCACGTGGTGAAAACAGCAGACAAAGATTTCAACCTCTTTTAAGTTTTCAATATGCCTGTTCCCAAGATAAGAAACGTAAGGTTCACAACTTGCGTAAGACTTTCCAGGCTGGGGGGCTCAGTGTTGGAGCAGACCAGGATGCTGCCAGGGAGCGCGGCCGTGGCGGATGCTCTGCTCGCCCTGAGTGTGGAACGCAGAAACTAACCCTACCCCTGAGGGTGGACCTGGACCTGCATGACGGCACCCACCTACCGCTCGGGTCTGCGAAACGGTGCCAGAGGCAGCAGCAACGCGAGGTATTGCGTGTACCTGCCATGAACACGGAAAAGCCTGTAGCAGTTGTTAGTCCCATTAACAATCCCACCATTCCTGGAAATCAGTTTATATCCTGCCCAGACTCTACCGCTCTAAGTGAATTTCTCTGCCTCTGAGCCTTTCCCTCAAAACGCTTATTTAAATGTTAATGGTTCCACAGGATTCTTTGTTTTCCTATTTTACATCCATTGTAACATCAGTCAATTAAAGACATGTAGATAATGGGTCCTTTATCACCAATTCAAAATTCCCATTCCATTTAGCCTGTGTCTCTGGTACTGTTTCTCTCTGTTCCGCCAGCTTATCCAACCTTGGCCGCTTCCTCCGCTATAATCTTCCATGTTTGTGACTCTTGGGGGACGCGCCTTTCATTTTTATTGCCCCACCTACTGGAAAATTCTCTGCTCGTTATTTTACTTTAAAGCTTTCCAATTTTCAGTAGTCTGACTTATTTCCTCTCCGCCTATGAAGTGTTGTGAATGAGAAAAAAGAGAAGTGTATGAAGGAAACGGTAGCGTATTTGTACTGATACTCATGAATTTAAGCCTGTGCGGCAAACGGATCTGGGCTCCAGAACGCAACAAATAACTGTATACGGAAAAAGTAATCCACTCCTCTCCTCATCATGGAAATACCAAGTCACCGCACATTCACAAGTGGGTTTTACTTCAAAGTTGCATGTCGTGCAAAAGCATGAGTTGTTAGCTACGACATTTAAGAAAAGGATTACTGTGAACTTATTTTAAAAGGTAATCTTCTTTCTCTTACTCACGGTGACTCATTGGTTATGACATTTGAGTTAGAAACATACCATATAGAGATAACTGCTCAGGGTGTTATTCGTAATCAGCGTCTGACAAATACTGAGCAGCAGGAAAGCCAGACGGCGGAGGTTGTCTGCTGGGCTCGGTTCGAGGGCACCGGAGGAAGGTGCTCGGTTTTAATCTTTGACCTTTCAGTAGAGGATTTTGAAACAGGCAACCAGATAAATATTTTCCTGGAACAAACAAACTGAACAAAAAAAAAAAAAAAAGAGGTTTGGTTTTCCATTAGTAAAGAAATGTCCATATTTAAACCTATACGTAAATTATAGGTTTGTGTAGTTTCCCAGCAGCAAAAATGAGACCTAAAACTTCATGCAAGATTATCAGGGACCTGGTACCTAGAAGAAGAAAGGAGCCTTTTTTTTTTTTTTTAATACTGTCACCTTCTAAAATAAATACGGAGGAGGAAAGGAGTAGGCAATAGACGAAGCTGAATGTTGTAGGACAGCGTTTGGGTGAAAAGAACATCACTACATAAAACTGCAATGGCTCCTCAATGCTAAGTGTGGGCTCATGGGTTGTCCAGGGACGTTGTCCTGAGAGCGTAATGTGATGGACCCTTCATGCAACGGCTCCGGCAATGGTGTGAGACAGTTCAGGGACACAGTTATAACAGTAATGGCTTTCCAATATTTTTTTTTTTTTTTTTTTTTTTTTTTTTTTATTTAAATTAATGGGCACATACTGTTGTCCCACAGACATTTGAGCAAAATCTGCGAGGCCGATAAAGCCTGGCCTGATGAGCTAGGACTTTCTGCGGCTCCCCATGAATTCAGACTGGAGTCCTGAGATAGATCGGACCATCAATCTCTGTTTTTAATGAAGAGATGTATGTGTAGTTATCATATCTCTGTATTGGGAGAACTTTTCCTGCAGTGTGAGGTGTCAAGACTGAAAAAAGAGTTTCTCCCTGAGGAAGCACTAGTTTCTGTTCAGCTCTCCAGGGATATATGATATCATTTACCACATTTGACCTTTTTGAGCCGAAATTGCTTTGACTTAGAATCATAGAATTGCTGAGGTTGGAAGGGACCTTTAAGATCATCAAGTCCAACCATCAGCTTACCCTGACAAAACCACCTCTAAACCATGTCCCAAAGTACCACATCTGCCCTTTTTTTAAACACCTCCAGGGATGGCAAATCCACCCCCTCCCTGGGCAGCCTATTCCAATGTTTAATAACCCTTTCAGTGAAAAAATTTTTCCTAATATCCAGTCTAAACCTCGTCTGACATAACTTGAACCCATTTCCTCTCGTCCTATCACTTGTCACCAGGGAGAAGAGCTCAGCCCCCACCTCTCTACCCCCTCCTTTCAGGTAGTTGTAGAGAGTGATAAGGTCTCCCCTCAGCCTCCTCTTCTCCAGGCTAAACACCCCCAGGGCCCTCAGTCATTCCTCATAAGACTTATCCTCCAGACCCCTCACCAGTTTTGTAGCCCTTCTCTGGACACACTCCAACACCTCAATGTCCTTCTTGTAGTGAGGGGCCCAAAACTGAACACAGGTCCAGCAAACTGAATATCGTGGATAATTAAGGGGAAAAAAAGAAAAGCTCCGGGCTCTGTTAAAGCAACGTAAATTTCTGAGCAAAAAATTCAAACTGAAGTTTATCCGCACAGTGAGATGGCAATAGCCCTCCCCTTGGATCCCAGCTAGTGGAACAAACACTCCTGAAACCCGCGCCACAGCTACATGGCCAAGCAACCGCTTCTTCCCTTCCTATATCAACGCAAACTGAATAAACACTTTTCCCAATAGCTTTCGAATATCATCAAATTAGAGTATATCTGAACCAAAACTACCTATATTTGCATGTGCAAAGAAAAAAAGGCCATCAATATCAAAATGCTCAACAACCTACAGTTGTTATGCTAAACTGGGTGTAGAATGTTTTTAGAAAACAACAGAAGCCAGTTGTGGCTTGCAACTTTTGTTCCCCTTTTTGGTATCACAGAGACTTATTGGGCTATGCTGTCAGAATTTGACAAGTCAGGCTAATGAAATTTTAGAAGGCCCTGTTTATGTGTATTCTACTTGGAATATACATTTCATTTTTGCTGTGGATTTTCCTCTTTAAGTACTTTCCTATAAAGGTTCGCTAAAGCACAGAGGAACAGTATGTTCCATCCATACGTGCCTCTACCATCCACTTGAGGGAAAGTCGTGTTTACTTTAAGATCCATTTGCCATCGAACTGTGGAGGGAACGCAGTACATTTTTAGATTCAGTTGCAGACTGAGAAGGGCAGGTGATAACAAACTGTTTATCATCTTTCTTTAGTGTTCCAGCAGAAGGAAAAATAGAATTTGAAGGTTTCTTACGTGAAATGTTTCTACTAGACAGAAGGTTAGATGTTCTCTGTCCATTATGGTAACATTGCTTTCTGGAACTGCTTTTCAGACAGAAAACTGCAGTACTTTGGCTAAATAATTAACAAAACATTTGAGTAAAGCTGTTGACTTATTTACCAGGTATTTTTTATGTTATTTAATGTAATAAAGGAGAGCAAATATTTATGGCCTTTTAAAGCAACACCTTCTTTCAAAAATTTTTTTATCAAACATGCAGACTAGAGAGAGCCTACTGGTGGCCCATGGGTTTGGGTTTGCGCACACGGGAGGGTAACTTCATCCTTCCAGTGCCCTGAAACAGGGGTACACAAGGCAAAGTTTGCCGAGCGATTTGCTTGAGCGAGAAGAGAGGAAGAGCTGGGTTTGGGGTAGCCAAGAGGAAGGTGTCTTGGCTGACCACTCGGGCAGCCAGCGAACGCTTCCTCCTCTTGGCCTGCCGGTTTGGGCTAGCGGGTTGTTTGAGGTGCTCGGATACCTTTGTGTAGGTATATATCGGCCTTCTTGGCTTGTATAGAGGCCAGACCATGTCTGTCATCACGCGCGTACTCTGCTTTGTTCCTGCATTTGGAGAAAGAGGGAACAACCTGCCAGGGAGAGCTGTGGTCCAGCAGAAATCGTAGAGAGCAGGACCTGATAACCCCAAAGGACCCGACTCCACAGGGTCGGTTATAGCAGTGATGTCAAATACTGCCTCTGGTATCTGCTTTTTTGCCTATATTGGCCTGGGTAATGAAGAATTGATAGTATAGTTATCTTCTCATATTAGGCCGATTACCAACAGCCTGTTGGGAGAAAAAATGGCCTGATGGTAACATCATTGCTAAGGACACAAAGAACAGGTGCAACAGCTTTGAAGACTTGCAGTAGAGTGTAAAGCTGCGTTAAAATATGATGGAAAGGCTTCATATAGTAAAAAAAAACTTAACAGGAGCCCCCAAGCCTGTGCTACAGGGGTATTGGACAGCACGGCACGATGACAACCATGTTGTGGATGTGGGTTAAGTGGGAACCGTGAAAAAGACTTGCGTTTGTAAGATCTATCGTGTTATTGACAATGTATTTTCTAATTGAAACTTTCAGATTCTGTCTTTAGTCCGGAAAAAATAATTCCAAAATATGATACAATGTTATCCTTGTTTGGGTAAATATGTAGATCATATATTAATGGATTCACGTAGGGTTTAGGGGTTTGGAAGTCCTGAAATTATTTAAACATTAAACATTTTACAGACAGCATTTATTATTTCTTCTTTATGAAGCAGTCAAAGAAGCTTAGCGAAAACTAACAAATTTTGCACTTACTTACTCTATCTCCTACAAACATAGTTCTGGAGAGATTATCAATACTGGGTGACATGTGGAAAAGCCTTTTCAGTGGAATAAGTTTAAAGAATGAATCATGTCATTTCCAGAAGACAAATCAAGCGGTGCTGGCCATATGGTGGAAAATATAGGCAATCTGGCTGGATGTATTGTGTCTATTTAAAGACACAAGTGGAAAATAAATGGGAAGTTTGACACTTTCATGTGTCACAAGTGAAAAGGCATAATACTGCCCTTGTACGTAGAAACCGGGGGTGTGATACGTAGAATGGGAGCTATGGACAGAGTTCTCTTATTACTTGTACACATCACAGGTATCAACGGTGCTGCATCATGTAATTCAACAAATTAGCTGTTCCCTCCCTCCCTTGTGCATTCACGAAGTTGCCCTACAGTTCACTAACATCTCTAGCATCTAAACACAACATGAGGTTTCAAGCAAAATGCTTTAATGATGTGGTTGCGTTTTTTACTTAAGTAACAAAGTTATGAAAGAATGAAATATTTTGTTGTTCCAGTGTTTGCGCTGTTCTTCACTTTCTGCTGGCTGGAAAGTTTCAATCTGCTACATGTGGTACCTTTCAAAACAAAGCACCAATTAAAAATAACAAAGTGGAACATTGAGAAATTCATGTTCCATGGAACAACAAATTGTTTCAAATCGGTGGTACAGAACCAAATTGGCAGCATTACAGTTATTAGCATGGCTTTCTCAGTTAATCAGGAGAAAACAGTTTCTGGCATCAGTAATTTCTTTGCGCTTTCTGTGTATATTTTCATTGCTTGCGTATGACATATGTACAGTACAGAATATAAAACATATTAACATGGATATGTAGCAAAGGCGTGAAAGCGTGTATTTCTCATTAACCACAGCAAGTATTTTCTAAACACTAAGATTCAATGTGGTCTACAATAATTCTTCTTTTTAATTTGTATTGTAATTTGTTCTTTTATTCTTGTACTTCTAGTGTCATGATGATGTTTTTCCCTTTCTGTAAGTGGTATAATTATGCAAGAAAAACCTGCATCAGCTTCTTCCATCTAAAAACGTGTGTGGACAGTCATATGCACAAACCTGGAACAGCTTTATTTTGCAAATTTCTGTATTATTCATAACTTGACAACACACGTAAACTAAAGACCTAGTGGAGATGGACACATATTATGACGGAACACGATGTCTGACTCCAGCGTACAAAACTACGCTATTCTGTTACATGACAGCTTAATTTGTACTTTACATGTTTCCAACTCTAACTTACGAAGTCTGCTGTAGTGATTTTTGGAAAATCTGTTCATGTTGTGGTTTACTCATTTTGGATGTGATTCCAGCACGAAGCCTTCTCTCCAAGAAGTAAAACTTGTTCTAGCTGCTCATAAAATTTTCCCCAGAAGTGTTTATAAAAGCTAGTAAAAAAGAAAGTGCTCATTATTTTTGATAAGCAGTGAAGGATTGGAAATACATATTTCAATCACAGAGCTAAAGCTATTTGGAAGCAAAGGAGAAGGGCACATGTGCATTTTTAAACTGATAAGTGTTTCTTAAAAACATGAATTATCATGAGTCACTTACCTCAGAGTTTGAAACTTCACCTTTCTTTCTGCTATCGTTAAATGGAGGGAAAATACAGCAATTCCCAGCAAACGTCAAATCCAGCTTTAAAATATTGGGATTTAAAGGAGGTATAATACCAATAAGTCTAAAACTATTAGGGCTTCCTGGTGAGAATATACAGGACTGTTTTATGTAGTTTTTGACAGAGAACTTAAATTAGCCCTGCAACATGGATGGTGTAACTTTTCCTGCTGCCTGGGAAAGAAATGCTGTCAAGCTCTAAGTTGTGGTGATGGCACTTAGTTTGTATGAGTCTAATAAAAGGGCAGAGTGTATGCATGTTTCTCCGATTTTCGATTTTTTTTCTCTTGGTCAGAACTTTGAAGTCTTTTTAAAGCTTTGTTCTCTTCCTCTTTTCCAGGCTAATAAAAAGAATTATTATTACTACCACATTTGTGTCTCTTGGATTTTATTTTGGCTAATGCAAGCATTTTTACAACATGATCTCGGACAAAGGAGCAATTAGAATTAAGGAGCCTTATCCAACAATTACAGCACTTATTGCAATTATAATAGTAACTTAGTAAGTTGATGACTTACCGAGTTACCCAAATGATACATTTTTATTTTGCTTTTAAAGTTAGCAAAAGCTTAATGCTAGAGTTTTGTAATGAGCCTGTGGTAACCAGATTTGTAGTCTGAAGTCTTCGTCTGCCACACTGTTAGCCATCAAAGGAGCCCTGTCCTACCAAGCTTTCTATTTTCACAACAGGATATCTGGTTTCTTTTATGAGGATACAGCTATGTTAATTTGGTTTAGTGGTTTGTTGGAGGTAAGCATGCTCTTCACAGCACAAACACCAAAATCCCCTTAAAGCAGTTCCTTGTTAATAGCTGGCGTCTGATTGGCAGTTTTGCATTGTAAAGTGTGATTTGGTTGGATAAATATGTTTAGTCTAGTAAGCACTTTAGTGATTGAGTGTCTGTTAATGGATAAAGGTGGATTATGGCGAAACCTCTACAGGCTGTCATTGAGCACTTAGAGTTGTGAGATGTCACGGGGGGGAACGGAAAACAAACCCGCACGGGGGGAAAAAACTCACCGACCATAACGTATTTTAAATATTTGGTGCCATTTCAGTCCTTAGGTTGGAAATCATATTTCGCTTGAGGAAAACAAAGCAGGGCAGACCGTGCGGCTCATAGCCTTCTCCTTTGGCCTTACAGCAGGCAGACTCGTGACACGCGTCTGGGCGGATTCAGAGGGGGATCTTTCTCAGCACGTGATAGTCGAAAAGCCACCAGGTACCTGGAGGGTAAGTGCAGAGGAGCCCTAACTTTCCTTAGGAATGCACCGAGAAGCTTTTAATTCAGGATAAAGCGCGACCCACTCTTATGCCGTTTGATAAGCCGGCATGCATGCTTGCTGTTGTGCAAAGCTGCTTCGGTTTTTAATAGCACCTTCTCCAAAACAAACATTTTCGCCAAAGCGCCCTTACTCCTTCTCCCTCTTCTAAACACCGAGATGAAGATCTTTCTTTCTCTTACTTTTAAGAAAGGTAACGTGATCCTCCCTATAAACCACCAACAAATGTCACTTTTTTTCCTCTGCTCAGGTGTACGCCGCTTTTTTATGAGGTGCTAAATATCAGCTTACTTGGGGACTCAAAATGGCCTCGAGGCCAAGTGGCAGATATTCAGGCACCTACGTAGCAACTCTCCGGTTTTGGCGGGTTTTAAAACCTGTGTGTCCACATGGATGGCCACGGTGCAATGATTTGCTAAGTTTGTTTATTATACTGGAGCAGTAGAGCATGTGTTAGCAGGTGAGGTACACACCCGGGGTGTTTTGATGTGCATCTGAAACAGAGCTTCCATGTAAGATTTTTTAAGGTCTTACGCTAAAAACTTCTTCAGGTTTTTCCTTTTTTCTTTTTTTGGGGGGAGGGTTGGGGGGAGGTTTGTTTTCAAGGAAAACCCTGGAACTGTTCCCTCTGTTCTCTTTTATTCTTTTCTTATCAAAGACGTATCAGGCTGACCCATGCCTTACAGTTGATAGTTACCATATGTCCATATAGGTTCGAGCCTACAAAACTTTCAAAAACTCTAGTGAAACTTTTAGAGCGGAAAACTTCCTCCCGCTTAGTCTTGGGAACCTTCTTGCAGCTTCACTGTAAAGCTACGTGTTTCACAAGCTTTTTTCAACTGGTCAAAACTACCTGCACAGGAGCCTTACCTTTTGGTCAAATCCAGATTAGCTGGGGGGTGGTGGCTTCTCCAACAGTTGTGGTCTTTACAGTTAGGTGCTCTTCTAAAGGATATATTGAGTCTCAAATGTATTTAATGGGCTTGAAATGAACCTAATAACCGAGTAGGTTCTTTCTATTAAGTTACCCTACAGAACAGGCTAGATGGTCATAAAAGTTATTTCTGGCCAACTGGTATCTTGGAGACGAAATTCTTCACTGGGATCCATGCAACTGTTCCCATATTGCAGTAATTTAACTGAGAGAAAAACAGATTTGGACACTTAAGCTTTTTCTGTGCTTCTTATCACAACTCTTCTTACTTAAATGAGAGAATAAATCAGCATCCTAATTATAAGGTTCATATAAAATGTTTGCTTCGAATCACAGAAATCTTGGTCTTATATGCCAATTGTTAACAATAATAAGGCATGAAAAGGGAAGGAATTAATTATAAATATATAAAAATACTAGTTGTTAGATACACTGCTTTTAATTTAGATACTGCCTATAGCCCATTTACAAAAAATATCTACTACCTAGCGTGCTGGACCACTGGGAAATAAGAAATACAGCCGAGGAAATTAAGACAGAAACATTTCTTTACTTTTCCAAGCCTTTGTCATGTTGGTGTACCTCCATATAGAAGTCATTTTTATTCCAAAGAAGAAAAAACAGTGCAGAGCTTATTATAGACTTGGTTATTTAAGCAGCACTGTGGAATACTGTTCCCTGTTCTAAAACGTGCTACCCCACCTAAAACCCTCTACTTTTAGAGAATCATTCTTTGCTGATTTTCCAAGTCAATTAAAAGCTAAATGAAGTTGTTGAAATTCTTTGGAGAAGGGCTGACATTTAAAAAAAGGTCGAGAAAGCAGCTGATGCTTTCCCATTCCATTGGGGGAATGTGGGAAAGCCTAAGATAAACTAAATTACTGGCACGAGATTTGGTATGGATGAGGAGAAGCAAACCAGGGAAAGGACCAACAGTGTGAAAAACCTATTGGCAGTAGGACAGGAATAATTATGAATAAACCAGAATATTTTTTTTTTGAGAGAGAGAATAAACATTAGGCAGGCAGAACATGAGGGACTGGAAAGGAAGAGAACAGAAAAAAACATGGAGGAAGAAAGGAAGGACATCAGAGGAATGAGAGGTAAATAATGTAATCTTGAAATTATGGACAAACTTTTGGATGTGAGAACTGCAGACAGACAAGGCAAGAATGAGTCAGCCGACAGCAGAGGGCTTATTTAAAGGAAAAAGGAAAGATTCCGAAGGTGAAGAAAAAAAGAAAGTTGTCTGAAGAAAAATAAAAAGAAGCAAAAGATGCAGTGAGACAGCAGGAAAAGAAGCGGAGTAAAGACGTCCTGTGAGAGGAAGCAAACATTAAGAAATTTAACTTTTGGGAGCTTTAATTCTGTGCCATGAGCAAGCAATTTGCTCTAATAGAACGTTTAAAAAGACAAAAAATTGATATATTGGTCATATTATAAATGTTTTGTAGTGTTATTAATCTTCCAGTAAATACGCATGTGATCCATGAATAATGCCAGTGATTTTAAGGTCTTTTTCTAGGAGTTAGACATAGCTGCAGACGCTCAAGCTGTCTTGGACTTCTTTTGCTGGTGTTTCCAATTTTACCGCTGCATAATTTTTTTAAAAAGTCATAATTTTGAAATTTAACTCTCCCGAGTTTTTCACGTTGAAGACAGGATGAAAAAACGGACTGGCTAAACAGGGGAAACGGTAAAAATCGCACATAGGAAAGCGCTCTGGGTGCGTGAACTAATCAAACCAGAGATCCCAGGCGTTAAAGAGAGGTAAGGAAGTCATTCTAAGTGCTGGGATTTGAGGTAGTAACATACCTAAACGGGAGGTAAAATTTCTGAGCATAAATGATTATTTAATATTAAATACACACATCCACGCACACAATACGTACATAAATACCAGGTGGGGTTCTTAGTTGGGGCAGTGGGTTTTGGGGTTTGGTCTACAGCCATGGCAATAGCTTTCCTGTCCTGCTGCCATGGCCCACAGTCGTTGTCCTCTGCTCAGCCGGACCCACGGCCCCTTTATTCTGCTCCAAAACCACCGGTGAAAGACGTGCGGCTCTTGCAGCCCTTTTCCACAAATACCCAGCAGGCATCCAAACACTTCCAAGCAATAAATAAGACCCCACAAACAAAAGCAAATTAAACCCTCCGCTTCTATTCATAAAAAATATATACACGGCTTTATTTAACCGATCAGCTGCCTGTTTGTGACACACGAAATAACTTGGTGGTCTCAGTCCCATTCCAACTAGACAGCTGTTTGGACCGTAAAACTCCCCGCCGTAATTGGCTTTAACCGGCATCCTTGTCAGCAAAATAGCCGAGTTTTGTAGGGGCACAGAGACTGAACAGCCTTTCTCATAGCCTAGAGGTGGTTCTTCTAGACTGAGCATGTGGGTGGCCTGCTGATAGCGGTAGAATTTAAAAAAAAAAAACAAACAACAACAAAAAACCAACTTTATACTGCTGGAATTTTTTGTATTGTAACTTTTTTTAGAGATCAGGACAGAATTCTACTGCTGAGTTTCTGATAAATGTTGAATTTAAAAAGTGTAACGCATATTAATGTGGAAAGGTGTTTTGGAAACTATGGACTAAAATGTCCTTCGGCAGCCAGTCACAAAATAACTTGAAGAGACCAGAATTTCGTTCAATGTTAAAAGCAATACTCTTTTTTTCCTGGGGGAGACAAAAAAAAAAAAAAGGAGATTTAGAACCAGACTGGTTTTTATATTACTGGAAAGGGAAGTGCCACGCTTGCCACCTGGTTAAACCCAGATCCCCACATTTGTCTTGTGCTGGGGGAAGCAAACTGTGGAACTGCCGTAAAACTCTTGCCAAACATTTAAAAGAATGGTGAAGCAGCCCCAAAATTTTTAGAAAACCTAACCTCAAAAGAGAAACAAAGGAAGAAAAGCGTGCCTCACCCAGACTGAGAAATTCTTCAGCCACATCGTGGCTACCGCCAGCCCTGAATCCACGGCGGCACCCTGCCTTCCCCTTGCCTGGCGGGGCTGCCTTCCACGCGTACCTTAGAAATACATGTTGATAAACCCCCCCCAGAAAATGCCTTACAAAGCACCTGATATAGTCCCAAGTGCGGCGAAATGGGAAGCTTGAAATGTACAAATAGTTACAAAAATATCCCTGAATTCCCCGCAGCACGTGCAATTCCTTGGCACCAAATATCCCCTACAACCTGTCTGAAACAGCGAAGATTTACACTCACTTTGCACCGCCGTAAATGCCTGCGCAGGGTGCGGGGCAGGGGATAGCCCGGCCCGAAATGCCGAATTGTTTAAGTGCTAGAGGAGAAATGTTACTGGAGTATTCATTCTTGAAAGTCTGCCTACTTTTTTTCGTCTTTCCCAGTTGCTGCTTTTTAAAGAAACGCCTCTCTTATTTGTCTTTTGTATTCTGTCCTGTGTATGAGCCCTTGACAAGCTGAGGGGAAAACGCAGGTCTCATAACATGCTGTGGAGAAAAAAAAAAAAAAAAAAAAAAAAAAAAGAGAGGGAGAGAGTTGGGGGGGGGTTGTTTTTTTTTATATTAAAAAAAAAAAACAACAAAACAGCAGTTAAGTCAGACAGGCACATGCTCTGCGCAGCTCCCCAGGCCTATCTGAAGAGCGCCGTAGAAAAACAAAGCTTGGTGAAGAGGAAGCAGCTGCAGGGGTGATACAGAGCCCTTTCCTATAAACAAAGAGCACCAACAAATCTGCTCGAGCATGAATATTAGATTTGCTGACTTTCGCTGACATCACCGTGGGAGATAAACACGTTACAAGGAGTGGAACAGCTTGTTGCTGGAGAGGTGGCCAGGCGAGATAAGTGAATGGCAAAGTGGCCCATGAAGACAGGGTGCCCATCCTGACAGCCTCAGCGCAGCGCTGTCACTCGGTGAAGTGTTGTAGCGAGCGTAACGAGGCTGGAACAAGTGGACAAAAATGAACTATGAGCCTCTTCTTTTTTTTTTTTCTTTTTTTTTCTTTTTTTTTCTTTTTTTCTTTTTTTTTTTCCCCAACGGCGAAGAGCTAACAGCTGCTTCCATCTGGGAACTGTGTGAAAGTGCCTCACAGCTGTACGATAATAAACAGCTAAAAACTCCGCGCAGCCTACTGCGCCATTTACATTCTTGCCCAATCTTTTGCCTCATTAAACTGTAATCTTCCTCCTAATTATATTTCATCAATCTATTGTTTATGGAACTCCAGATTAAATGGCAAACATATTGAAACAAAAATAAACTTATAATTAGTTGTCTTCTCCTCACCCCTCCTCCCTTTGTATTAGCAAGTGCATCATTATCAGGCCCCAGGGGTTTGGTGAGGCAATCGGTTTACATGGTGCACTTTTGGCAGCAAAGAATAAAAAAACATTTGTAGCTGCATAATATGATTTACCAGCTCTAGGGCTCCAGGGTCTACACTTCCATAAATATAAGTGACAAATTATCAATAAATCATTCCCTGGTCTACCATATTGCATAATGTTTATTGAAACCCAGTTCTAATAAATATAAAAGTCACCTTTTTTATCCAAAGCATAAGAAACAAAGATGACAGCGATTACAAACAGAGATGAAAAATGAGAAATAAGCCCCTTCACAAGCAACAAACCTCTTTTTCCCCTAGCATCCTTAGCGCCTCAACGTTGTTGGCTTCTAAAAACCGCCTTGGAACAGATATGACCTTCAAATGGTGATTTTATTCTTTGATTATGATAAACACGGGGTTTCTGGGTTTGTTTGCTATGCGTATAATTCTCACATCTGGTTCCCAATCTCTGAAGAAATCCATCGAGTGCGCTGTCAGGACATTGATCAGAAGCAACATTAGAATTGGTAGAGTTCTTCCAAACAAGCCCTGCTGGAGATGAGCTCAGCACACCGAGACCAGTGCTCGGAAACTGTTGGTTTGGGTCATTGCAAGAAGTTGTTTGAAAAGTGAAACAAAGGGAATGACAGAATATTTGCAGAATAATCAATGTTTTCATTCTTCATCTCATTGAAAACCACAGCTCTAAAGAGTTGTACTTGGGGGTTTTTATTCACTCCACTTTCTGACCACAAAAACTAGACCAAATATTGCTCTAGGATGTAAAAACCCTTATTGAAGACTATTTCAAGAAAACTACTCATAAAAAATTTTACTTTATTCACTTCCCCTCCACATTAAAAAAAAAATATATATACATTTACATTTCTTGAAACAAATTTTGGAGATCTCTCACCTGTTACAGTTGCTGATTAAAACATGGGATTATCTTATCCCACCATTTTCAAGCAGGTCAGCATCTGGAAGTGATTTACACAACTTTGTATTCTGTAAGCCAAACACCAGATACCCAGGTTAAGCTTAACGAACATCTCCTCTTCAGAAAGATTACATTTTCCACTAGTCTTCTGATCTTTTTTTTTCCCCCCACAAGAAGTCATAACTATCTTTATATCAAAAAAAAAAAAATCTCTGCTAAAATACTTCATTCATCTTACTTAAATTTCTGTTAGGTATATCCCACTCTGTGGGGTGTGTAATCTACACATTTCGTGACACGGTTTTGCTGATATAAACAAATTCTGTTTAATTCAAAGGAGAGTGCCCATTTAGGACAGAAGAAGTTTTTTCCCTTATAACGTCAGTAGAAGTTTTGTTTGCCAGAGCGCTGTAGGACTGGACCCAGGAGTTTCCTTTCCCGATTAGGCTGTCTTTGCTCTGCAGGGTTTCTCCTGCCGCCAGGCTGGACGTGGCCTTGGGCAACCTGGGCTGGTGGGAGGTGTCCCTGTCCATGGCAGGGGGGTTGGAACTCGATGATCTTCAAGGTCCTTTCCAACCTAAACCATTCTATGATTCTATGATTCTATGACTTTTGAAGATGCCCTTCCATGTCGTGTTTTGAGGGCAGTGTAGGCCGATGCGGTGGTGCAGCTGTGTTTGTGGAGCACGAGGGAGGGAACATCTCTTTCTCAGAAGTTCTTACGGGGTTTTGGAGGAAATTATTCACTTCCTATATGTTTAACGCCCTACCTCATTGGAATAATCCTACTGAATTTGTTCGCTCTGTTCCCGTATAGAAGCATTTGCACATCAGAACCTACCAACATTTGAAAGCAGGGACGCTGCTGGCACTTGTAAAGTATTGAACAAAACTCCTTTGTTTTAGCAATGGTTCCTCCTCTGGCAGGAGGTCAGAGCGATGAGCGCCGCGCTGGCAGCCTTCAGCAGGGTGTCCCTGGCCAGCGGGGCTGCTCGTTGCCCGGGCCGTTGGTGGCTGCCAGGACAGCAACACCGACCTAAACCCCTCCTCGCCAAACTGCCCGGGATCTAAGGAGATCAGTGTGTCCTCCCGCTCTGCCGGGGAGAGCGATGGGTCCAGGCGGTCACCGTCCCCGAGCATCTGTGGAGCAGTCGGGAGCTGGAGACCCGATGCCAACTCAGCATCTCACCCTTGGTGATGAGTGAGGAAGGGGAAGAGACCAAGACCACTGAGCCGACAGACCATTTCCATTTGCCGAAACAGGATGTAATGAGAGATATGAGAAATCTGGACTTAAAAATACAGTCAAAATATAATCTGATGTGTGTATCCTGACGTAAGGAATGACATCTGTGAGAGAGCCGGAGCAATCTGCTTGAGGGTATCAGAAGACTAACAGATGATTTTCATAGATTTGAATGCCAGAGGTATTGCTCAACATTAAGATATTTCTGATTTCACATGATATACCCTAATGAGGTCATAGCCTGGAACTAGGGGTAAAAAAAACAATATAAAACTCCAGATTGATCACAATTCCAAACAAATCTGGCCAAAAATTAGTATTTCCATTGGGAGAAGTAGACTTGGCTGATCTGGTGTAAGAATATTGCAATAGCTTGACATATGTATTCTGTGTCTGCCTTTCAAGGAAAGCCTTGAAAACGTTGAAAAGCTAAAAAAAAAAAAAAAAAAGATAAATCTAGCTATAAGATAGTGATCTTGCTATAAGTGAAGGAACCCACAAAATGTCCGGGCACTGCAGAGTTCTGCAGGTGACTAAGTGACGGCAATGAATAACACGGGTGTTTATTTTTTTTCATGGAAATCGCAGTGGCATTTTCCGGAAAGTTTTCTCTTTTGTTGTAAGAAAAATTGAGCAACCTGCATTTATGTTTTTCACTGCAATGGCAAAATAAGACCTCAGACAAAATTACCAGAATTACTTTACATGCTTAATTATGAAGTGAAGACAACTCGCGCCTAGCAAAGATCTAAGCTGACCTCTCTATTATTTATATTTATTATCAGTCACTTGCAATATTTCACTGGGTCCTTTTCTTTTGATTTTTTTTTTGTTGTTGATTGCACAACATTTAGTCCAGAAAGTTCCCAGTTTATTGTAGCAGTGGCATTATCTGATGTTTTCCTCCAATGATCTAGGAGCTTTTACAGAAGTCACCCGATAAAAACCATCCAGTTAATTAGAACATGGCGCTCTCTTTCTCATAAGCTTCGTGTTAGTTTTAAGTAGCTACACGTTGACACTAATAGTTAAATTGTTCACTTCAGAACCAAAAAGCAAAAGCTGTCAAAAAAGATACCTGAAGACAGCATAACAAATAATTCAGCCTCATCTTATGGTCTAAAGCCACTTAGAACCTTCAGAAGGGTTTTGGGCCTCGCTACCTGATTGCTGGCTGATAGCCCATAAAAACATACGAGGCTTGTTCTGGAACTTCAGTAATTCAGCAAGGAGCTACGTGCGGTTATTACATTTCTAACAATTACTTTTCTTGATTGCGCACTGAAATGTCTTTCCCCTGTCAGAGCTAACGGCAGGGTATTGTTTATCATCTGGCTGATCATACTGATAGGACACATCTATGCGAGTGCTGCCTGTGTGTGTATTGATATCAAGGGCCAGCCAGCCAAGAAACAATTAGGGACCCTATAGTGTAAGCACCCTGGTCCCATTAACCTCACTGGAAGCCATTTGTGTCTGCATTGAAGGAGAGACTTCGGCCCTGAATTTATCGGACAGCTGGAGGGTATTTTTATCTCATTTCTACAGTGTCCGTAGACACAACATCGCAATCTGCACAATCGGTGTAAATCCTGCTAGAAATGAGCATACGGCTCTCTACAAATAATTTTTCTTCCCCCCGTTTTTCTGGCTTTTAAAGTGTTTTGCAAAGACGGGCTCAGCTTGCACACCGGGTTGCCCAGACACGACAGCCGGGACAGCAGGAAGCTGTGGATCTGCACAAAGCTCGTGGCCTCATCCACCGCTCATCGACACCGCTAATAAACTTTGACGAGGGGCAGGACTATTTACGAATAGAAGAAAGAAATTATATCCAGTTCAAACTGGTGTAGGGACAATAAAATCAGTGAGTCCCATCCCCTCGAGAAGCCGCACGAAAGCCAGCAGTCACAACATTGCGTAATGAGTATTTAACGCCACGCGATTCGGCCTCAAATGCAGCGGACGATCTTGTGCTTGAATGCAAAGTGTGAAAAAACGTACGTGCCCAACTACGGCTACCGATAGGAGATTGGGCTTTTTGTCACCTTTTGTAAAAGTCCTAAATATTAACAGGCTGGCGCTAGAAGTGAAAGCTGGTAGGAAGACCGATGCTGGTTTGCCCCTTCCCCTGGGGACGGCACGCGGTGGGGGGCTGCGAGAAAGGGGCTGGGAACTCCTCTCCGGGGGGTGTCCGCTGCCAGCCCCGGGGATGAGGTAGGCAGTGGGAAGGCTTTGGCAGCCGGACATTTTCTGTTGGTTTTTTTTTCTTTTCAGATTAAATTCTTCCCTTTATTCACATGCAGGCTTTTTATTGGCCTCTTGTCTCCAGGAGAAGACCTAATATATCATTGTATGCATTTGGTCTCAATAAGTGTTGGTGAATATTTTCTTCTCTTAACGTGTTGTTCATAAATTACTGCAATTTTTCATTGCAATTATTTAGTTAACAGTCTCCTTAAGAACACTAATCGTTAGCCCATCTTATATGCTTCTCTAAAGGAGTAAATAGATGCATATAAAAAAAAATATTTTTTTTTTATGAGCAACTGGGCAGTTGCAGTTTTGTTAGAAAACATGTTTTTAATCAGATCTCCCTTGAAAATAGAGGTTTCATCCATGAGGGAAATATTTCAGAAAACTCAAGTGCTTGTTGTTAATTCCCAAAATATGTAACTCAATTTTTCCTGAGTCCACATATCCCATTTTCAAGAAAATAAGGTGCCTTTCTTTATTTCTTTTTATTTCTTTATTCTTTATTCTTTATTTCTTCCTTACTTTACGAGATGATCTACTTAATATTTTTGTTAGATTCACAATTTTTTTTCCTCCTCCTTGTCCTGCTGTAGCCTCTGCATTGAATACAGCCTGTGACAGAATGAAACACTCATCCTTTTTTAAGCAAAACAAAAATATCGCGTAACTCCTGTTTAAACTGCTGCAGATAGCTGGTTTTGTACTGGTGGATGTTAACATTTCAGGAGCGCTACTGAAATAATTATTATCATCCAATAACTCTGTTGTCCCAGAGCTCATGAAAATACAGAATTCAAACCTATGACCAAATTGTTGCATCTTAAAGAGCAGAATCCTATCACAGAAATTACATGCATGTATTCACTTAGACCACGGCAAATACAAGGTAGTCCTGTTCCTACTGGCCCTACAATGCCTACTGTCCTTCGAATAATTCCGTGTCACCTGGAAACTGCCACACCTGTATTTGGCCATCTTCCTGACCATTTTGCCAGTACAGGGATCCATGCAGATCCCTGAGGGAGGACATTCCTAGCCTTCCTCCCAGGAAAAACTGACCATTTATCCTACCCTTTGTTTCTTATCATTGACGCCGTTCCCACTCAGTTGTCACTACATGACAAGCCCTTCCCTCTTGCTCTGTAAGGACACAGCTCCTGTAGGAACATCTGGCGAAGGAGACCGAAAGTCCAGCTACACCACACCGGCTGCATTTACCCTTATTCACACGGTAAATCTTTCTTTCAAAGAACCTTATCGGGTTTGCAAGTCATGCCCACATCTGTGAAACTTACTGACTCTTCCCCAAAGCATCATATCTATGTATCATGCTCTAATATGTTCTCCATCAGTTTATGTAGGCTTATGTAAAGACAGCCTAGAAATAAAATTCTGGATTAGTAGCTGAAGGGATATCAAAGATTTGTGTCATATTCCCTTAGTATCAAAGCCAGCATAAGCAATAGCCAACGCATCCCAATTACCAGTACAGGATTTTCCTATCTGAGTACCTTTGGCACTCCTGCAAATACCGTTCAGGTCCTGAAAAAAATTTTCCTCCTTAATTTATCACTACAGAACAAATCTCTTCTACTCACGTTTCAGGTAGAAACAGTTCTTCGGACTCTTCTCCTGTAAAGCACGATTTGAGTGTGCGGTCTCTTCTCTAATGAATACCAGCGCAAGGAATTCACTTTGCTGTTTGCAGTGATCTGGATTTTCCTTGACAGGTCCTTTTACATCAAGATCACCCAGCATTCCCAACTTCTCTTTTTTCTTTTGATTCACTGGAAGGAGTTTTTATTATTAACATCTATTCTTTCAGCCAGTTGCTCAACAATTTTTGGCCTGTCTAAATGTGGTTTTACATTTAAGACTCTGGTTTTACTTTGAAGACATTATAGGCCAATAATTGCACATGAAGATTTTGAAACTAAACATATTCCATATCAAAAGGATGGATTTCTGTATCATGTAAACATAAATTAATCCGATTATAAAATGGTGGTAGGAAGTGTTAAGGGAACCATTTCTGCTTTTCTAGTACATCCCTCAAAAGTGTTGGAAATTACAGAAGCAAAAGTGTTTTTCTGCCTTATTCAAAAAAGGCTAAAGGCACTTGAGCTGCAGTCCTTAGAACTCACTCAGCACTGTAAAATATTTCCCAGATTATTTTATATACACCTTACAAATAAAGGTTAAGCTATGAATTGATTTATTTATCTGCTTTGTATAGTTCTATAAAGAAACAGAATACTACATGCAACACCAGCTCTGTTAAGCTCAGGGTAACTTGAATTTAAATTTAAGCTTTGCCTCCATCCTTTATGTATCCTCACATCCTTTGAAGTTCACATCGTTAAGTAGCAGGCGGAACAGTCTTTGTATTTTAATCACCAACAAGTATGTCTACATTTTTTTCTTTATTTTAATTTATATAAACTAGATTTGTTTCTAAATCTATTTTGGTTTGGAGTGGTTTGGTTTTTATTTTATTTTTTCTATTTTGGTTTGGTTTTTATTTGCAGAAGTGTTTTTTATGCGATGCCTTTTAACAATTCTCCCTCATGTTGGAGCAAGAGGCTTTTCACATTAAAAAAGAGTGTCGAATTTGTTGCTCGTACCAGGACCCGCAAATGCTTTAGAAGAGCTGGACACAATCAGCTGTTTGCACAGATGTTTTCAGCTTTCATTGGTGGCAGTGGCTGTTGAGGGAAGCACAGATCAGAAATTTAGGCTATTTGGAAGCAAAGCAGAGGTGTTTGTTGGCATAGGCAGAGAGCGAGCGTTGGAAAAACAAGGCAGAGCCCTAAATCTTCAACAACACTGTGTCAAAGCTCAGCCTTAATTAAAACCAACATTATCTTGGACATATTACTTCAGTGTCAGGTACATTTTGCATTCTAATCCCCTTACCACCACTCGTGACTTCAATACCAGTCCACCTCAGTTTTCCAATCAAATTAAATGATGATAATAATATTTAATAATCTTCAGATATTTAGAGGATTAAACACATTTCCGGAGCTTTTCTGCGCTGCAGCATGCTGTGCAAATGAAGAATGGGTTCGCAACTAGAGGCAGGACGGCAAAGCAGCATACTTCATGCTCTCAGAGCTTTATACATAATTACCACCACTTTCCCAATCCTCCAACTTTTATCGGTAGAGATGATATTTTACAGAACATTGACTACAGGTAATTTACAGGTGTCAATATAAGCGCATTAAACCTAATGCTAAAAAATAACGTTTTATGTGGATACCTGATGTACAAATCTGAAGTCTGCTCTAAGATTCAGCCGCAGCTTCTCCAGGCGATCCTCCACCGGAGCAGCCGGATGCAGGAGATGTTCCTGACCTCTGTCAGCATCTGCCGTGTCCCTACACAGCAACAGCTCAATGACAGCCACTTTACCAGGAGACCTTCAGAATCAGACTGCCCTTTCATCTTAATTTAGTTACTTGCTTGAAAATTCTCATAGGTGAATCACCATCCTTCAGTCGCAGTGTCTAGAAGAGAATGTTACGGCTGCGTACTGTCGCAAGATCTGATGATTTTATCATTACTCATAGTACTTGTTGCTTGTTGCAAGGCAGCAGCTCCTGAAATTATATGGAAAGAGCAAATCTCAGCTTTTTCTTCAGTCTCTGGAGACAAATACAACAACAACAAAAAACACAGTGTGATTTTTTTTCCCTAGCAGTCTCCCCCACTGAAAACCTAAAAATGCGATGCTTAACATTTCCAAAAGGAGAAGCAGCATAGCGCTTCCTACTTAGAAAATGTGATGCTTTCTAAAACTTGCAATAAGGAAGACGAGGAGAGTCTTCGAGAACTGGGGTCAGCAGCATCATGTAGGGTTTCATCTTTTATTCATTGAAATTCATCACAAATATTCTATGGGTTTTTAATGGCGCAAGACTCCGGTGAGAGACTCCCTTTCCTTTGCACTGCCATGGTAGAGGCAGCCCAAGTAGAACATCCTTTGATGTCTGATCTTGCTGAAACTACAAATCTAACTTGATTTTGGCATGAACCAAAGGAATCGCTCACTAACACTGCTTTCTCTCCCTTTTTCTTTTTTTTTTTTTATGCTCACTACCATTGCTTTCTCTCCCATATATTTTTTATCATTTTTACCAAATGTTTACCTTGGGGATTTTTTTCCCAGGTTGAGGGCTTACTCCCCTTGCCATATTTTATTAACCTCTCTGGTCCTTTGTATTTTTTCTGGCTTTACATTTGGCAAGACCTTCCAGCGCAACATCATCAGCGTATCTATTTAATATGATCTTTATTCCATTTTCCAGACCACTAAGATGTTAATTAAAAGCAGCTCTTACACTGATCCTTCCGTTGGCTTGGGCAGTTAGATATTTCACCATTTATCATTATCCTGTTTTCTAATCTCTGTGGCCCCGTTTACATAAAAGGTTGAATTACATTTTCGAATTATGGTTCATGAGACTTTACTAAGTACTCGAGCTAAGACAATGTATGTTAAGCTACTGTATCCCATTCTTTCATTAATTTTGAAATTTTCCTAAAGAGCATAAAAATGCATCGGCAACATTTATTTTTATTCACCCAATATTGCATATTCCACATGGCTTTAGGAGTAATTTCTTTTTTGCTTTTCTTTCTTTCTCCTATCACAACTTAAAACTTATGAAAGTGTTAACAACCTTCATCTCACATTAGGATGAGTATTTTATCCCATTTTATGGCTGAGGAGAGATTCAGTGAATTGCCTGAGTATATATGCCAAGGCAGTGATGCAAAGGATAGCAGGACTCAGAGGCCCTATCTCAACTATTGTGATACAGTAGTACTGTTAGGGCCAAATTCACTATTTCTGCTCTTGGTTTTTTCCACGTTTTTCACTGTTTAATTATTTAATTTGGAGTTGAGATTAAGTCACCAGATTTTGTCTTCTCTGCCGATCAACCAATCTAGCTTTTGTTGATTTTTATATTGGTAACAGATACCCTTTCATATTATTCTCTTGCTTTGCCCTGAGAAATATCTATTCGTCCACATTATTTTTTTCTAGGTATTTGAGAGCATCCCACAATTATTCTAAAATAGGATTTTAAAAGTTTTGGATGAGATACACAAACCTGCAACATCAACCAGCCATTGATGGTTTAGGAGAGAATTTTTCTGTTGAACAGATTGATTTTCTGTGGTTTTGATCTTTTGGGGTACATTAGTAAGAGTTTTTGCAGCTAAAATTGACTATTTCTTTGAAGATACATTAATTTCAGTGAGAATGCATTACCTCTGAAGCCAGGTCACATGCACCAAGACACGACATGTGAAGAAAGAAGGAATGCCAGGTTTTCTACTTACCATTTTATTGCACAGTTCTGAGTGCCCAACTATCAGATCACAAACAAACAAACAAAAAGTCTTTCTTTCTGAGATGCACACACCTAAAAAAAACAGTATTTTGTGGCTGATACATCAAGCTCGGTCAATATTGCAAGGATCCAACAGGTCATAGCTATCATCCCGTTCCTTTTCAAGACCAACCCCTAACGGACACGGGGGGACTGAAGCACCCGTGATTGCACTGGATGCACTCTGCAGGCTGTGGGAAAAGTTGGAAGTGGAGGAAGATGAGACAGGTGCCCCTCTCAGAGAGGGTCTGGCCCAAGCACAGGGAGAAGAACGAGAGTTAAGGCTTAGGAAAGCTATTTTGCAGAGAAGGCACAGCAAGAGAAATACCTGAGTCTTGACTTGCAGACCTCTCCTTACCTTAGGACAGATTCCAAAAATGGACTTGAAGAAAAAGAGGAATGGAGGAAGAATTTAAAGAGAAGTGTTCAATAGAGTCCGCATGGAATTTGCATGGAATAGCTCTGCTTTTTACAGCTGTTTGCTTTAATCTTCCTTTCCAATGGACTGCGATGTGAAGTGAGCACGTCCTTCCTGACAGTGCTTCCGACCGGGCTCGCTTTTTGTCCCCCTCGTGCAGTTGTTCTGGTGACAGAAGCTGTGCAAGGAGGTCCACGCAGCCTTCAAAATCCCATGTCTGCCAGCAACCTGTTGACGCTCGGCATTGTGTCAGCCCTTTGCGCCACCAGCAGCAGTGGTGGACAGGGTGGTGTTGTCACTACAGTTTCCACCGTTAGCGCCGGAGCTGGAATACTGTAGGGCAGAACTGCATGTCTGTCCTGTAAGAGGAAAGTGTTTTGCAGAAACAAGCTTCACTAGCATTAGTATTGATTTTGTCTACCTATTGTTCTAATGCACTTTATTGGATTATTTGGAAATTTTACAACTTTTGAAGACACGGAATGTACTTCTTTAAATCACTGTAAAACTCTCCAGTGGAGCACATTGCACTGTATGCTTCAGAAGTGCAAAGGAAAATTATTCTTTCTCTGACCACAGTCTTGCACCATTAAAAACTGATAGAAGATGTGTGACGAGTTTCAATGAATAAAAGATGAAACTCTGCTGTTAGGGCAGGAATTTGCATGTGGCTAAGTTTGCCACAGTATGTACTCAACATACTCGGATACAGGGAAAAACCCAAACAATGTGGTTTCTTAATGGTAATGAGATTATTGAAAGGGAAAAGGGCAAAACAGAAAAAGGAGACAAGGCTCTGTCAGAAGAAGTGGGAACTGGAGGCAGTAACTGCTCTGAATTTCTTACCACAGTGGGCTTAAATACATTTTTGTCTTCCATTATGGCAGTGGGCAAGCAGTGCAGACCGAGCAAGGAGCTCACCTTCCCGGTTCCCACCAACATTGCCCAATTTTGTCTGGCTCCAGTTGGACTAGAGACAAGCCCAGTTAATGGAACCAGCTTCAGAAGGTCATGTACAGCTAGCTATGAGCTAGAAATAAATTTAACAGCAGGGACTTTTCTGAACCAGTGCATGAAAGAAACATCTCCCTCCCTTTGCTGTAGATTTAAAGGCATGGAAAATTGTGTTCGTAAATAATTGTCTGGGGCTCAAGAAGCTACAAGACATTAAATGGGCTGTGAATTATTAAGAAAAAAGCACTCAAAATGTGTTAAAAATATATTAAAAGAACAAACCAAATACAATACATTGCAAAGTGACTGCTTGAATCCTTTATTCCTCCATATGTAATGTATTTCTTTTGCTGGTAACCTGGAAGGTATGCATTTGCCTTCTAAGAGAAAAGGCATCATGAACAAGAAGCCTAGACTAGGAAAAAAATGAGATGTATTTTTCATGAGGCCAAAAAAGCTGACTTTCAAGCATTGTAGTCAAAATCAAGAGATTGCATATTAAGTCAGAAATGAAAGTGTGCAAGTATTTTGCACATCATCAGGATCACTTTCTGAAATACTCTGTAGAGTATGTGTGCTGAGATCATCTGGAAGGACAAATTTAGTACAAGAAATCCACATTATTTCCCTGTACTTATAACGGCTCAGCAAAAGCTCAAATCTTGATGAAGCATGTAAATGTTTTGTATAAGTTATGAAAGGATGCAAATATGTTAAGCAGATCCTGGAATTCAAAATATTCTGGGATGATTTTTTTCTGGATTCCGCTTGGATTGTCTAATACAAGTAAACCCAGAGCAAACCCATCACGGGTTTCATACTGAAGTCATCAGATGCTGGGATTGCACTTTGAAATTGTTCTTGCAATGTGCAAGATCACTTGCCGGTGATCTTCTGGCTTCCTGCAGCTCAGCAAAACACTCCTATAAAACTTCTGGAATGACTCCGCAGGCCCCAAAGACTGTTTCAGTCACTTTTTTAGGGTGTTCATGAATGTTCTTCCTTTACCTTTGGGATGAATGACTTCAGCTAACGTTAATGATTGCCCTTGGCTATCTCCAGCTACTGATTCAACATATTCATAGAATCACAGATCACAGAATGGTTTGGGTTGGAAGGAATCTTGAAGATCACCTAGTTCCAGCCCCCTGCCCTGGGCAGGGCCACCTCCCACCAGCCCAGGTTGCCCAAGGCCACCTCCAGCCTGGCCTTGAACACCTCCAGGGATGGAGCTTCCACAACTTCTCTGGGTAACGTTTTCCAGTGTTCATCTCGCTCAAGAGCTCTGTCTACCAATAAGCCCTCTGAACCCCAATTTGGAAAAATATCCCGACAGCAAGTACTTTGGAATCTGCTGACGAGTCAAGGAAAATCCCCTTGTTCACTTACCGTAAAATTGACAGTAGTGTAGATAGCTCTCTGGGCTCTCTCAGCATTGACTTGCAGCCACACACCGTTATTTTGTGATGATTTTACTTGAAAACTGACCAGAATGAGTCTCTGAGTAGCGGGCCTTGGATTGACACTGAGGATTCCTATCCCTCTACCATATCTTTATTTTTTAATGTAAGGATCCTTTGTTCTTTCTGATCCCGCTTACCAGTACGTACCTACCTATATCTCCACAGTGGGGCAATAAAATGGAGCATTCCCAAATGTGCACTTTTTAACTAATGGACCGCTGCAGAAGCTAGCGGTCATTTAATTTTCAGTAAATTCAGTGTGGTATCTTGGTTTATTTCAAGTTTTGACGTACACCTGAACCTGGATTTAAGTAAGCCTACCACTTAAACTGCTTGTCAGTCCTTGTTTTCCGTATACGTGTGTGGGTTTACGTAAAAGATGCTACATGGGAAAAAAGCTCTTGCACAGGCATAGAAAGCGACTATCTCAAGATATAGGCCTCTTTAGGAAATCATTTTATGTGGAATAATTAGGATAGATTAGTAAGAAATGCTTTCATCTTAGTTTTTTGCCTATGTTGCATTTTAAAATAATTAAGAATCCAGATTGTTTCTGTTTTTCACCTTCGTTTACTGGCACCCAGCAAAGAGGCCTACACTTTGATTTTAATCATGGCCAGACAGTCCAAGACCTTGGTCTTAAAGGCAAGCGGAGCAACAAGCAGAAACCCCGCTGTGTAATTTCAAAGCAATGTACTTCACGCTGCTAACCCTACAGTAGGATTCCTGTTCCGCCAATGGCTCCAATAGCAGACAACTTCCAATTTGCACCTCTTGCATAAATCCACATTATGCCAGTAGGTTGAGAAGGAAACCACAAGCTGCCCAGTTCAGCAGTCAGAGGTCTGTTAACAGATCTTTAACTATGATCTATTGTGTAGGAAAGTCTGAAATTATGGATGCAGAGTTCCGCTTTATAGAGCTCTCACTTGTGCTATGCGGGTTTTCTCAAGATAATTATAAGTGTTTATTTTGGCTTTTAACAAGTTTAATCACATTATTTAGCATGTTCTGATTTTCTCACTGAGGCAACCATTACTCTTGCACACAAGTTTTGCTTAATTGGCAGCGGGAGGAGAAAACGGAGTTTAAAGCAACTAATTGCACTAGACCTCACAGATGCCGAGATGGAGCTCTTTTAATTAAAACTTTTTACAAGATAGTTTACAAATCTAAAAGCGCTATCTCTTGTAAGTACCTAATACCGCATCCTGCTTCCCGTTTTGCTCCCATTTTAAGCAGCTAAATATTCTGGAAGTTCAACTAAAGGACGACTGCAAAAAGTATTTCCAAGCAGGGAAGGCAGAGGTTGGGAATATAAAAGTACAGAGTTCAGTGAGGCACTTCACTTACTTATCTGAATTCCAATTTATAAATAACCTTGGCTGCCTGTAGAGGGTAATTCAGTCTGTTAATTTCGGGCCACCATTTAAGTATCATGCTGTGCCAAATTGCATTTGATGGTTTTATAATGGCATGACTACAGTATACTGAAATGAGATCTATAAAGGTATCCCCCAGTGGGAATTTCAGCCCAGGTCTCCAGGGGTAAAAATGACATTCATATCGAGCAGTTCTTTCCGCTGCATCTCAGGGATGTGTTACAGTCCCATGTTATGCAAAAAATACGTTTTGTGTGGCAATTTAAAGTGCTTACCGTTCCTAATTTAAATGGGTTTGTGATTTCTAACTAATGCTTTTAATATTTCCTTTTTTTTTTTTTCAAAATCACAGAGTATGCTTCTTGACACACTCCGTCCCGCTTTAAATCTCTGAAGTATGGTACTACAACTGTCTATCAAAAGTGATTGAACAAGTAGCACTTGATGGATGATAATAGTTTCCCCAAAGGGAGTGTTATTTCTTGATCTTTGGCATGAAATAGCATAGGTATACGGCAGGAAGGTAAATGCTTGCATCAGGATATTGTCTCACAAAAGACTTCTTTGGTCACAGTGGCATTTTCCAGTGAGCAAGACATCTTCACCCCTCCTCCAGCGACCCAACGACGTTGAATGCCTTTCGGAAGGTTAAGCTCTGTGCGCAGGGGTCATGGGACTGGGCTGGAGACGGAGGGTCTGTTTATTTTCTACGTGTGTTGAACTATGTTGTTCTCCGGGTGTGAACATAACTTTCTAACCTTCACAAATGATCCCAAGGAAAAGACCTTGCTAGCTAAGACCGGGATTGTCCCTGAGCCATGCCAAAAATTCACATCTTTCCAGTTGATGTATAGTAGCCAAAGAGAATACTTATTTAAACACTGAATTGTACTTTAAACTCCATTAACCAGAAGCAATGCCTTTACTGGGGTAATGGTGCAATTACTCAGATACTCTTTCAAACATATCTTGGGGGGAAAAACGGCCACGGCGGTGTCCCTCCAGCACCCAATGAGCACAGCAGTGCCCTGAAGAGCAGCTTCTCTTAGCCCCTGTGATGTCTTGAATGATATCACACAATACAAAACGCCGAGGACGGTTTAGTAAACTTCCTGGCTCGTGTCATGACTCCAACAGATTGAAACAGTCGCGCTATGCCAAACTGCTGGAAAGCCGAGAGATTCACGGAGCACTGCCTTGGTGAAAAACGTAGCTATGCGAATTTAACTATTTCTGAGTCTATGTAGGCTAAAACTCTCTGCAGGTTTTCTGTAGCAGACAATGTCAGTTAACATCTCCACTTACAGGAGACAAGAGATGAAGTAGCCAAATCAGATAGATACTCTTATTGAGTTTCTTTTTCAGACAGTTTTGGGGACCTTGGCAGTATCCCATTTTTATCTCCTTACAACTCCAAGCCTCATGACTATATTGCAGTCTAAAAGTCTTTTTTTTTAAAGTCATCTTAAATTCTTCCACTAAACCATGTGCTTCTAGATAAATACAGAATATTCACACTAGGTTAGTGCACCAGATTAGTGTGCAACTTAATATTTTTGCTAAGAAGCTCAAAAGTTATCCTGTGTCATATTCATTAATTTCAGCAGTGATTTTGTTGGGATTTTTTTACTGCATCCCTTAGGGAGAAATCTTCACTTACATGTGACAGCAGAACGGACATGCTATGACTGAGGCTAGATTGAGTAACTTCTGGTTTCAGGTCAGAACATATCTTCAGGAAGAGTGTACATCTTCTCCCAGAAGTCTGACAGTGCAATATGTCTATCCTTTCTAGTAGTCATAATATTTACAACGTATTATTAATAATGAATTTCACAATAATCCTGTTGCTGACCAGACAGTGAACTTCTATAACTCATCGAATGCGTATTTTGATAGTTGCTGGAAAATGAGCCATTATGACATAATGGCCAGCTACATAATATTCTGGCAGATTTTTTAATGTTGGAAGTTGGATGGTACTGTATGTATTCCATTGTGGATCTTGATTTGTTCATGGCAGTAGAGAGTCTATTTTTTCAGTACTGATTAAAACATGCCATTAAGAGTCAAATTTAATAGAGCAAAGACATTCAGAAGTAAATTCAAAGCTAATGATTAAGATAATCTTTCGTAACAAGAGACCGTACTGCTACGAAACTTAATTTAATACATTTGTATTAAGCAGCCCCAAAAAGTCACAAACTTCATTCTGATTTTTCTAAGTTGAAGGTACACACTTAAAAAAAACATCTTGGAACAAGGGAGTGGGTTTGAATGTAAACGATCCAATCATTTTGCACTTACATTTCACCCAAATTGCCTACAGTTTTTGTGTATCTTGCAAAACACATGGCAATATTAACCTTTTTCCTCCTGAGTATCAATGTCAAGTCTAATGGCTGATACAGTTCTTCTATTAGAAACTGGAAAAAGACACATAAATTATGGTGACATTCCTGGTGGTAGACTTGTTCCCAGAAGGACCTGAAAGACCACAGGCATTCCAACGATGATGCCAATTTTTAGATAAGGCGTCAGACCGGTGTTCGGAGTTTGTTTCCAGTTATTCGGGACTTCCTGGATGTTTGGCACTTTTGTAAGAGGAAAGGCATTCATCGTACGGACCCAGAGAAGTCCAGTCATCTGGAAATCTCATTTGAAAATTGCAGTTGCTTGTTCTTGCTGTGAATTGTTGTCTGTAACAATAAATTCTTTCCAATGGTGACAGAAGCAATTATTTTGTATAGCTCACGTGTCATTGGAATTGGTTCATGTAATTAAGTTAGTGTCCTTTGGAACAGAACTGGCACCTAACATAGCTGAAAAGAGTCCCTTTCATTTCTCTATTGCTATATTTGAATGTGCAAGTTTTGTCATTGTATTTGGACTCCTCTCCATTCCCGAATTTTGGTCCAAAGCAATAAGTTTTAAAATTCCAGCATCATGAGCCCACACAAATAACAAAAAATTCATATATTTTGAAAAAGGCATTCATACGTGCATGAGTCTTACGTGGCGTTCAGCAACGGAACGCACACAGCCCTCTACCAAAAAGTTGGTATTATACCCTAACAACCTCTTGCAAAGCACCTGGGATGGCGGAGTTGAAGCAATGCTCATCGATGTGTATCACATGTGTTAAATATTGAGAAAGGAGTGAGAAATCCGCCATGCCAGAAGCGTCTGTGTGTCACAACACTCACCAACTATCTACTTTTTTTAAAACTAGCAACGGGTCTGGCTTTTTTTAAGACCTATACAAGCAGGTTTGGCAGCGTAAATGTGCACTACCTGAATGAGGAGAAATATCACGGCTTACGAAGCCTTTGGGAAGACATTTGAATACCATGAGCGTGAGAGTGGTTTTTCTGGTCTACCTATCTATTTCACAGAGAAGGAACGGGAAAACCTATGCTGCCATTTCTACAAGTCCTGTGAGGTACTATAGACTTGGGGTAAGTGAAATTTAATGCAGAACTGACTTTAAAAAAGAAATAGGGATTTTTTCCAGCAAACTAAACTATTTTACTTCAAATGAAATCCACCCAAAAAGGTGCGTTTAATTTTGATTGTGCAAGTAGGAACATTTCCAGTGGCACTCTAGATTTCCTTTGGAAAAATGGCCATTTTGCAGAAGTCCTCTTTTCCATCCAATTATTCTGACAACAAATTCCCAAACAGCTTTTAACATAAAAGGGGATTGTCTAAGTTACAGATACTTCTCCATGCCTTCTTAAGGCTCTAGCTATTCTTTACCTCTTGTTTGATCGTTTGTTTTGCTATTTCTTACTTTTGGCCTTACCAAATAACCATTCAATAAATTATTGCGTACGGAAAAGCATTGATTTTGCATGTGAAAGGGAATAATGCGATTCAGCTCCAAGAGCAAACCCGATCTTGAGCTACGGAGCGCTGATGGCCGAGGAAGAGGGGTCCGGCGGTGAGTGAGTGGCAGCGCCGGGGGCATGGGATGCAGTTGGGACAGCTGATGCTGCGGGCAACCAGAGGGAAAGCGGCCCCAGTGTGGCTCATCTAACTGTAAAAACACCCCCAGCGGTTACAAGACTAAGCCTTGGGCCTGGCAGCAGTGCTGGAAGCTCGAAAAAAATTGCAGCCAGTACGGTGTCTTGAACTATGCCAATGTAGAGCTGGTGGAATGGTGATGATGAGAAATAATGTGAAACAACAAAAATAAACCTGCCAAAAAAGGAGCAGGTAAGAAAACAAGATAGACTATCGTACACTTTTCCACTGATTAAAATTATTTAGACTGAATAATTGCCTTTATTGCAATGCAAATATGTACCCTTTTGATTTTGTATTTATAGCACTGATAGTGAAACATTGTGTAAACATCAGGAAATCTTCCCTTGACAATTTTTGACACATCTATTGTAGAAAGTCATAAATGAGAAATAACGTAATTCACTAAAAGTTCTCAAAACCTACTCCCTCTTGCCAAGCCCTCATATTTCTAATCACTCTGCTTTATGAAAGCAATGTGCAAACTTAAAATTTTAAGCTTAGAAAAAGAAAAAAAAAATCCTGAATTTTGTATCTCAGATACGTACAAACTGCAGACATTTGGTGGGAAGACAAAACTAGAGTCTTCACATTGCATAAAGCATAGTTTATCTCCACCATTCTCACCAACCCCAGTGGAGTTAACGTTTGCTTAATTTAAATGTTTAAAACACTACAGACATTTTAAACAGTTTTAAACCTGTTTTTTAAACAGTTTTAAATGTGTTTTTAGATGTTACAAATGTTCAAGAGCCCGTGGTTGGATGAGCTGCTTCTGTTCACGTTATTTGGGAGTGTTCTGCGCTGAAGTTGCATCTGTAGTATAAGTTTAATAACTTATTCCAAATTATGACTGAAAGCCATAACATTGCTATTAGTAGCAAAAAGAACAGAAAAGAAAAAAGAAGCAGGATTAAAGCAGGATTAAAAGCAATTTCTAGACTAGAGCTATAAACTGAACATGGCAAGCTTTGGGGTGGCTGTTTAATTACCGACCACGTACAACTTTTTTTTTTAGTGATTTTGTTTTTCTGCAAAAGCCCAGCATGTGTGAAACACGCCAAAAGGGCACCCTGACCCCTTTACGTTCTGCCATTAACCTAATAAGGATCTTGTCCTGGACAGCTGATGATTGCATAGTGTAATTATAGAAGCAGGGATAATTGCAATATACATAGGCAGTAGGGAATCTGCTACTCGACATGAAGAGCCTGAGCACGATGATCCCACTGACTTCAGCTCTTAATTGCCTTCAAAGAGGGTTACAACTGAACAGCAGTTTTTAGGATAAACCTTTCAACAAGCACAAATTTGGACAGGTGAGATGATCCACCACACTTGACAACCAAGTAATTTTGCCTCCCCACATCCCTTCTGCTCTGATTTTTCGACTCAGCGTCTACCCCAAGTAAAGGTTATGATTTTGTTATAACAGGCACACAAAACACAAAAAGCCTTGAAGTTACGATTGGAATTAAATGCTGTTATGAACAAATATGTATGAATAAGTTAAAAATCCATGATCTTGAAGGAACTTTAACGACTCTTTTGGGGCTGTATACTAAGTAACTTAAATGTTCGGCCACGTCTGTTCCATGCTGGAAAAACAGGGCCAAAAAAAGAAAGTACTAGTTTCTGCCCAAGGTTTGAAAATGGAAAAGAAGTGGTTATACCTTGTCTTAGAACTTTATTTGATTATAATTACTAGTGCACAAGTGTGTAAGACAGCAAAAGACACAACATGAGCGTCAGCGGCTGTGTCCTCATCAGCAACCAGCGTGTCCTGGTAGGAGCAGAGGTGGAGGCAGACAAAAAGCTGGTGCTGAGGACAGACACGCTCAGGACATGTCACTCTGGTTCACGTCAGCCTGATCTTGGGGCCAAATCCCCGCCGGTTGCTGGAGGTCGGCACTCCCAGGGCATTTCTTCCAGTTTCCCCTTTCAGGACCTAGTTTGGCGCACCCCCAGCCCACGCCGTGGGGTGAACCGAAGCCCTGTTGAGAGGGGAGAAATTTGCTTCAGAAGTGGACTCCTGATCCAAAGTAGGTGACAGGCGCTTTTGGATAACATGCCAAAGTTCTCCAATCCCATTAAAAGTTAGGAAAACATAACTACCCAAGTCTTTTGAGTGGTCTTGCAAGTGTTAGCTTTGTCAATGGTATGGATTTACCAATGAATAACTTCTCTGTACAAGAATGGTAAATGTGCCTCAATAGCATTTTAAATGATTTTTTACTATGTGTGTTCAATATTCCGTTTTCCACGCAGTTCTGCGTTTCCATAGAGATGGAAGAAAAGCCTGCCAGGAGTTAATCTGATTAATGACATTAAAAGATTAGAAGTGAGAAACGCTTTTGGAAGGCATATTGGTGGTGAAAGCGACTCTTTATCTCACCTGGATGGGGAATAAATAGGAGAGACTCTGGCACACGTTCGGCAGAGCCTGAGTTACAAAGCAGAGAGGCAGCCAGCCCTGAGGAAAGCTGAAAGATGAATTCAGCGTGTGTCACTTGTCAGGAAAGCCGGGTCTCGCACCGCAAGAAGTCTCGGAGTCAGAGCAGACTGGGAGGGTGATGAGGAACGCTTCAGGAATCTAAGCCTGGAAGGGACCGTCCCTCGTTTCGCCAGGTCCTGCTCCCAGCTAGCACCAAGCAAAATGCTTTCCAGCAGGAAGAAGGAAAAGAAGCAAAAAGGTGGAGCCGAGAGATGAAATGTCATGAAGGACGGGTGCGCAACCGCCTGAGCGCTGCTTCGTGGGGCTGAATGTGGGCGCAAGGGCGCAACGTCTCAATGGGAAGGAGGGCACGCAAGGAGAAGTCAATATATGGGCAAAAACCTCGGGGAGATCAAGCGCTGGGAACTTTATTTATCAGGAAGGGGAACACCAGAGAAAGAAAATTATTTTGATGAAGGAATATAAAGACAATAATATTTTGTGAATATTGGTTATAAATAAATTGTGGCTTTCTGCTAAGCCATTTGTAGCGGAAAAGGAATAATATCCAATTAGGACTAGTAGGAGCAAAAACTAAACAGTTTTAAGACCAAGCCTGACTAATCCGTGCAAAAAACTACAGTACGACTACCTGTGATACCAGAGGCTGATTTTAAATCACAGGAAATTCAGGCCAGTATTTCCATATTCCTAAACCTAATGAACCGTTAAAACTGTCTTAACTTCCTTTAGAAGTGGCAGACCAGAACTTTCCTAAACCAAACACAAAGGTCTAAACAAGTGAATTTAGTCCTGTGGTTGTGTTGTGCCTCTATATAAAAATCTCATTACTGCTTCATTTTTAAATTCAAATTATCCAATTGACTTTTATGTGTGGAGCGTAAGTCTTTTTCACGTTCAAGTAACTCGAAAACTGGAAAGGTTTTAATCTCCTCTCCTTATGTATGTACACTAATTGTCATTACATTTTAAATTGAAAAAAAAAATTGGCAGCAAAAGCAGAGAATACAATACACAGATATTATTGACTTTGAATAATTTTGTTGTTTTGTATAAGCTATTTTTTCCTCTCTGGGAACAGAAAATATCCCACAGGAAAAAACAGTGTTTCAACATGATTTTCCTTCAGAAAAGGAACAAAAAGTTGAAATATCACAATTTTTTTTCTTGGAATGAAATGTTCCAAAATAATTCAATTTGGAAATGTCTATGTTTAGTTTCGACGTACTAAATCAAAGTGGTTTATTTTCTTGAACTGAACCCAAACACTGTGTTTCAAGTCAGTTCAACATTAATCTGCTTTGGCCTATTGTACCTCACGGGAATTTGAGGAGTGCCCCCCGGTTCCCAGGCTTTCCTACGGGCTGGCCTTCTTGGCAAACTTTCTCCCATCGCACCGCAGCATGTGACTCTAATGATGCTCCATACCGCTTGGGCAGAGGGGAGCTCGTCATGCATCACGGCACATAAACTTGCAAAGAGAAACTGCTTTTTTTTTTTTTTTTTCCTTAAAAAGCGTTTGACACGATTCCCAACCCGCTTTCTTCAAAAGCAATATTGCTGGAAAGGCTAGAAAAGGAGGAACTGCTTTGCAGGTATACTGTTGGAAATCTTGCGTACGTGAAAAGCCGTGGAATTCCAAGAGTTAAGAAGCAGGACTGCTTTCGTGTGTGTCATAACTCCTTTTAGATGGGGAGGAAATTGGCCCCTACATATCTTGACAACATAGTAGAGAGGACTGCAATCTACAGAAGTCAAGGGGAAAAAATGTGATAATACAGCAGATGGGGAATGTGTTCCTATGGTGACTAGATACACTATATTTTCTGCTAAGATATACAAATGAAAAGCAACGCGGGCTGCAGTAAGGGAAGACCAAACACTAATTCTTCCGAGGTTAATTATAGTCGGGCTGCTGCTAATAGTGATAGCCAATACTAAAACCTACGCACTCGTTGCTTGTTTAATATGTAGTATGAGTGCCAGGAAATTTAAACTAGATAAACGAAAGGATAAAAATTAAAGCATTTTAATTGGGTTCGTATTTTGCTTTCAGCTCCCCCCTCCCCCCCAAAAAAAATCAGCAGTAAAGATCAGAACTGTAGTGCACTCGGCTACCTGCGGAAGCAGATGGGAATAGCTGGACTAAGAGACCTAGAGGGAGAGAGGACGTGGGGTGAAGAGATTTCTCGTTAGACTACAGGAGGACACATTGTCAAATGGATGATGAGGGGGCAGAGGCAAGGTGCAAGAGGTTAGGAAATGCCGGCATTAAGGTTGCCTGTGGCTTTATTTCTGCCCTTTGAGATATAATTGAATGATACCGTTTTCCTCCCCTTTATGTAAAAAACGTCTACGCAAACGGAAAGTTACAGTTGTGTCAAAAGGTCGCCGCGGCGAGTTTGTTAAATCTCATCAAATATCTTCCACGGAAGCATCGGTTCCAACATTAACAAAGACTACCAAGCACTTGGATGAGAGCGTGCTGCTTTTTCAAAAGGTCCGCAGCTCCGAGGAGATGTCTCTGCCATTTCAGAAGAGAGAGAGAGGTTCCATCTCCTGCCCTGGACACGATGTCTGCTTCTGGCTTTGGCATCCACGTGCAGCCCTGGCTGCGCAGAGACCGGCCAGTTAACGTCCAAGGCTCTCTGAAGAACCGAGCTGCCTTTTCACGCATCTCATGTGACCGGTCTTGGCGTTGTCTTAATGGCATTAGTAATGTTTTGATATATGATATGTGGCGATATACTTCCTATATAGTAGAAATAATAATGACGATATAATAAAGTGGGGAAAGATCTGTTTGGCAAGTGAAGCTAACTAAAATAATCTTACAAGCACTAAGAAGCCTCTGCAGGGTTATAGTGGAAACATGAATAAAATTAAAAGACACGCTCAGTGATATTTTCCTGGATGAGTCACTGAGAATGTGTGTGAATCGTAAGGGACTGGGATTATTGGGGGATATCCAGCTATTCATTTTGCCATGACTCTGAGACAGCTCACTCAATGCAAATGAAAGGCATGTTTGCCTCTGTGATGGCCTGTTACTGGCTTGATTTGCAAAAAGAGCTATAAATTATGTTGAAGAATGCCAAATGTATAGTTTTGTGATGTTAATGGTACATGAGGGAAAGAAGGGGAATGCAAGTCATTTAATTGCAAAAAAAAAAACCCTTTCGTCTGGTTTTCAGTTAGGCAAATATAGATGTAGTACACTTAAATTCTTCTGCTGCAAAATGCAAATGATTTTTAGCTGGCTGCCAAAGAAGGTTCCAATTATCAAGTCAGATTGAAAAAAAATGTCGCATTTCCTATTGCACAACCCGTTACGCTTGCGTTTCTCCAAACCTGCCTCAGCCGCACTTGCCGGGTAGTAGTAAAGGAGCTTGTCTGTAATTACAAAGGTGTTAATTTCAGCATTGCGTGTACTTTTTCTTTTTACTAGATTGGCATGAACATTTCACACTCTAGCGTGTGCTGTAATTGGAACAAACTGCAACACCTACTACTAAAAACTGAGCTCTTTGTAGCCATTGCTTGTCCCTTCCATTTAAAATTCCCTAGCCACACTTCTGCCTCCCAAGCTGCCTTTGAAGGCAGATTTATGTGTTTTAAGTACAATTCAAGCATATTGCAGGCACAGCAGGAGATTGTAAACAATCAGAGACTGAATTGGGGGAGTCCTCAGCATCTCAGTGTGGTAGAACCTGAGAAACACCTGCAGCTGAAGTGCTTACGCGTACCTTACGGATGGTGCAGCAGTGCCAGTAAACGTTATTAAGGAACATTGGGCAAAACACAAAGCAGTTTAACCAGCCTATATGGATGCTCTCTGTGCACATGAATCGTCATTGTGTTGGAGACAGGGTTTGACTGGCTTCCAGAAGATTCACTCACTTCCTTATCATCATCTTTATTTTATACGGCTGGCTTCACAAAAGGGTATCGCAAGGCAACACGGGAAAACAAACTTGGCTTTGATCTAAAATGGAGTGATTACATATGTATCTTGAAGGACTTCCACTTGGTCATCCTGTACTAAACACCTGTTAGAAAAATACTGGAGAGATATACACGTCGTGGTTGAACCCCAGCCAGCAGACAGGACCAGGCAGCTGCTCACGCAGTTCTTCCTCAGTGGGATGGGGGAGAGAATGGGAAGAGAAAAAGTGAGAAAACTCACGGGCTGAGACAAAGATGGTTCAATAGGCAGAGCAAAAGCCGCGCACACACCACAAGGGGTTCCTCCCCTGCTCCCCACGGCCGGCGGGGTTCAGCCATCCCCAGGACAGCCGGGCTCCATCACACCTAATGGTGACTGGGGCCGACCAACGCCATCGCTCCCAACGTCCCCCCTTCCTCCTTCTTCCCAGCGTTATATCCTGAGCGTGACATCCCAGGGTCCGGGACATCCCTGGGGTAAGTTGGGGTCGGCTGTCCCGGCCGTGTCCCCTCCCAGCTCCTCGTGCCCCCCAGCCCATGGCTGCTGGGGTGGGGTGAGGGGCAGAGAAGGCCTTGAGAGCCCCACACCGACCAAACCCACCAGTGCGCTCCCAACGGTGTTCCCATCCCAAACCCAAACCACCGCACTGCACCGGCTGCTGGCAACAACGTCAACTCCATCCCAGCCGAAACCACAATATACTATAAGGCTGATTTGCCTTGGTCCATCAGGTTCAAAATTATACACATCGTGTAACGAGAGATGGGAAAATGTTTATCTTTTTCTCGGGTCTCTCTGTGCAAAAGGACTTTTTGTCCTTTTGCATTTGCCTAGGACCGTGCTCCTACTAGAAGAGGAATCGATGCAAATTCTGGATACATCCTCAGTGTTAGGTGTTGACTGGACTAAACACCGTGGTCTTTGAACAGCAGTGGCCGCAGCAGCAAGCAGAGATATTTTCCCTTTTAAAAATCGTCTCAAGAAATAACTCTGCCTGAAGAGAAGGACCACTGTCAGCGGGCAGCTCCCGTTTCAGTAATATGCCCTAAGAGGGGCGTATTTGCTCTTAGTTTTCTTTCTGCCTCAGTGGCTCTTTGGCACAAGCTCTGCAGCAGGGCTATGCAATTTTTTAAGACTGCCGGCACGGCTTTCCCTTTCTGCTGAGAGAAGGAAGCCTGGATGTCTTGGGCTGGGGAAGGGAGCTGAGATCGAGCCTCCCACTTCCTGGGAAAGTGCCTTAATCGCTAACTAGCGGTCACTAATCATGCAAGCAGTGAAGGGTTACTCTTTTTCAAAATTATTTTATTTAGTGAAAGTGGCTCTGGTGCTCTGTTTTGTGCTAAACTCGTTGCTGCTGACAAAGTGTTTTGGGATTCCTCTGCCAACATGTAAGACACCCCCTCAAGGGACTTCCAGATGTCCCAAACTGTTTTAGAGATAGGCTCAATTTGACTAAGGTTATGATACATGTAGACACGAATAATAGCAAAACGTAGGATGTGTAATGATTAAGGTTGCTTGTTTTGGACAGGGAAACCTAATCTCTGCCTAAATTGCGTGCTAGACCCAAACGCTTTTCATGACTCATAAAGTCAGTGTTTGGCAAATGACTATGACCACTATTATTTATAGGGAAACACTGTTAAAGAAAGGCTGCTTTTCACTGGAGTAGCAGAGGGTCCTTCCTTCTGGACTTCAGGCAGCCGATAAAGTCAGGGGTAAAGTTTCTAATAAGAAAGTTTGACCCAAGGCAATGTTTCTTCCTGAACTCTCTGGATTTCTTCAGCTGTCCCTCAGTCTGATCCATAGGTCCTTCAGACTTAACCCAGCCCCTTTTCACAGAACGTGACCCTGAGTTTGTCTTTACTCTTCCAAAGACATGAGCTGCTGGAATCTTCCTACCGAAGAACTCCCAGAACAGAATCACTCTCACACGATTGCTGCTGCAGCTGGTTAAGCATGAAGAGATGAGCCCTTAAATCTCACACAGTACGACGAAACAGAAGGTGTTAAACTCAGCCTGATCTTTTTTGATTATCTTTTGCCTTAAGTATCATACAGGAAATGAGACAGATAGGCAATACCTCTGCCGGAGACTTCTAAAAGTCAAACTGTGAAACACGATATTCAAGTTTTTAAACAGGATTTTGCAGAACTGAACTTGTTCTGGTTATCCTTCCAAACGCCTAGCTGCATCCTCTGAAATCCTTCTGGGAAGACCGCAGAGAAGATCAAGAAATGTTGGCCATACCTGAAACCCTTCTTAAACGTTATACTATTCCGCAAAGCAGGGCATGTTTATCTGGGGCTGTGAACCTCAGGAAGGATATTGTAAGTGGTTGAGAATTTATAGTTTCCACAAAGGAGGAAAAATGTAATTTTTCAGTCTATCTATATCTGAGAAGTGAAACATGCAGAAGACATGTGACAGCATGCTCATTAGTTTAAAAAAAAGAAAATAAATAAATTAAATTAAACGACATGAAATTAAATTCAAAAATAAATTAAAAGAAAACAAAAACACCTAACGGGAAACAACTGTCTTGCCCTGCAAGTACGGCTTAAAAATATTTTTGTACTTCAAGGATGTTCGCAAAAATTTGTGAATTTTCATCAACAGCCTTCTACCCCATTTTAGCAGTGTGCACCCCAGCAGAAATCATTTACAATGTTGACATTTTCTCTTTTATCACCTCTAATTATAAAAAGTTTCTGCTGGCTTAACCATTATTTTTCTTCAGAGGCTGAAGGCTTGTGCGCCTTAATGGCAGTAAGTTTTCTCTCTCTCTCCCCGGTGGTGGTGTTTCAGAAGCAGTTTTGACACCAGTATTTACATACAGCGCTGAACGGCAGAGGTTGTGTGCCTTGCAAATGGAAGAAGTTGCTTTATGGCTATTCATAAACGACCTGTATGACTGATTCACGTGACAAATATGGTAATAAGCAATAATTGACAGCATTTTAGTGTTGATATATTGTTCCTGGTTTAACTTTGTTTTAATTTTCCCTCGCGATTAAAATTAGATTATGTCGAGTTCACATTCACATAGAAGATAAAAAGACCCAACAAGAAAAGGGTTTTGTTTTTCCTCCTTAAACCCCCTTAAACCTCATAGGTTAAGTCATGGAAACCTATAAAGCTCCTTTAGTGAAAACACATATACATTGCATGTTGCTGGATTTGTTGAGGTCATTTGATATGATCTATGTTCTGCAATGTGTGACTAGATCTCATACGGAGCTTGGAAACAGTAGGCTAAAATGAACATTTCAAACATTTTAAATGAACACTTTAAAAACAAATTAGGCACCAGAAGCATATATCTATAGCGCTATTTACCATTCCAGTTAGATATGAAGAATGGATATTTGAGAAAAAGTTCACATTAAATACCCTTTTCAGTAAGTTGACCGTTTATTCCACCTTTATTTTTTACCATTGTGTGGAATTTTGTCATAAAAACGCAGGCAAACTCTAGTTTGCAATATATGTGAGCTAATTAAAGGTAAATAATAGACAAAATCAGGAGGAATATTTAGTTACACAGAATTGAAAAATAGGGTGAATGTGAATGCTGTTTGGTATTAAATTACCCTCATCGTTTAAAAAACACCTGGATGGGTTCAAGAAGTAAAGTAAGGCTGAGCAAAATATGAATTAATGAATAACACATTTCCGTGATAGAATGTTTTTGACTACTATATAGACCTATAAATAAAACATGCTATGTGCATAGTTGGCACCCACCAATTGACTAATGTTAATGTAAGTAGACACAGATTTCTAGAGTCTTTTTATATAAAATGTGGCTAGTTTCTGCTTTTTATGCTATGTTAATGAATGCCAGCGAAACTATCGGCTGTATTTTAACTTTTTGTTTACTTCGTCAGGCTCATGCTGAGAGAGCAGTAAGTGCCATTCCCATAGCGTAGGGCTTACCACATGTACTTAAAAGGTCCATACTTACGCAATTAATCACATTTTAAAAATGATTTGCTTTCCCACATTGAAGACAATAGGCCTTTGTTATATTTAACAGCTTACGCACAAAAGAAATGCACTAGCTGCTAAAATACTATAATCGCATAGCATTGGCTACAATAAATCGCTAGGTTTTAATATGTCTGGACTGCAACAGGCTCTTGATTATCTAAGATGGTGGAGGAGAATTTCCCACTGCAAGAAGAGAGTGGGGAATTTAGCAGCAATTTTTGTGGGGAAGTAAATCCATTGGAAAGCTCAGCTGAGAGGTTACAGGGAAGAAAATTAGTCGCTGGCAGTGGAGGAAACCGAATTGTCCCAAATGTTTCAGCGTCAGCAGCAAAGAAAAACTCCACCTAAAAAACAGAACAATGACGGAAAGCAAGACGACTGAATCAAGATGTACAACAGGTTGTGTAGGACAGTAATAAATAAGTGGTAAAGGTAACCGAGTTTCTTTTTATTTGGGGCAGCAGCTTAGGAGGGGAGCTGGGATAGAGAGTCTGGAGGGATTCTGGGCTTGTTAGTGTTTCATGGCGGGAGATGAGGACAAACATAGGCTGAATTCGTCCCATACTGAGGAGGAAAAGCATCATCCGCACCTCTCTTCCCGAAAAGGCAGAGAAGCAGGAGGAGACGGCGGGGCTGTTCCAAGTGCAGTCGAAGCAGGGCAGAGACCTCACCTTTGCCTCGAACAGCGAGAAACACGAAGGATACTCCAGCAAAGCAGCAGCTCCCTGCGTAGCCAAGCCTGAGGAAAGGTTGTATTGTATCTCTCCTATGGAGAAAGGCTGAGGGACTTGGGTCTCTTTAGTCTAGAGAAAAGAAGATTGAGGGGGGATCTTATTAATACTTACAAATACTTAATGGGAGGATGCCAGGGGGATGGGAGCAGTCTTTTTTCAGTGGCGCCCAGTGATAGGACGAGGGGTAATGGGCATAAACTTGAACATAGGAAGTTCCATCTTAACATGAGAAGGAACTTCTTTACTTTGAGGGTAGTGGAGCACTGGAACAGGCTGCCCAGAGAGGTGGTGGAGTCTCCCACTCTGGAGACATTCAAAACCCGCCTGGACGCTGTCCTGTGCAACGTGAATTAGTTGGCTTAACAGTGGTAGGCTAGCGAGAAACTCTAACTGAAATGGTCCCATTAATCATAGGAAAGAGCTCCATGAACCCTCAGAAAAAAAGCCAGAGATAGGTGACAACATGGAAATAGTTCTATTTGCATTTCAGACAAAACATGTTTGCTCTTTTACATAAAGTGTGGGACCTCTGCCGGAGTATACTGCTTTTGATATTGTCCTGGAGCTGGTGCTTTACAAGGGACGCAGGAGGAAAGGCATAACTTTCTGCAGCAGCTGCAGTTCCAAGTGATGCTGGAACCTACTTTCACCTCATCTGCAGGAGCCGATACGAGCACAGCGTATGACACTGTCAGTGCAGACAGTAAAAATATTCTCACCCAAAGCATTAAAGCTCTGAGATATTTTAATTATATTAGATGTGCGCATGTTCAAATGAACTCAAGCTGTCGGCTTTCCACCGGCTACAGGATCGATTGCTCATATTTGGAAAAACACAGGAGGCTGTCACTGATTACTCAGGCATGTTCGTGCAGCATCTTTTTTTTTTTTTGCTGTAACCTGCGACAACAATGCCCCATAGAATGAATCCTAAACCTTCAAATGAAAAGGGATAATGCAGCTTCCAGGCTAACACACCAACTCCATCCATGGGTGAAATTTTAGGCATGTTACAATTAAGTGTATGAACAGCCAGTCAGATGATGCTGAGAGTAGCCAATTTACCACCTTTGCATAATGTCCAGGAAAAAATAAATGGCAGGAATCACAGGTTGATAAGTAGGATTGACAGCAGTTAGTTTCCCTTACAAATAAAAAACGCTGCAAACTTTCCTCAAAACCTCTACTAACAGCATTAGATGACCTTCCACATTAGATGAGAAGGAGGGAGCTTAGCTTCTGAGAAAAGAAGAAACGGTAAGGCAGAAGGCCGAGGAGACTAAATGGACTACCACAGAAGTGCACAATACGTGAAATAGTATTTTTAAAGATATCTGGGACCACATCCGAAAAAAAAGCCCTGGGGTCCCTGGCCTCTAAAGTGGGATTCTGATACACAAATTCTGATATACAAAATGTAGGGAGAAGAGGAAACCTCTCTGGAGGACAGGTATGAGTCCTACCCCTCATATGGCTGTATGTAAATGGTTATGTCTATGTGGGACTTTCACTGTACGGAAGGCTTTCTTGCAAAGAAAGAGAGACTTGACAAATGGAGCAGGTCCCAGGCTTTTCTTTTAAAGCTCTAACATGTTTTATCCAATCACTAGTTAATGTGAATTGTGAGAAAAGACACTGGAAGTGCTTCTCTCCATTGTAGGTAACAGACCCAGTGGACACTTCCTCATATCCGCACTATTAATTTGTCTCAGGACTGGGTCATTTTACCTTATTTTCTCCACAATCAGGTAACGTATCATCAATTCCAACAGCGGAGAATGGTCCTGCCCACCTTACCTTGAGTCTTGTAGTGAGAAAACTCTCAGCATGTTGGAAAATGGGTGTTTGGATCTTCTCAGCCCCACAAACTTGGGTCTCCCTTATTCTTACAACCTACTATATACCTATTAAATACCTTTTATATTCAAGGTAGCCACCTACCTTATCACTCTTCTGCCATTGCAACCGTCTCTTGTGAGGAGCCGTTTTGTCCCCTTGCGGGTGGCATGCAGCCCGAGATGTTTGCTCCACTCACCCCCTTTGGAGGTTTTCTGGGTGCTCCCTCACCTTGCCAGCCTGGCACAGCTCCAGGCATGCTGTACTCGCTGCCCAAAGGTGGGTTACAGGGTGGCAGTGACCGCGGCGCCCAAAGACAGGGTGGCAGCGGGTGACCTGGCACTGGCAGGGTAAAGCAGCCCTTTCGCCGGCATCGTGGGGCATTGCCGGGACGGCGAGGGACCAAGGACGCGCCGCTAAACCCAAGAAATACTATGGCAGACTGAATACGAGCTCCTAAAACATCTTGGCAGAAAAGTTGTTTTCTTCCTTCTGCAGTGGCAAGCCATCTACTGCACGTATTTGGAATCCTGTGCGAGCAAATGTGGTCAGAATTTGGGTTTGGCTGGTTTTTCTGCCCTGTGTAAGTGAGAGGTAAGACTGAACGGCACAGCAATATTCTTTGAAAGGTTCCCGTGAATTTACTACGAAAGCGCACTCCGAAGGGTTATGAGGACTTTGGGATCCATTGCAGCACTGTTCAGAGTGACCCTTCCCATTATTTTATGGAACATATGGACCTGGCTGTCAATTTTAATAGGGAAGACAACTTTGTTTAACACAGAAATGTATCTTTAATAGCCAAACCTGTAGCTGTGAGCATTCTGTAAAAGTTTCAGGCAGAGACATTTGTGGAAATGCACTCAGAAAGATCTAAAATCCTGGAAAGGACTGAACATCAAGCAAATTTTTAACTTTATAAACTCTCCATGTCTTCATGGATTTCCTGATACCATGGGACATTGGAGTAATACCGTAACACAAAGGGATTCGGTCAGTACCTATAAAGAGAGGGGTTCTTTTTACTTTACTTTATTGATTGAAGGATGGGATGGGGAGGCAGGACTTTGAGAATTCTATTCTCATCTCTGCTGCCCGTTTATTGTGCAACTGCCCAAGCCGCAGCCACGTTAGAAAGCCTTGGCAGTGCAGCCCCATCGTCGCACTCTGAAAACCCCGCGCTCCCAGTACAGCCCAGCAGCCACCCAGGCAGATTCAGCGCTGCCTCCTCATTCTCCATCCAGTCTTGTGTGGTCACCAGGGCAAACACTGCTCTTGGAGCCGCAAGAAGCTTCTGTATCTGCAGGTCCCAAGTGGCTGACAGAGTTTATTTTCTTTTTTAATTTAGTGGGGGCTGGCAGCCGTGGAGGCTACTTTCACCTGGGTCAAGCCCTTAATGATGCAGGGAGTAATACGGGACTGATTAGAAGCCATCGCCCAGAATTCACACCCAGTTTATTGGTGGTGGTGAAGCCCTCACAGAGCAGTAAACACAAAGTCTAGTCTGCTGTTTAGGTTCCCCACCAGCTGCATCAAATAGGCCATCAAATTAGTTTGATTTTTCCCCCATCATTTTACGGTGATTACTTCCTGGAAAGCATTATCTTCAATAGGATCTACACCCACTATTTTAGATGAGTTTTCATATTTGTTACTGACTGCTCACGAATGCATTTGCATTTAACAGTGGGCCATCAGTATGATTTATTAACAGTCCAATAACGTAGGATCAGTATTTTAGTTTACTTTGTTTGTTGTATGTTTGGTTTCTTTATTACACTTTGGTAATGCTGCAATAAAGAAAGCATCCTGGTGCTTTTTCTATTTGTTTTATTAAACCTCTTTGCTGCAGGGTATTTGGCAGTTGTCATGTAGGTTCCCTTTTAATATACCAGCTGTACTTCATGCTTATTCATTTCCTCTATCCTTAAATGTTCCTCAATAAACTAAACAAACTACTTATTAGAAGTAACTTATAATGTAAAATCTGTATGCTCCCTTCAGTGCATCAGAAGCTGCTACACCTTTGTTTGCTTTCTGATGACAAAATTACAAGTTTTATAAACACTGTAAACGTGTTTTTCAAAACATCGAAATGTACATTGCTACGTATGCAAATACTGCAGCGGCATTTGCTTGTTTGGAGCAGACAGACTAAATATTTTGCAGCTCTTCACCATACTGTTCTTTCCTTATTTTCAGCACTATTTACATGCAATAAGTATCATATATAGCTGCTACATGGATAAACACTTATGAAATAATTTTTAATAGACTTGGATAAAGTAATTTTCCCCTGAATTTCATTTTCTAGCTGGTGGTAGCAACTCCTGTATGCAACAATTTTGAGTCCAAATATCACTTACAATAAAACTCCTTTTGTTCCGAAAAGAGGTGTAAAATTCCTCTGATGCAAATTAGCCCGGCCTTTATATTTGTAGGGAGCGTATATGCGCTGCGTACGGTATTTCGCACGAGTGGTATTACGATATGGGTAAGATATTCATGAAATTAAGGGAGCAATCCTCATTATAATATTATTTCCTTAACATTTGGGGCTCGTTCTAGGAAAAGCATGACATAGTAGCCTCTGCAGAGGCTGAGCTTTAGGCCACACGTACACTGCTAACGGCCACCTGAGCCTGTGCCTCTCCTGACGAAGTGCCCTCAGGCCTCACCTCGCAGGCCTGGGTGGCACCTTTGACCTTCCCCAAATATACCCACATGGGCACTATATAAAGTCCTTGGAACATCCTCAGCGGCATGTTGTTTGGCAGGCCCATCAAACACAACCCACAGACGTTTACAAAGGACATGGCCTGGCACAGGCTATTTTTGCCACTACCTTCTAGCAACAGGATGGGACGTTCCAAACCCTTTGCCCAAGTGAGTATACAGACAGCTTGAAGTCACCCAAAGCACTGGAACCATCCTGAAGTCACCCAAAGCACTGGACGAGGTAGACTTCAAAGCTGGCCCCTGGCTCTCAAGCCTGTCCAGCAGAACTCTGCAACTCTAAAGCTCTTCAAGCAAACCACGACTGGGTCTCTTTTGAAGCCACAAGCTTTGAACAGAATCATAGAATCGTCTAGGTTGGAAGGGACCTTTAAGATCATCAAGTCCAACCATCAGCACAACACTGCCAGAACCACCACTAACCCATGTCCCTCAGCACCACAGCTACACATCTTTTAAACACCTCCAGGGATGGTGACTCCACCACTGCCCTGGGCAGCCTCTTTCAGTGCTGGACAACCCTTTCTGTGAAAAAATTCTCCTAATATCCATCTTAAACCTCCCCTGGTGCAACTTGAGGATGTTTCCTCTTGTTCTATCACCTGTTACTGGGAGAAGACACTAACACCCTCTCACTACAACTTCCTTTCAGGGAGCTGTAGAGAGCCATAATGTCTCCCCTGAGTCTCCTTTTCTCCAGGCTGAACACCCCCAGGTCCCTCAGCCGCTCCTCACCAGACGTGTGCTCCAGACCCCTCACCAGCTCCGTTGCCCTTCTCTGGACATGCTCCAGAACCTCAATGTCTTTCTCGTAGTGAGGGGCCTGGGGTGGGAAGGTCAGAAATTATCTGTTTCTCATACCTGCGTCTAGGCTAAATTCAGGTGAGTCAAATGTGGTTGAGCATCTTTCTCTCCAATCAGCTTTCTCTTCTTCTCCAGGATTACACATTACACTCCAAAGCCAGAAATTGGTGACAGCTTGGCCTAGTTGGGTCTAAGGAGCTTCTTTCTCTGCCCTTTCCTCAGGAAATTATGTGTCTTACAAGGTAGCTGGGGAAGTTAGCTACAGCAGGTGATTCAAATTTGAAATGGGGAGTTCTGTTAGACTCACCTGCATTACTAGATGTCATACTTAATTATGCTAAAGTAAGAGGGTTCTTTTTTCTTTTCTTTTCTTTTCTTTTCTTTTCTTTTCTTTTCTTTTCTTTTCTTTTCTTTTCTTTTCTTTTCTTTTCTTTTCCTTTCCTTTTCCTTTCCTTTTTTTCTTTTCTTTTCTTTTCCTTTCCTTTTCCTTTCCTTTTCCTTTCCTTTTCCTTTCCTTTTCCTTTCCTTTTCTTTTCTTTTCTCTTTTCCTTTCCCTTCCCTTCCCTTCTTTTAATTTTTTCTCTTTTTCCCAAATACTTCTGCTTTGTGGAAGGCCAAAATCAAAGAAAGCAGTTTCTACATGTGACCTGAAAATAATGACTCCTCGAGTTGCTCTTCCTTCCTGGAAAAAGGAATTTTGTTGTCTCGGGCAGTCTGCCAGGAAAGACCAAGCTCCAGTCTATTGAAAACATCACCAAGGACAGGGAAAGCTCAATTGCTGAGAGACACAGAGGGAGAGCATGGAGAGGGAGGCTGCAGCTCGGAGAGGTAAGGTGGCCTCTTCAGCATCTTGGATCCATTTCCTCAAGAGTCTTAAATAGAATGAAGACGACTTTAAATATTCAATTGTGTGCCAATGAAGACAGCTGAAAATGAGGATGATGTGTACTACGATCTGTTTCGGTGAGTGGGAGACAGAGGAAAGAGGGAGGCATGGGATTAGGCTGCCATTGGGCCGGGGACTGTTCATTCTATAGCCTTGTTTGGGGTCTTTTTTAGGGGAAACTCTAATGTATTTGTTTTAAGTATTTACGACAAAGAAGTTGCAGAACGATAATGAATATCCCTGTGTACTCATGTTATAACAATCTAGTATATTTTTTGTTTAAAATAATTGCTCTTCAGTTGCTTCTAGCCAGAATGGAATGATGATCAATGAGTTACTTTGCCAATCATTTAATAAACATTCTCAACCCAACCTTAAATGAATAAATGACTAGTGAAATGACTGGAGCAAATGTCATCAATCAATCTCATATACCCAATATGTAAGCTGTTTCAATGGAGTGAAACATATGGTTGTAGTTTAAAAAGAAAATCCTTTGGAAAACTTCGTACAACGTTGCTTAAATCGAAGCTAATCTTTGACATAATCCAATATGAAGAGAGTGAGAGAGATTTGTTTCCTTCCGATGTGATTATGGAGTTTAGCTTTGAAAGAGTCTTTTCCAAATATTTTATAAGTCACAGCAAAGTACTGTGGTGCAAAAAAAACAAAGCTGCAAAAAAAAAGAATTAAATAACGTGTAACAATTGTTAAGGTTAACAGAGTTAGTGTGATCAAAAAACTATCACCTAGGAAGCACCTCACTGCCAGGACAGGAGTGGGAATGGGTGGGACTGTGCAAGATACTCTGCCCTCTCTCCAAAAGTGCTTGCCAGCGGAGCTGGCTGAGTGAATCTACCTCACTGCCCATGGCACTCACTGGAGAAGGCAAGAAAACCAAGTGGAAGAGCACAATTGGAAGACCCACATTGGCTTTTGAGACACAACTGTGATTGTCTTTTTCCAGGCAGATCACCACATGCTGTCCTCATGCAAAATTTCTTCGTGTTAAGTAAAAGCATCAGCGTGAGCTTTTCCTCAGCTGTTGGGCAACGGAAAATATTTTTCACGAGCGTCTGAACTCCCTTCTACTCTCAAACTCCATAGCTCAGTAGAATGAAACGTGGGAAATAGTTTTAAATGTAGGTATTTCTTTTGTCTTTGTTTAGAAGTGGAAGGAGACCAAAATTAGAACTGAAATATATAAATATGGATATGAAAACTGCCGTCATGTGATGTATGATGTGCTCTGAAAATGACCAATATTTATATGCACTCTACTGAGAGTTATGCATCAAAGTTGACGCGGAAATTTCCTTTACTATCAAAGGGAATGTTTTTTAGGATACAACCTCATAAAAAGACCCATGCTTTCTTTTTAGGTTGCTATTCTTGTTTTTATCATAACATTTCTTGGGTATTTTCCCATCTATATATATCCTATACCGATAATCTAAACAGCAGACCGATTTAAGTAGCTTAAATAAAAACCTCCGTTATAAGAACAGAATATAATAATGAATATATAATTTAAGCGCTTTTGTGGAAAGAGTAAAGCAAAGGTATTGTCACTAAAAATTCCTATGGGGTGCTCCTGCTCCACGTTCTCATCTCGCTGTTGACAATGTTTAGTGTATTGAACAGCAAACGGAAAATTGTCACCAGTTTTAGTTCTGCAAGATTTAGTGCTGTAGTGAAACAAAGAGCAAAGCTGATTTGACTAAAAGCAAAGGTGACTTCATCATAGCAGATCAGTGAAATCCTAAACAGCAAATAGGGTTGTTTTTAAATCTTCAACATTACTACAGGCCACAGTTAGTTCCCTTAGCAAAAAGGGATTTAGTTCCTAAGTGACTCGAAAATAAGATAGGCACATACCTAGATGACTCAGGCTTCATCTATCAAAATCAATCAACATCACTTTTAAAGAATACCTGATTAATTTTTAATCTGGCAGTAGCTGTCTGGAAGAGTGTTCTGTTCTCCCTGCCTCCACACAGTAACAATAAAGTAATAGTTTTACTTTTAATAAATCAAATATTCCTCAGCAGACCAAACAGATAATAAATCCTCTTAAATATAGCTATTTTAAAATGTGTAAATTTGAGAAACACACAAACAAAACAAAAAAATAAAAGAAAAGGGAAAAATTCTGGTACTTCTAAATTCATAGAACTGTGAAAAGCAATATAATTCACGTGTTAATTTACAGGTTTAGTTCCTGTCTCACATTATGCCACATTAGACCCAAACTCTCAGTTGCTTGGGGTCTCAGATTCTAGCTTGTCACACAGAAACTGAATATACAGCTTTCTCACAAACAAGATTAACATGCAGGTCAGATCGCTTTAGTGGAATACAAATACTTGTGAATGTCCTAAATGCTTGAACTGCTTTGGTGAACTTTGGAAAGCTCTGGAAGTCATGATTAATGTCTAATCGGAGTCGTTGGAAAGGGAAAACCGAAACCCGCAGGCTATATTCAGAACCTTCTGGCGTTCCCCAGGTTGGGAATGCCATGGTAATTGTTGCTTGCCTAAGTGAAGAACCTTCTCAGGAGTGTTTGGGAACGGGGCTGTCTGCCACAGCTAATAACTCACTCGGTATCTACCCCTCCAGAACCGTAATGCTCCGGCCCCAACCGCGCGGCTGCTCTGTATGACAACGCGGCTGATGGATGGTAAGAGCCAGCCGAAATGGTAATGAGTCCTGGGATTCAGGGGGACACTACCCACCTTAGCTGTTGGAAGAATTTATGAAGATAACATGACATACTAATATATTTTTACAGCCCAAACAAGATATTTTATGCCAGCTGTGGGATCCACACGTAGTTCATCAATATAACTTCCAAGACCTTTCCCCTTTTTCCTCTGTGCTTGTACATAGTATCAAAGTAGGTAAAAGCAAGTTGCTAAACAGAAAACTTACAAACATGAAGAGAAACTCCTTTTGCCTTTTTTTTTTTTATCTTTCTAGATCCATTTTGAGCAGAAATAAAGAAGGTACAGTGCCTTTCATGCATAAAATCTCCCCCTTGCAATTGTACACCTCTCTCTAACGCTCATTTCTTTCCTGGTGCATTGGTGGATGCAAAATTTTGTGTATAATGATGTCATCCTATGCTTCACAGACTCTTCGGCAAATTTTAAAACACAGTGATTAACGTCATCAAACCTGATTTTTGCTACAACACTGGTGCAGCTGACTCAGTTGGAAATGCCGTTTGCAAAACTGTAAGGCTGACATGAAGTTCTTGTCAGTCCTCTGTAACTGCAGCTGCTATAGAATACCAGCCAACTGTCTGAGGGCTGGGGGAAATTTAGCGTTTGATTTACTTAATGCTGATCAATGAGCTTATTTTCAAGTAGCTGACTTCCTGCTTTAATGGTTAAACAGAAGCAATCATTTAAAAGAAGTAATAGTTTTAAAACGCAGAAAAACTCTTTGACGACTAAGCAATGAAGTACATAATAAGTAGCCTGACATTTCTGTAGACTATTTTGTCTAATTCACAAGGCACAGAAGCTATCACTGTGTGACGGCAAAGAGTTCCAGATTTCAGAATAATCATCCAGACAACACTGACACAAAAATCCACAACGTACTTAAAATATGGGTTTATTCCAAAACCACATGCGTGCCAACTTTAGAGCCTTCCTAACGGCTTCTCCCCCATCCCCTGCTCATCCCACACCTCTAAAGCAAGTGGGTTACACTGTGTGGGTTGGCGTTTCTTTTTGGGGTGTTTTGCAGCCTTGAGCTGTGGAGGGAAGTCTGTGTGTTTAACTATTACACCATCAAATAAAAAGAAAGGTGCAGAGCATAAAAGACACTCTCAAATCAAATTAATATATTAAATTAATTAAAATACTTCTTTCCGTTTTCCGTCCCCTTCCCCATTTCTTCTATTCTCTTTTCTTTTCTTCTAGGTAAGGGGAATTGGTGGAAATTAAAAAAAAAAAAAAAAAAAAGAAATCGCTATGTTGCTTTTCGGGTGAATGACGGTAAACACACAGGCTCGCTTTGTTTGAGTTAGATAGAAAGAACCCAAGGTTTTAAACCAAGGAAATGAGTAGTTCAACATGACCAGGAAAATGGATACTTTGATACATACCTAATTTTGTTTTATGGTGCTTTATAACGCATAATCAAATTCCACAACAGTAAATGTGGATTAAGTCAATGGTGAAAACAGATTGTTAATGAAAATATAATAGGTTTATGCTCATTTCCCAGGAGATTACTCCTTCACTGTACAACAGCTTATAAATTTATAGTGATCTAAAGTGAAATTACATTTCTTGGAATTTTCAAAGCCAACAAAGGTATTCAGCCCCAGATTTAAAGGAAACCATTAGTCTAGGTCTGTCATGTGCATCAAGGTTTAGAAGGCAGTACACTGTTACATCACTGAACCTCTGCCAAATATCCCAAAAGGAAAGCAGAAGAGCCATATATCTGGCCTGCAACTTTGCCAGCTACACCGTCATGTCTGCGGCCCGGGCAGATACGGGAAAAGGCGCACGTTGAATGCCTTCGCTCGCGCTGCAGAGGCGAGAATGTGATGGCAGAATTATGCCGAGGCCCCTACAAATTTCTGCTGGGAAGAATTTCAATCGCAACTGACCATGACCATGACCCCGATCCCACATCAAGGCTTCGCCGGTGCTCGGGAGCGAGGCTACACATTTCTTAGTGTAGGATTGGAGTCCAAATACAAATTGAAATTTGCTCTGTCTTCCTATGTATCCCGTATGTTTGAGCCATATTGTCAGCATCTGTTTAGATGAATCTCGTGAGTCAGGAATTTTCCAATGAAACCGTGTTTTACTAGAAAGACGGCAGTTTATCAAAACTGAAATTTTGTGGCACTGTGCCAGATTTTGTCGAAAAGCTTTCAGGTCCTTGATCGTTTTCAGTGAGAGAAAGAACCTGCAGCCCTGAATATCTAGTCCAAGTCACCACTCCACCTAAGACGAATTCGTATGTAAAGACTCATCTGCCGTAAACTGGGCTGTCTGACCTGTTGTATTCTGTGGACAAGTCCTCCTTTTCAGTCTGGACATTTTACTTCATTGAAGAAGAGTTTGGCTGTTTGTTTGTGCTTTCTGGACATCTGGTACTCTGAAAAAAAGGAAAAAGCTCAACTGAGCTGTTGAACATCTGGAAATTGTGAGCAAATGACCACTATGTGTGAGCAGATCAACCGCGTGGCACAGGAACCCATGTTTCCCCCAGGGCTTTCCCACAGAAATTTACGACGTCCAGTTGCCCAGGGACAATGTCTACTCGCCGTGCCCAAATGAAATGGCTTTGGTATCTCTATATGTCATCCTATTAAACTACATAACTCTTCCCAGAGCAGAGCAACCCCATTTGGATGGATTAGAAAACCTGTCATGTGTGCTGCTGGATGTGGAGCACGTATCTGAGATGTGCGTCCCCCATAGAATAGTCAAATCATAGAATGGTTAGAGTTGGAAGAGACCTTAAAGACCATCCAGTTCCACCCCCCTGCCCTGGGCAGGGCCACCTCCCCCCAGCCCAGGTTGCTCCAAGCCCCGTCCAACCTGGCCTTGAACACCTCCAGGGATGGGGCAGCCACAGCTTCTTGGGGCAAACCGTGCCAGGGGCTCACCGCCCGCACAGGAAAGAATTTCTCCCTAGTATCTATTCTAAATCTCCCCTCTTTCAGTTTAAAACGGTTCCCCCTCATTACATTGCTCCCATCCCTGACCCAGAGTCCCCCCCCAGCTCTCCTGGAGCCCCTTTAGGCACTGGAAGGGGCTCTGAGCTCTCCCCTTTTTGGCCTTCTCTTCTCCAGGCTGAACCCCCCCAACTCTCCCAGCCTGTCCTCCCAGCAGAGGGGCTCCAGCCCTCCCAGCATCTCCGGGGCCTCCTCTGGCCCCGCTCCAACAGCTCCGTCTCCTTCTGCTGTTGGGGGGTCCAGAGCTGGAGGCAGCACTGCAGGGCGGGTGGCGGTGTGGATGCTTCCAGCCTGCAAGGTGTGAGGTGCACTTTCCAGGCAATCTCATGGGAGCTGTTTGCTGTGAACACTGCCACAGGGTACATCTGTGTGGTTGCCCAACCATAACTACCGCTCTCCCTTATCCGCTTATTCCTTATCAAACCTGTTCAATTCGCCTCGGTCTGCTTTCAGCAATAAATACCTCCAAACTTCATGAATTTCTCTGATGTGGCAAATTTTTCAAGGAGGAAAATTTTTTCAGCTCGTTCTAGGTAATTCTTTGGAGCAACAACTGTCTCTGTCCATGATGTTCAGCACTGCCAATAACAGCAATACTCTATAAATTGATGATGATAACACACGTTTACCCTCTTCAGAGATTGTAGCCAAAGAATTTTTCATATTTTTTCCTACACGCACCTTTGATAAGTTGGGCATCTAGTTAGATTTAACACTTTCATGATACAAGTTCTACTGAGAACATGAGAGTTGTTGATTTTTCTAAGTTTTAAAATATTTTATGCAGTTATTAAGGAAGGAAAAATTCATTATTTTATATAGTTTCTCCAGTGTTTAGGTATGAGGTTTACTGTCAAAAGTAAGCATACCTTCTGATTCCATGTATTAAAGAAGAAAAGAAAATCAATCCTAAAATAGAGATACACACTTGACCTAACCGAAGAAAGTTATACAGATCATTAATTACTATATCTGACTATAAGCAATCTACTGAATTTCTTACCAGTCACTTGGAAGACTATTTTGTAAATCAATGGAAAGCTTTTTAGTTTCTGAGGAATACAATTTTATAATTGAGTATTATTGGCAGGAAAATAAATACGTACATTTTTACAGCTGGTATCAATGTCGGTTCTGGGCCCATAATATCAAGATCCAAAACAGAGGCAAGAACAATAGATATAAGAAACAATTTCTGCACTCAGACAGAAATGTATATGAAGATGCTACTTCTCGATTACAGCCAGAGCAGAGTTTGCTTGTGTGCATGTGTGAGTGAAGGCACCTTAAGCCTTTGCTACACTGGATATAGCAAAAAAAAATAAAAAATAAAAAAAAAATAAGAGGATGCTACAGGATAAAAAGACTCAGTTGAAGTCATTTGATAATTGTATGAGGAACCAGCAAATACCTTACTGTGTTGAACAAGGTTTAGCAGTAAGGATTGATATGGAGTACTGCCAAGAAAGTCAAGGTTGATTGACATTATTTATTAAATAATAGATGAAAACACTGTGCTTTAACGGACAATGCAGAAGGATGGCAAGGGGGTGTGCGATGTGGATTCATATGCAGCAATGAAGTACGGTGGAGTGATTGTCAAAGTATCTCTTTGAGACAGCACAGGAGAGAGACCCCCTAGAAACGCTCCGATTACAACACGGAATATTTTCAAGAATTTTATAGTGGAAGACGTGAGTTAGTCATGTGGTTATATTAGAAACAGCAGGACTTTGACTTCAGTCAAATCCAGCTGGGTTTTGCCTTTAACCTTCAGGTGAAGGAGAGCTGTAGAAGTCTCTATTATCGCTGTCAGGGAGCGCTCCGGTGGCACTGATGGTTTTAGCGTGTTTCTTTCACGCTGAATTGTCAAAATAATTTTTTCATCAAGATTTTTTTGTAAGATCGGGATTGTGGGAACCTGTTTATCTGGCCAGCACTTGGTTGCTGTAGTCTGATAACACTTTTTTTTGTCGTACTGTGCTTTATTGAAGGGCAGAGTTTTCTACAGGGTAGCAGTGGCGCTAAGGGTATCATAAAGCCAGGACTTCTCCTAAAGAAATAGTTATGTACATATGGTCAATTTTCCCCAAAATTAGTAATTGCCCATGCAATGAACAAATAAAACTGCATTTTTAAGATTTCCAAAACTATTCAGGTATCCCATTTATACTCCTAGGGCTCGCTTTTCAAAGGTCAAGATACTAAAAAATAATTACTGTCAAAATTGGATACAAATTCTATTTTCAAATTTGAGAGGCAGAAATAAAGCAAATTTTTTGAAAAGTGACATTTGAGATAAATGCGATTCAGCTGATTCTTTTGAAAACAAAAATTGACTGATTTTAGTCGTTGTCATCTCTCTTATCTCCTAGGTCAGCACATTAATTGAGTTCCAATAGCTGTTCCTGACATTTCCTGAGTTCTCTTCCCACTGTAGGATGAGAATGATCTTTCAGGAAATTATATCTTTCTGTCCTATAGAAATCTTCTGGTCAAATTTACGAAAGACTGCTGTAGCCTCATGGACCTGGGGCTCCTTCTTATACCTGTGATAAGCTCAATTGCCGTATTATTTATTGTGATATTATACTTGTGTGCTAGTGTAGTATGAAAATTATATCTTCTTATGGCAATAAATGACAATTTTTATTTGTGTATAGCCACAATAAAGTAAAATATTAAACACATACACAGGAAACCTTAAAGGCACACTTAAAGCAAGGTGAAGCACCAGAAGAAGGGCATCACCAGAATTCAACTGCCCCGTACAAATTATTATTTTGCCTTTTTTTGGCTTGTGTGTTGTTAAATAACCTTTAACTACATAGTTTAAAAAAAAAAAAGGGGTTCTTTACAGTATCACCTGTCAGTCCTGGCCTCTCTACCTTTGCAGTCTACTACACCCAGATCGGTCCTCCTTTTCATTACAGCAAATTTCTTCTTTTTTTTTTTTTTTTTACACCGCCTCGGTATGAATGGAAGGAAAAGTGATGAGGCAGTCTCCGCTTCTAGTCCCCGTGCTCGGCATCGCGTTGTCCCACAGCAGCCAGAAGCGGCGGTTCCAGGGAAGCCTGTCAGCCTGCCAGCCCTGGCCTGGAGCACACCCAGCCCCAACCAAATACTCCGCAAATTAGCTGCTAAACTCTAAGGGGGGGTCCCAGCAGAGAGCGTTTCTTTGATGCCGTTGCTGGGGTGGAAGGTGTTCAATGTGTTTAGCTTGGCCACGTTTCGGTATATCACTAGAGATCCAGTAAAAGGCACTTTCTGAACAGCAGATGGAATATTTTTCTTTTCCAAATTTTAAGGCTGGATGGGCTGGGTATGGGAGAGATTCTCATTAACTTTTTTTTTTTTTCTTTCTGATAGAGCAAATTCTCAAAAGAGAAATATTTCACCGGCGATTAAAAACAAACAGCAACAAAGAAGAATTCTGCGCCGTTAGTTTGGCAAATTCATATTGAAAACAGCATATTCTGTGATTCTACATTGAATGTGGCATGAAAATGGAGCTACAGACAGCACAGCCTGTTCTGTTGACAATATCCACGCAGTTAGCGAGGTTTGCTACCGACTGAACTATAACTTTTGGAGAGTTTTTGTCGTTTAGTCTATCATGAAGAAAGTTTTAAGTTCCCTTTGGGATGGTGTATATATATGATCCCAGCTGATGTATTTTCAGTCTTGAGGAATGCATGGCCTTCTCTGGTAGCTAAAAATACCTTTATGAAACCAGTTGCTTAAGTTGTGACAGGATCATAAAACCCGTAAAAGCAAATAAAATTTACCTTGAAACAGAAGACACCGACATTAATGCGTGCTAGTTAGATGGATACAGCGGGGTGCCTCTGCATAAAAGAGCAATCTTTTGCATCAAAAATTCAAAAGTAATGTCCCACGTGCTGCATGCTGACAGCTAACCTACCTCTTGTGGACGTGTCTACAACAGGGTACAACTAGGAAACCTGTGGGTGAAGGAATGTCACTCAGCACAAGTGGAGAAGGCTGCAAATATGAGAATATATCACTCTTTGAGATTAACAAGGCCCAGTGCCCTCACTGGAGTCGTTCCAGCAGGATTTGGACTTGGATGTCCACCATGGGCTTTAGGCTTGGGTTCCCCCCTGGACTCCTGGCCAAGCCCCTTGCTCTTTGTGCAGCAGCCATCCTGGCAGACCAGCACCCCTCCGCCTGCCTGTCCCACGAAGGTACCTAGACCAGCACCACCCATGGGGCAAGGGACCTGCTCCCAGCAGCCGTCACCCTGAAGGGATGTAGAAACCAACCAAACTTCCTCCAAATAGCTCCTGTTAGGGTTAACCAGGTTCTCTGGCTTCTCTGAGTTCTTTCTTAACAAGTACAGAGTTATGGAACCACAGAATCATGGAATTGTTTTGGTTGGAAAAGACCTTTAAGATCATCAAGTCCAACCGTTAACCTAACACTGCCAAGTTACCACTAACCCATGTCCCTCAGCATCACATCTACATGTTTTTTAAATACCTCCAGGGATGGTGACTCCACCCCTTCCCTGGGCAGCCTCTTCCAATGCTTGACAACCCTTTCCATGATGAAATTTTTCCTAGTCTCTAATCTAAACCTCCCCTGGCGCAACTTGAGGCCATTTCCTCTTGTCCTATCGCCTGTTCCTGGGGAGAAGAGACCAACCCCCACCCCTGCCTCTCTACACGCTCCTTTCAGGTAGTTGTAGAGAAGGTGGGGAAGTGTCAGAGCATTTTGGATGAATAGACTTCTACACAGAAACGTTTCAGGCTAAAACACACACGTTGCAGCTGAAAACTTTGTTTTCTGTTTTTGGATAATGCCAATGCATATCTGGACGCATCTTTTTTACTGCTGGTGTTAGGTGCAGGCGTTGATGCTTCACAGGTCAGAGGATTTTCATTGTACCAACAGCAAGCTGGAACAAGCAAAGGCTTCTCCGGCCGCTGCTTAGCCATCACGGGAGGAGACAAGGTGCAGACCTACAAAACAATCAGATGGTGCTCTTTGTGTGGGTCCGGCCTGTCGGTATCTGGCAGCACGTGTCACCCGTTTCATGATGCTCACTAGAAGATGAACATGGTTGAAAGGATTTGGTGGAAACCCATGAGAGCTGATAAACCCTGCTGAAAGTCCTACGTGCAGTCTGAGCCCACCTGTTCTCCAATCAGTCCACCTTGCTGCGTCTAACCAGGCAGAGGGTCAGGCCAAGAGCAAGAGCCTTCCAGTGGGTGCTAGCTTGCACAGCAGCAAGAGCAGAAAAAAAGATATTCTGGCACCCGTAACAAGTGCCAATCCCTTGTTCACACTTCATATGCATGAATCCACACCGAGACATTAAAATGTCTTGAACTTCACCAAGGTATTTCAGTGCTCAGGGGCATTTTGCCAATGCTCATACCACCTCTTAGTGGTTTTCCTTGATTTTCACTTGTTAATATCCAGAAAACAGGTAAAGATTTCCAAAAGATAAAAATAGACATCAATTCTTGAGCATGAAATGTGTGCATTGAAAGTGACAGCTCCATTCAAATCCGCTGGGGATGAGGCACGCCAAGTTTCATCTGGCACTCAACCACGCGCCTCTATTTAGAAAAGTGGTCTCAGGGATTCCTGACCACGGGCTCAGGCATGGGTTTTGACACAAATCCTTTTGTACCACATAAATCATGGTTTCATTCCTTCAAATACCAAAGTCAGTTTTGAAATCTTATGTTTATAGCGGATCATCAATATTCATCAGTACTATCACCTTAAAAAGAAAAAAAAAAAGAAGAGGCACTTTTAACAATATCACGAGTGAGCGCAATGGGAACAGAACACAAGAGAGATTTTTTTTAAGCTACAAATCTGAAGTGGAAGTGAATGTTAAATGCATGCCTCATACTAAAACTTTATGAAAAATGAAACGTACAAAAAGCTGGATCCTTGCCATGACACCCATTATGGCGAAGTCTGAGACTCTGACCCTTCGTGTTATACTTATTGTGTTTTTGACACATTTAGTCAATTAAAATGGGTGAAGTGTAATTTGTTTTTCTTAAGTTTAATACAGCATGTCAATAGAAGCTAACCAAAATTTATAGTAGGAACACTAAAACTGCCACTTGCACTTAAACAAATGAACACAATTTATCATGGTTGAAATAAAAAGAACATCATGTGCATTTGACTTTATACTTCACATGAGCATGTTGCCAAATATAGGAAAGCATGTTACAGCTGACACTTCCAATGGAAAAGACATTTTACTTCACATTAAATATTGGTGTGAAAAATTTGGACCCTGTCCAATCGTAAGAAGTGTTAACGTTGGCACTTCCACTGTATACTTTTACTGTAAATTGTTGTAACATTTATTTGACATGGAATACCCAAAGGATTGATGAGTAAAGAAAGGAAGACTTTTTATTGTGCCATGTTCCCTTTTTCAGTCATACATACTAAGCCTTTACATCTTCAGAGTTTAAACAAGTCGCCACCTGTACTCAATCGGTGAAAGTTATTTTTCATGCAACTAGAGTTTGCCTTTTTTATAAACCTATAAAAGCACACATTTTCCATTTTATTGGTCAGCAAAGCAATGGCTGATTTAACCATAAAACTTACAAATGTTGTTTCTTTATGGAGATCTATGTTTTTTTAACCCTTTATAATTCCTTGGAATATAAGCCTCCTTCATTTCATTTGTTGTCAGAGACTGAAAACACAAAACAAACTGCAGTATTTTTTCTTTTCATTAAAAAAGTTTACCTAACACTACTACCACTTATATTATTACCCATGGACTACTAAAGATTTAGGAGGAACAAAGTACTGCTGCGTAAAAATTTATCCGCTTCAATTAAGTACCTGCACAAGAATTCTGGGTTCTTATTATGTGAACTGCAACTACATTTATCTGCTGTAATGAAGCACTGTAAAATGTCGGAAAAGTGCTGAGGGGTACTTCATATGATTTACTGAACTGATCTCTAGGTTAAGAAAGCATGCCCGAGACAAGGGAATTATTTTTTTTATCCATATTTTTCAAATTAAGAAAATCCAGAGCATTTTGAATTATAAAATTAAATTTTAGAGCCACAAACATGAAAACGATTGGGCGATTCTAACAATCCTTTTTTAAATACCTGATCCAAGACCTTGAATTTTGATCTATTTCAATACAGCACTTTGAGCTTTCTGTATCTGATTACAATTAAAAGAGTTATGTACACACATAAATACTGGGAAAAAAGATTTTTTTCAAAGTAGACAAACGACACAGCTGTCCTATACCAGGCAGAAAACCCAGCAACCACGTGACATAATGAACTAGGAGAACGTAGCCAGCAGAGGACATCAGCCAGTACCTAGGGGTACGTCTGCTGGCAACCAGAACATCGTATGGGGGCACCTTCAGAACATCTCTGGAGAGAGGGATAAGATTATTATTTAAAATTTTGAAGCGCTGAAGGGAATATTCGTGCAGTAAATAGAAAAAAATATTCTCTCCTTTATGTGTGCTTCTGGCCTGCAACGAGCAGTGTGAAAACCAAACCTAAGTTTCTGAATCCAAGCCATAAGAGGGAGATTTTGAATAGAGGATCGGTGTACTACAAACCCACCAAGCACGCTTCCCCCTTCTCCACCTCTGAAATGTAAATACGGTCCCTAGAAAAGACACAGGAGACAAGAAACACAGGAGAACAGAAAGGGTTGGAGTAGAAATAAAGTAATGTTACTGGTAGTTTTCACAGTGCTTGAGTGAAGACTAACGACGTCAATAAAGAAGTGTCAGCAAAAGCAAATTCACCTCAATCTTCTCTCAGCCATGTGTGATCAAGCCGTGATGCCTCAACAGCACGGGTACAGGCCATGCCGGGCATGGTTGTTCTACGTGGTCCAGAGGTCTCAGCAGTTGTTCTCATGGCTGATTCAAAGCAGGCTGAAAGTGACTAGAAACATAAAGTCCTACCACACTCTGATGTAAAAAGAAGTAAATGTGGCCCCATACCAAGACATATTCAGATTGGGATGAAAATTCCAAGTAATTGTAAAGTAATTGTGCAGGCCTTTAAAAAAATCCTCATCTTCAATCTCGTAGAGTCTTTCGTTCATAACAATGTGACCACGCCGCTCAGCGAGGGCGAAGACATGATGCCTATCTCCTATCTCATAGTCAAAACACACTCAAAAAACCTCGCTGGCCATAGGCAGTCTGTGCTTCGGAGCAGGTGTCCCGGAGAGGTTGGACAGACTGCATCCTTGAAGGTTTTCAAGACCCAGCTGGCTAAACCCTGAGTAACCTGGTCTGATCTCGTGGATGATCCTGCTTTCGGCAGGAGATTACACTGGAGACCTCATGACATAACCTCCAAAATACCTTAACCAATGATCGTATGATTAAATCCCTCATTTCAGCTGAGATGAGATGACTTCAGAAACATTTTGTTTCAGCCAAAACAAGAAAGCAAAAAGCCAGCCATTTGGTGGTTAATGATTAATAAATTATAAAAACTTCTTTGTGCTGCTCCCAGCGCACTGGACCCACAGTCCCTACTCGAAAGCAGGCAGAGATACAGGTGGATATTTGTATGAAAGTTTTCCTATTTGTGGCTGGCGTTGGGGAAAGAACAACTGCAAGTATTAGAGAGGCTGCCTGGCTTTTTTCAGGAAAAAAAAAAAGCTATCTTTTCTTTTTGTGTGGATGTAATGTCAAACCTGGACAGAAGAAGGTTGTGTTTGTGTTACTCCAGTTTCTAGCTGGAGTTAATAACGAGTGTGCGGGAGGAACACTCCATTTTAAAGAAGTAGCACTACCTTTCCTCCCATGTCCTGCTATCATCTTTAATGGCAACAATAATTCACTTAAGCCAGGAAGACATTTTTTCTGTTTTATTTATAGATCATTAGGAAGGTCTGTCTGCTGCATTAATGCCTGCTAAAACGGCATGCCGCTTCCCACTTTATGGCTCTATGTCAAAACTGTCTCTGATAGCTAGTTACTCACTCCACTTTGTCTGTTTTAAACAATCCATTCCTTATTGGATGAACCGCACTATCACATGTCAGTTACTTGACTTCTCTAATATCCTCCGTAGGTGTCAGGTCTCTGGAGGACCGTACGTCCTCCACTCCCACTGAAAACAAAGGTAGAGAGCACCTTACGGACCAGGCGGTGTGGCTTTCTGAAGGGCTGCTTCGGCTTCTCACTTAAAAAACTCTGCAGCTGTGCAAAATGTGGGCATTATTTTTAGCCATCTCCATTTGCGATAATTTGCTACCATGCAAAATATGTGGCTACGATGTGGCTCAAGAGATACTAGCAAGGGCAAATCAGTGCAAGTATGTAAAGAACCAGGGCCAAGCACTTATGGGATACAATCTAGCTCGGCTACGTTGGCTCAGAGACTTGAGAATTAGATGTTTATATTCTTGGAGCCTTTCTTTCTCTGCAAGATAAATGATATTACAAAAAGTCATGTAATGTAGCTTATGGCATTTAGTGAATCAATTCAGCTTAATCAAACTCAGATATTTTTTTTTAAGCTTTATTGTATACATTCTGGAGGTCTTCCAACCAGAATGGTTGCATTTGAGATAAATACAGAAGAAAGGTAAAAAGAAAGAGAGGCAGAAGAAGAATATTAAAAAGTAATTTCAGAATTAACTAAAAATGATTATATGTACCCAGTGAAATGAAGAAATCTGTTTGCACAAGTACATACAAAGTTGCACAGATAGGGTTGCTGCATATACAGGGTTGGAAGACATGAGATAAATTGCTCATCAGTCTGTTTGGAGACCGTAATATTTTACTGATTTTGTTATGTAATATAATGCACCTAAAGTTTTGCAAAGAAATACTCTCTATAACTTAAACCTGACATACATATATATATATATATCTCCTCTTATTGATCACCTGTCATCTACCTGATCTAGTTTGTACAAGAAGTTGTCTTCGCTGTAGATGTAAGAGTGGAAGGTCCAGCCTGGCATAGACTTCCCTCCACACAGCCGTTCACCACGGATCTTTCAAAAAAAATTTTTTGAAACCAAAATGATATTTATTATGCTTCTGTTATGCTTTATCATGCTGACTAAGAGGCTTAGAGTATGCATGGCTTAGCTGAGTGCCTGACCTGGTCACACGCTCCAGTTGTGAGTGTGCTAGACACTGTACAAACGTAAAGCGAAACAGCTGATTACTACCTTAATGGCTGGTGTGCATCAAGATCAACGCATGCTACATTTAGAACCGCACCGCTTTGAGTAAGAGACTGTGTCACTTATTTGGTACTCAAGACAATAATTCTGGATACCATATATGAAAGATCCTGGGTCATTTTTCATGGAATCACAGAATCACGGAATGGTTTAGGTTGGAAGGGACCTTAAAGATCATCTCATTCCAACCCCCTGCCCTGGGCAGGGACGCCTCCCACCAGCCCAGGTTGCTCCAAGCCTCATCCACCTTTTCCAAAGGTGTCAGAAATTTTGTCCTTTTGCAAACCAAGATTTTCTTTTTGCTTCTCCCGCATCTGCATCATGAAGGGTAATATTTTGCTGATTACTTGCTGCAGCCTCCTCAGGCAATGACTAATACATTGGTACCGTGCGATATTTTGTGGGTCTTTGAAATTTTAGATCTGACGCGACTGAAAAATGCTGAAAAGTATGCCAAAGCCATTCTTCAGAATCAAAAACCACAAGGACTCGGGGACCTCTCGTGCTGTGCACTCTGTATTCCTGAATCGTGGTGTTGTTGTTCTTATAGTTAGCTGAGGGACCACTTTGTTCCTTACGTCAAGGAGGTAAGACAAAGCTCTGATGAAAATGTGAAGCTTACACTGCATCAGACTACGTCAGCTCTGCCTGTTGGGCTGCAAGCGCTCGGAACGGGGTTTGAGGCGTCTCTTTTCAAGCGAGAGGATAGACCGTTACCTCCCACTTTGGACAGGAATGTCTTGGCTCCATTTTGGTGTTATATCTATTAGGTGCAGAGTGATGAGTCTATCTTACTGCTGATTCACACAGGCTGTTCCAGCGGCAACATGTGACTGTGATTCCTCTGTGGCCCAGAGGATATTTTCCATCAGCGGTAACAGATGTTACTAATTCAGAAGGCCAAAAGAAAGAATAAAATTATATGTACATAATACATATAAACATTTCAGTCATATTCTTTTGGCCATAGGATCAATAAATGCAAGAGTTAAAACAATGAATGCTGCTGCTGTTGATGCTGTTGGAAGACGTCGATGGTCAGGAAGGAGTCCTACTGAACGAGGACCTGCAGTAAGTCACATTGCTGTCGGAAAATAGCAAATAAATTGGGCGTGATCCTGCTTTCCTGAAGGCTGCAATAGAAATGGATGGAAATCAGCTGAAAGAGTAAATGAGGAGATGCATTATGGTGAGACGGTGATATATTAAATCATCTTTGTTCTCAGTATACTTGGGGGGGGGGGAGATGTAAGCTTGGTGCTGGAAGCTGTGCTTTAAATGCAGTTTTAATAATTTGAGACAAGTCATTGAATTGCAGCTAATGCCTCGCCAAGCTTAGGACCAAAATGAGGACAAGTTGGCTGATATACAATCCCAGCAGAATGGTATGGTGGAGAACTTATCAGAAAGGGCTGGGACAAGTCTCAGCCCATCTCAGTCTTTGGCAGCAACTCTGTCATATCATGGCTGATCTTACCCCATCTAAATACCATTTTTGGCTAGACATTTATTACTGAAATGATCTTTCTACAGTAATCATTCTAATTTGTGTAATCTCTTGGTCTGCAAATGCTAAAAGAAAGAAATACCCGTCCCTTCAGCTCTGCTTCCTCCCTTTTCCACAGCCAGTCCCCAAGGTGCCCCCTTCTACAGCTGAGCTCTGTTGTCTTTGTCCTCGGTAGAAATTATTTGCTGAAAAAAAAACCCAGCTTAGTGCCTTTTTTTTGTTTGTTTTTTGTTTGTTTCTTTTTGGTACAGCAACAAACTCCGTATAAAAATAAACTTACCTTTTTGTGGATTAATCGAAGCAAGAGAGTGATCCGTTTAGGCAGAGGGAACCAATCACCTCCAGTTCATTACATGAACGGGGCCTTTGTAAATCGTTCAGGACAAGGATCATGTCTTATTCACCGGATAAACTTTGTCATTATATACACCTATGTTATTTTAAGAAATATGGGTTAAATAAGAAAAAAAAATGGCCATTTGGAACCTGGCCTGAAACTCACTGAAGTCAATGAAAATATTTCCATTAGCTCCAGTATGAGCTGGATCGGATTCAAGAGGTCCTGCGAACACAAACATCCATGATAACATAATAAAGACTGCATCATAATGTAATCACTCAAGGGGGCCAAATTAAGATCACACAGGTGACCTAAGCTGTTGTATTTCCTCGCGCTTTGGAGCACTTGATTTTGCAACCTTAACATTTTTAACATAGCTGTTTTGTCTGTGGCGCTGGCAGTGTCACGTTACACCGCAATGCAAATCAGCAGATGTCTAGCTTTTAAATTTTATCTTTCTTTTTTTTTTTTTTTTTAACAGGCAACAGCCTTTCCTGCAAGTCACTGGATCTGCAGAGTTACTTTTTGAGCAATAAAAGCATTACAGACACATGAAGCAAAGCTCTTCAAAGTCAGATATAATTACACTTTCTATGAGGTACTTCATGGAATATTTATTTCCATTAATATTGGAGTCTAAGCGCGTTGTTTATTGACAAAATGAAAGCAATGTCAAATATAGAACTGCACAGGGGAATACATTGGAATTCTGGAAATGTTCAATCTAATTCAACATTTTTGCCATACATGTATTAGGAGCAATCCCAAGTGCAAAAACTAATGTCTCTGATGTAAAACTGTCTTCCAAAAGTTTGAAAGTCTGTCATCTTTCTCCATATACTCACTTCATTAAAGAGTTTACAGCTTGCAAGGGGATCACAATGTTGGAGTAACAAAATGACTATCCTGACAGATTCAGACAATAAAACAACCAGATTGTTATATGAATGTTTTCTCAGAGACTGTTGCTGCAACACGTAATAAATACAAATATTGAAACACCTGCATGATAAACATAATACTTTTAACAGATGTTAATCCCCCCTTGAATGCGACCAGTGGATTTAGATCACAGAAATGCAGCGTGCCCCCTTCAGGTCTCCCTGGAAAATTACCAATCACATGATGGCTTTCCGACCAACCGCGGCAAGCTCAGCACACGGGGTCGCTTTTCAGCTCTCCTACGACGAGCATTTTAAAAACAACCCATAAATATGGCAATATGTACGTATGACACCGAAGGTCACCTACAAGTGAGGTTACTCGTCTGCTGTCAGCGCGAATCGGTTGTATCATTTCCAGAAAAGAGCATTCCAAGCGAGAACACAAGCCTATTTTCTCAAACTCCTGGCATTTCTCGGCCATGGCAAGCGGAGCAGAACGTTCCTCTCCACTTGGTGAGACGTAGTTTTTCTGTCTCAGTGCCCTCTGACCATTCCCAGCTTCTGCCCGTTTAGTGGAGGTTCAGCATCCTTGAAAACGAGCTGTTAACCCTGTCGACACAGCACGGAGCCTGTGGCAGCCCTAGAGGCACACGCTCAAAACCCATTGGCTTAAACTTAAGCACTTGCTTATGCACTCTGCTGGAAAAGAGCCCGAATTTACATCTGTCTTTTCATCTCCAGGATGTCTTTGAATCTCTATTGGTGTAACTGAAGTTTATAGAGTTCTGTGCCCGTACAGCCATATCAGTGTTACCAAAGATGACGTTGTACGTTCCTACTGTAGCAAGTGGCATTATTCAGTATTGAGCTGTCCCATCAGTAGGGTCTGCCCTACTGACACGTATAACTGAAAATAAGCAAAGTTGAAAGCAGAAAATAACTGCCGAATGATCATTCATCGAAACAGAACGGCAAAGGAAAACCTGTGGACTTGATTTGGTGCCACCAGTCAATAGCTGCACTAATTCAGAGAACGTCGCACAAAGAGAAACTGGCAGAGCGGAGACTGGTGCAACAAAAAAATACCAATTCATCACGGAAAGGCAAAAATTTCCTTTCAGAGTTGACAGGTAAACAAAGGAAATTTAATAACATGGTTGGTATAAAAATTCACTATAGATGGTTCCATCTCCATGCACCATGGAGGGACGTCTAAGTTGACAAAAAAATGTTGGATATGCGTAGTATTTCAAAACATAGAAAGGTTCAACTAGTGGAGAATTTCCCCAGAGCAGTTTGTGGATGTAGATCAGGAGAAACAAATGCAGCTGACTAGGAAGTGATAGAAGTGTTTGACAAACGGCTCCTGTGAATCTCCAGAGCTTCTTTTGATGACAAAGGAAGACAAATTCATGTCTTAGCTGCATGTTGGAGAAGAATAGCCATCATCATCAAAAATCAAGGCTCAATTTATTCAGCTTCAGTTGTACTCTTGATGAAATAATTACAGAAAAAACTGTGATTGATCATAATAATGAAAAAAACCCACTAAATGATATATTGCTTCGGATGGGACCAGCTACAGGGGCGTAGCTGTTGAGGGCTCTGATACACAGATGGACCAAGAAAAGTTTCCAAAATGTTCCTATACAGACATGAATAAAGGGATTTACTTGCTTAAAGGCAAAGGGCAGGACTTTCTCATTACATTTGGTTAATTCTGCAGTTAATTGCCAAAAGATGAGGATATGGCACCTAAGAAAAACTTTTCTGTTGACTATGAAGTGAAAAATTCAGCCAGTTTTTCCACTTTTCAGGATTATTAGCTCATCGTAATTAAAACAGGAAAGGATGGTATTGCATAAAAACTGTTCCAGCTGAGCCAATGTGGTCAAAAGGGTAAACACACGGTTTGGATGGAAAAGTAATGGGTTAGAAGAGAACATGGGCTTTTCTAAGATAACAGTTAGGGTATACAGCAACTGTAATAAGGTGTGCAGCAATGTTAATCTCATTTTTAAAGGCTATTAAAGAATTAGAATCGGTTCATTAACAATTCTCAGTATTGCTGTTTGCAGGAAAACTCTCATATGAAGAGGAACTGGCAAGATTCTTTATGTCATTAAAGGATCGTAGAAAGATGCTGATAAAAACTTCCATAAGACTAACTAAAAAGATCTTTTGTCTGATATGAGGTCACAACAAGAGATCGTTCAATGAAAATGACAAGTGACAAATTCCAAACTGGGGAAGGGATTACTTTTTTATTCACCCCATGCTTAGACTGAGGAGGGACTCTAAGCTCTAGCAAGACTCAAAAATCATTTGGTCTGTTCTGTGGTTAACAAGAGTTTCAAAAATTGTTATTTATGAAGCCCACTGGTTTTGCAAAGATATTTTGCGTCTCTCCTTTTTTTTTCAGTTTAATCTTAATTTTTAAAAGTAAAGCCCTAGGCTCACAGCAGGGAGAATAAACCTGCTTTGATGCAGCGTGTTCTAACCACTTTAAAGAGCCGATCAGGTGCAATAGTTACCTTCTCTGGCACCAAAACTAATTTTTGGCCTGCAATAACTATAACAGGCATTTTCATGCTTCTTCTGTGTGTTGTCAAAATGCCGGTGTCCAGGCCCCTGGCTGGCTTCACTGCTGTTATCCAAAGACAGAGAATGGAGAAGTCTGGTGTCTGGACACAGATACGTCTTAATTTTCCCAGCACTGTCTCTTCTACTCATTATAATGCCACATATTTTACCTTTGAAATTCTGAGTACATTCCACTTTATAGCTACATAAAAAGTTTTCTACAAATTAATAGAGAAGTTATTTGTAGCCATAAAACATTTGCTCCCGACACCGCCCCAATATAAAGTATCACTCTCCTTTCTCCCCCTGCCAGATTCCTGTTAGACACCAGCAGCCCATGTTTCAGCCCAATCTGAGACGGTGCCTGAGGTCCACCATCCCTTGTGAGGCACCAAGGCTTGAGCATCCCAGTCCGGGGCGGTGGAGGAGTCTTGCCGGTGCCGCGTCCCTGCAGGGGTGGCCGCAGCAGGGATGGGGAGAGCTCCCAGGGCTTTCAAACCCAGCTCCCCCACGGGGGACACCCCCAAACCCCACAGAGCTGAACACAGAGCACCTGAGTGTCTCACAGCCTGAAAAAATGCTGCTGCCGAGGAGCCCTGGGTTTGCGTTTTGATAATAACATCACCTTGCTGTATGCACAGACCCGCTGTGGCTTATGATGATGATGATGATGGTGCAATCACTGGGTTGGGGCTCTCGGCAGCCTATGCGTGGGGACTCAGCTGAGCTCACCTCCTCATAGACTCATCTAGGTTGGAAGGGACCTTTAAGATCATCGAGTCCAACCATCACCCTAACACTGCCAAACCCACCTCTAACCCGTGTCCCTCAGCACCATGTCTACATGTCTTTTAAACGCCTCCAGGGATGGCGACTGCACTGCTTCCCTGGGCAGCCTGTGCCAATGCTGGACAACTCTTTTGATGAAGAAATTTCTCCTAATCTCCAATCTAAACCTCCCCTGGAGCAACTTGAGGCCGTTTTCTCTTGTCCTATTGTCTGTTCCTTGGGAACAGAGACCGACCCCCATCACTACAACCTCCTTTCAGGTACTTGTAGAGAGTGAGAAGGTCTCCCCTCCCTACCTCTCCACCCCTAACAGCTGAAATTCTTACCTGAGAAGGCTGCAGGTGACTGGCATAAGCCAGAACAAAGAGGATCCAAACTCCCATTGCCCTCTTGGGACTTTTTATACTTCTTTGTGCAAGCTCGTCCCTACCCACCTGCATTTTAAAACTGAAGCCTTGAAGCCTCCCTTGTGTGGCTCCTCACACCTGGCAGGGGTTCCCTGTAAGAGCCTCCAGCTCCAACTCCATCGGTCTTCAGGACGGCAGTAGAATGCGTCTCTCCTCTCTGGATACTGGTGCACTGGTGGCAGTGCGGAGCGTTGCCTGGGCTCTCCTGGCCACACACCATCGCCTTTCTCTCTTTTCTCTCACCTCCTGCACAAGCGTCGAGGTTTGCAGATGACAGTTTCGTTCTGCGTTTGCGGAGGGGACGCGTTCAAGGGGATGCTGCTGGGCGACAGCATTCCTAGGCTGTGTGACGGGAGTAAGCTGTGATTAAGGGTATGATTAACAACAAGCAAACAGCCTTAACATGTTAAAAACAACCTTGCTCATTTTCATTCTCAAACCCTGTTTTCACATTATATTTATGTGCTAAGGTTTCAGCTGAACTGATGTTATTTGGGCTTTTCTGAAAAGTCTACACTTTAATGGGTTCAAATGACTAAGCTGAAAATGAAATTTCAGTAATTAAAGTGCATGTAAGGGGAGGTGTTTCATTTAGGTTTTTGTTTGTTTGCTTTCATCTAAAGGCCTCCAGTGTTTTCGTATCTATTCTATAAACAGGATAATATAAAATCATCTAGTTACAGAAGAAATGAAAAGTTGAATGATTCGTTATATTTATATGGCCCTAAAACATGTTGCTGAATTGTATTTATTACTCAGGAAAAAAAACCAAAACAAAACAATAAAACATCTTATTGAGTAGACGATTATATGGTATTACAAAAATCTGCCTTCCAGTGGAATCCTTTGGCCTACATATGTACAACACTATAAATCTTGCTAAATATTTGTTTCAGAAATTGTCCAGAAGGATGAACAGATTGATTTTCCAGACCTAAATCATTTCAACACCAAATAGTACTCTGGAGAAAACCGTGTTTCTCTTCTCGTTGTTTGCAGACACATTAAGATCACACACTGAGCTGCAGCAGCTCAGCTCTCCGGGCCTTTTGCTGGTTTAGATAGTGACAAGATGGAAAAGACAGGGCTTTAAGGGACTACCTGGCTAAAAACGGTTGGTGAAGGGATGAAAACCCCACAGCAAAATTTAGGAACTAACAAATCCATTTCATTAATTCTGAACTTAGTTACAGACTGAATTTCTAGCTGGTGGGTTTGCATGAATTTGAAAACCTGAAGAAGGACCGAAACAAAGGGAACCTAGGACTTTTTCATAAAATAAAATAAAATAAAACAAAATAGCTTGTAAATATTTTGGTCTTAAAAAAGTAAAGCATTTTCCTACCTTTTTACAAAAAGTCAGCAAAACCTTTATTTTCCTATTAAACTTGTCAAGCTGTCAGATCAGGATTTTGCAAAGGAGAATTTTTCAGCTGTAAAAATTTTTACTTGTAAGTTGTTTATAATTTAATACCTCTATTTAATGGTGTCCTGATTAATTTCCCCAAAGCATTTGCTGCTCTGTTCTGAGCTCACTGTTTCAGTTTGTACTCTGCAGCCGTGATTTTGAAAATGCTGTAACATGTATTTCTTCAACAGAAGAGAGTATTTTTTTTCCTAATGCACTGAGAAGATATCCCATGTGATGCATCTTCCTATTAAAGACAAGACGTGTTTGTGGCTTAGGCACTTAATACTGTGCCTTTAACTGGCGGGTGAAAGCCCGGTGCCACACTTTTCCCGTGCGTACGGCAGGCTCCCACCCAAAGCCGCACGCTTGCCAAAGACGATATTCCCAGATCTTTAACAGCAGAAAAAAAAAAAGAAAAAAAAACACCTACATTACATCAGAGCTCATTAAAAACTGAAAAGTAAGGAGTGGTTTTTCTCACTTCTGTCATTCATAACATGCATCAAATACAGTTATGTGTGTGCGCACTCGGCGCTAACACGTTACAACTGCAGTCTCACCAGACTTCTAAGGCCCAGGAGTACCGATGCAGTTTAGGCTGCTTTTATGTCGGTTGATCAATTTTAACAAATCGATTTTTAAAATGTGGAGGCCCGATTCTGCTCCATCTCTGCTGAAAATGAGGAGTTATCTCCAGTATTGTCAAGTGTGGACGTATTGTACAGCTGTTATGAGACCAGACTTAGACCCTGCTGGATTAAACTCTCCTTAAAAGCTAAACGAAAAGTTAGGGCTGAATATACATTTTCTAGACATTTACATCCCTTTAATGCAGGCATCCAGCTAGAGCGCTGTGTAAAGGACACTAATGTCTGTTTATAAATGTTAACATTTATTATAAAGAAAGTTTAGTGTGAAACATCTCTTCCTTCATAGAGGAAAACGAAACCTATCCCTTCAACTGGCAACTCCCCTCTCTTCAAAACAGGTTTAGGTTTGCTTTTTCTTTTCTGACAGGCTCAGGTTAAGAGAAAAACAGTAATAAATGCCTCAAGAGAAGTCTTGGACTCAAGTATATATGTATACTCAGTATAGAACTGTGGAGTCTATCGAAAAGGGAAAAGAGAAATTTCCTAAACAGCCACAACCTCTGTCATTTACACTCTGAGCCTCTTTGGATCACAAATAAACAAATAAGCCTCTTGCATTTAGTCCCTACTTCTGAAAAAGAACTGTATCATTTAGAAAGACCCTAAAAACCATGTGGAAAGGTAGATTTTATGCATCTTTTAAAAAAAAAAAATTCAACACCTATTTGTCAAAACTCTCATTTCCTATTAAGTAAATGAAATTGAATTGTTGGTGTTACAGTGGTTTAGTGGATTTCTTCTCTTCTAAATGAACACAACCTGCTGGATCCAGCAAATTCATTAAAAATGTGCTTTTACAGGGTAGAAGGCTTTAGGAGCTGCTCAAACCCATCAGACTTTATGAGTTTTCAGACCAGTTTCATTCACGGGGTGCGAGTGAATATCTCCCAGTTCCCAGAGAGCCTCCCTTCACAAATAAAAAGAACAGAGATAAGTTGGGAGACATGCAAGGTAAGCATAAAATATAATTAAAACATACTTGCATTCTCAGTCTATTGCAGCTGCTAATCTTCCTGATTAGCAGTTCTTCCATCCGTGAGTCCTCCCAGAGATCTGCCAGGAAAGCCTGAGCCTAAAACCACTCTGGTTTTCAAGGGTGCCAACGAGCAAATACTCAGATGTAATTCCACGTAGGCTGAAGACCAGTACACATACAGTATGAAGTGACAAAACATGTGTCTACGTTAAACCTATGAAGTTAATGGGATCATTTACATATATGTTAAGTGCATACTATACACACTCGCTGGATCAGCATCGGTGCTCTTTTTACATGCAGGAGGTGCAAAACCCAAGACAAGCAAAGCAGGCTGCTCAGCACAGGTTTCCTCCACTCGATATCTGCAAGATACGCTTCGTGGCCAGAAAGTGAAAATAAAAACCAGGTAAATTCTGTGTTAGTGCACTAATATCAGACAGCTGACCATAATTTTCCACTTACATCCCAGTTCGCATAAGTGTTAAATATCAGTCCTGCTGGTGTTTTATGAACTTTACTCATAACGATTGCAGATGGTACTAAAACCAAGTCCATTGTTTGACTGTTCTTTACACTCCTTTCCTTGTACATGTGGGTTATACATCTGTAGGAGAAGCATGCCAAGGTAAAAAACTCTTGGCCAAAAAAACGTAGAAAACAGGTGCTTGAATATCCAACTAAAGACGGGCTGAACATGTAGGACAAGATGCTCCTGAACGCTCGTATTCCCCTGCCCCATCTCAGTCCCACATTGGTGTGTTCTATGAGTCCATGACATTGCATCGAGTCTTTCTAGGTGCAGCATCTCCCCAGGGAGAGCCAGGAAAGCTGGGGGGGAATCGCTGCCCAAACAGCACAGACCACATGATGATGGTCTTGACAAGGGGAAACTCCTTCCACGTGCTTCCTCCGTCACCCCGAGCTGAAGCGTCCCGGGCTCCTTTGTCTCTGCTTACGGAGACTTGTAGCAGCTCGTATTCCCTGCCCCATCTCAGTCCCACATTGGTGTGTTCTATGAGTCCATGACATTGCATCGAGTCTTTCTAGGTGCAGCATCTCCCCAGGGAGAGCCAGGAAAGCTGGGGGGGGAATCGCTGCCCAAACAGCACAGACCACATGATGATGGTCTTGACAAGGGGAAACTCCTTCCACGTGCTTCCTCCGTCACCCCGAGCTGAAGCGTCCCGGGCTCCTTTGTCTCTGCTTACGGAGACTTGTAGCACGTTGTTCCTTTCATATCCTCAGGATGAGCCTCCCCCATCCTACAGGAGGGACGGGGCAGGCTCCTAAGGGGGCCTACAGGAGAGCTGGGGAGGGACTTTTTACTGGGGCATGGAGTGACAGGACGAGGGGGAATGGCTGTAAACTGGAAGAGGGCAGGTTTAGATTAAACATTAGGAAGTTTATCACTCTGAGGGTGGTGAGGCACTGGGACAGGTTGCCCAGAGAGGTTGTTGAGGTCCCATCCCTGGAGGTGTTCAAGGCCAGGCTGGAGGTGGCCTTGGGCAACCTGGGCTGGTGGGAGGTGTCCCTGCCCATGGCAGGGGGGTGGAACTGGGTGAGCTTCAAGGTCCTTTCCAACCTAAACCATTCTATGATTCTATGATCCTCCGCAGGAACTCATCTCTTCCAGGGAAAGTGCCTCAGTTCCTGCTAAGCGTTGTGGAGGGAGGGGGCAACAAGAGACTTTCCCCCTCCAGAACCATAGCTGATATTTCAGATATTCAATTGCCAAATTCTAAATCTGGTTATACACTTCTTTATGTACCAACCGTCATGGGCAATCAGAGTACAAGCCTAGAAAAAAATGAAGTTATGTGGTAAATCTCACATATGGGAGTTTGTCTCGTAGTTGGGATCATACGGCGTTGTGACATGTTCTGTTCTGGGGAAGCAGACTCACTCTGAAGGGTTTTGAGCTGGTTTGGTGCTCTGCCTCCCCAGCGGTCATGTGCCTGCCGTGTCCCACCACACTTTGCTATCCAAGGCTGCCCCTTGCGCTTTTCATGCGATAATCTCCCGTTCACCCGGGGACTGCTCTCCCCTGGTCCAGCAGCCCAGGGCCCCTCTCCAGTGGCTCGCCCATCCCCACGTCCCTGGGGTGAGAGCTGGGAGCGGCTCGGGCGCACACTGATGGAGCCATGTGTGGTTGCGAGAAATTTCATCCCGGGACTTCTTCACACTGTAACTATGTTTAGGATTTCAGGAATACTTCGGTGGTTATTCAAACCAAAACCTTGCAGATACGAGAACGCAGATAGCCACCCAGTCGAGTTAAATAAACGCCAAACGCACAGAGAGGTCCTACCCAGGCGTTTCTGGGTACGTGGATTTATGCCTTCATACACACCTCCCAAGGAATGTTGTGCGTTCCCCGTTGTGAAAACCATGCCCAGCTATTTGTTTGCACGTATATGGTCATGGATCTCCTCACAGCATAAACGTTTGTATCTGCAAGATGGACCCAGGACAGTAAAAATTTTTACAGGTCATGTCTTCTCTGTCCTAAGCTATTTAAGTTTTAAAAGTTCATGACTCTCATTTCTTAGTTTGTAACTACTGTATGAATGATTTTACCACTGTAGCAAATGTTTCCAATATTTTTTCAAACACAAAACCACTAAGCAATCTTTGTATTTACTGTTCTTTGCTTTAATACATAAATCAAAAGACAATAACAAGCCTAATGTCAAAGAAAATTTTTGACACTTCATACATTAAATAAAAGCAGCCGATAAACAGTTTAAATGAAATTATGGCTTGAAATGTAGTTCCCAAGAGGACTGTGGTTCATAAATTGTTTTTATACTGCCTCTGTCATTGTTGATTTGAGATATGCACAAGACACCCACAGTCATTACCAGTGCTACCATTACTTAACCTGCCTTTGCTCTGACTGATATTTAGACACATGGAGACTACCAACCATCTATTTCTGTGAAAAATGCGTTGTTTGCTTGTCATCACATGTGTAGCATGTTGCTTTCTATTTGAAAGCTTGACACATAATAAAAAAAAAATAAAAGGAAGAAAATCAGCCTTTAAGTTTTGACCGTGCCTGAATCCCAGAAGCTTCTGTAGCTACTTTGGGTATCCGAGGGGAGGGAGTTTTCCAATCCGTACAAAGGACATAGAGTCTTTGATTGATAATTGATCTAACCTCATTGACTTGCAAAGGTGAACCATTTCAAGCTCATCAGTTCTTTGGTGCATCACAGCCTTCAAATCTCTTTGAAAGGCATGTTTTCCTTTTCTTTTAGAATTAATCTTTTTCTACAGCTAAAAGTGACCACCCAAACCCCTGCTTCAAAGGTTCCGGTCTGTTTATTGCCAGAATATTTATATTTACTTGGAAATTAATATGCCAGTGTTCACCTTAAGTATGGGAAATGGGGAATATTTTCTGTGGAACTAACAATTGTGATCTCCAGCAACAACTTCATTTCTTGCTCAGTTCTTCTGGTGGAAGAAAGGGTTTTGCAAAATACCTGAGATGCTGCACCTTTCACGTTAAGGTCTTGGTCCTTCAAAATTGCGCTCTCCGTGCAAACATTTTCCTCCCATAGGAACAGAACGGTTCATTGAGCTGTGCTCTCTGTTCTTTCACCGCTGAATACTTCAAAATAGAGTTGAGAGAAAGCTAAGAGTTAACTCAAGCGTTCACTGTAGAAATGTTCTAATAACAATGAATTATAAATAAAACATCCACAGGCGAATCTAGCAAAATGATAAATTTATTGAGTGTACCCCTTGAGTTTTTTATAGGTCAGGGTACCTTCCCTCTGCAGGCACAGGTGGCAAGCTTCTCAAAGTGCCCTTCCTCGTTACGCTAACTACGTGACAGCACATTTGCTGAAAGCTGTACAAACGGAGCATTGTACCTGCACGGCGACTATATGCTTTCAGCGCAAACAAAACTAATAGATTTTAAGAGAGACTTTATGCCTTCACGAGCAACTAGTCTTTAAAGAGTACACATCCTTAGCACAAATCCTGATGATGAAGTACGTGCAAGCAGAGCTCTTCAAAAGAGCCTATATGAAAGAGAGCCTACGCGGCCCGGCAGATTTCCTATTTGCTGTGCTTTCAGTCCACTCCTCTAACACCTCTACGCAGAGATTTTACAGCAATGCACGCTCATTTGAAGAAACAAGTGGGTCTATCCGAAATAAACCATAAATACATTCCCGCTCCTCTACTCAAGACCTTTGTTGCCGTCGGTCTGTAGGGAATGGTGCAGCTCGCTGACAGCATCTTTTCTTTTTTTTTTTTTTCCTCCTGACAACTTTGAGTGGTAGGTGCCACTGACCCCGCAGGCAAACCGTGGCCGCTGGCTGGCAGCCGGCAGGTTAGATTTGTAAAGTGAGCCTCGGGCAACTGCGTGCACACAGCGCCGTGGGGCCGAGCCGAGGAGTACAAACACCTACTGCGCCCCTACAAGTCGTGAATTTTTCAGCCGGGAGATTCTCACCAATAAATTGGGTACATAAAGCATAACACAGGCAATTAGCCTAGAAAAAGTTAACCAGAAGTGGAAAACTCCTAACCTGTACTATTCGTCAGTGAAGGTTGACATTGCCTTTCTTTTTTTTTTGTTTTATTCCCTTATTTATTTTAAGTATAATGGAAAGGCTGCTGCTTTACTTCCAATACCGTTAAAGCATATAATTCATTCCCATGAAACCACAGGCTTTTCCTTATTTTCTTTCTTTTTATTTTCTTTTTTATTATTATTATTATTTTTTTTGAGGGGGTGGGTGTAAAACTAATCATCCAGTGAAGAGTTTATCCTTTTATGGTATGAGGAGTTGAGCTCACCTTTGGGCTGTGTCCAAAGAAAAAATCTACCGAGAAGAAATTTATTCCTGGAGGGCCATTAAACTCGCACAAGGCATTAACACCGATAGTATGTTGATCTGCCTTCTGTCCTCTCTACTGCCCTCATCAAAGTGGCTGGCAACCTTTCCTTCAGCAGATCCCACCCGTTTACTGAAATCCCTGCTGCCTCCGACACGTGGGACCAAACCCTTCTTCTTAAACCTTTGAACTTCCTTAGAGCTTCCTTCGCTCTTCTCCCTCGTAGCCAAGTAACTCTTCTCCCCGCTTCCTCCTCTTTTCTTTCTTGCTGCAAAAAGAGAAATTCAGAGTGTATCCAGACCAACGTTGTCTTCGGTGCTCAAGACAGGAGTCAGGAGGACTTTAGCTGCCTCATATCCAAGCCAGAGGCTCAGAAATCCCGCTCTTGAGCACAGCCTAACTCTGGAGGGTCCTAAATTCAACCAGCACTAACTCCGCTGTGGACCACAGACCTTCTTCTCAGACGTGGGTTCCCCACTTGAGTGCACCCCAACTTCAGCTCATAGCAGCTGTTTGCCCTCTGCCTGGCCTGCTGGATAGAGCAATGATCAGCGAGGGCTGCTCAAGAGCCAGGCATCAACCTTCACCCCCTCAAGAAGCCACCAGCACATGTACAGGAGGGTAAGAGGCATCTGAATGAGACCAACAGCTCCGAGCAACTCTGCTCCTTCCCTTTCCAATGTCCCTGTCCCGCCCTGGACTTACCAGCTTGGTGACACTGCTGGGACTGTGCTGTGGACCCGTTTGCAGTGGTGACAAGGTCAATCCCCCATCTGGCGAAGAGACAGAGCTGTCCTGGAGGGAGCCGAGGTGGGTCTGCACCCAAGAAGAACAAAGTTGGCCGGGCTGCTCGGTGGCTGTTGGAGAGGCAACAGATGATCACAGGCAGGAGCGGTGCATGGGGACAGGATCAAGGTGGGTGCCAGGGGACGCCCGCACCCTGCTTCTGGAGATTAAACGTGCCAAAAAATAGACACGCTCTACTTTCGCCCCTCTTGTTTGTCATTTTTCTTGATGATCCTGTTACATTCCCCATTATTTGTCATCCCCGGTGTTTGTCATCCCTGGTGTTTTTTCCCCCATATGACTTTCTTGGACAAATCCTAGCCCAAAACTCAGCTCCAGTCTTTCCATCTTTCCTTGTCACTACCTAAAGCTTTCTCCAAACCTCCTCACCTCATCTCCCTTCGCTCTGTACAGTCCCTCACACTAAAAATGATGGTGGTTACCCTGCCTGGCAATCAGCTCTTCCAAGTTTTCTGGTCGAGGTCATCCGTATGACATTTTCTAGGTTAGGTTTCTAACATCAGGCAAAGTGTGCGGAGCATAACCCTGCACCGGAGTGGAGCTGAACTCCCTCCTGCATTTGACAGCATCCTGCCATGGCTTACAGCACAGTTTCTTGACAACAGGAAAAAAAAAAAGAGAAAAAAAAAGCCTGCTAACAGCCCACCTCAGCTCTTGACTTAAAAGGTTAAGATTCAGTTGTTAAGATTTCTTCTCTGCACACTTAAGGATTAATTATTGCCAATGGGCTAAAAAAAATATTAGCCACAGAAGAGGTATTCTAAATTGTTTTCTTTTGATGTCAGTTAATGATTTAATTTTTTCAAGGGCTTATGAGAAATGGACTGCTTATTCTGGAACAGGTATAGAAAGTGACTTGCCTAGGTGTGGAACACACAGAAAGAAAAGACTTTTCACGTAGTCGAAGTACAAACATGCCTGACCCTCATTCGGTGCCTCTCTTGCTTTTTCTTCCTGTGTGAGACTTAGTGTGGCATTACCTACTTTTATTTTAAGATTTTTTTAAGGTTGGGGTGGGTTTTTTTTTAGAAAAGCAACTGAGGAATGTAGACACATTCACAACTAGAACAACCTCTTTTTATTCTTGACTGCTTTAACCCTCTCCTCTGAGAACAGTCCCTTGAGCCAAGGTTTATAGTCAATCACCAAAAAAAAGTGGGGGGTCCATTACCTTCCCCTTTTAATTGTAGGGCAGGGGCCTTTAACTTTCCATGAGGCTTTAGTAAGAATTTCTTCTGGGCAGAATTTCCTTGAACCTGGTAATCAAGACCACAGGATACGTGTTAATTGTCTTTGACATGCAGAATTATCTGCATTTACCCAAGCTAATAACATCACCCCAGACATACCGGTTTTTAAACACATGGTTTAAAACCATCTATAAATTTAATTACTATTCAAATAATGCAAAGATTGACAAACACTAGAAAAGCTGAAAGAAATGAAGAGAAATATGCATCTTTGTCCTTAATTCACCCTGTTTGAATTCTATTCCCTGGAAGACTAACACGGCTTAGGAAATCACTCCTGTTTATAGTTCCTGTTCTATTAAGGCACAATTGCATTGATTAAACTTCAAGTTGCAGTCTTAATTTTGAGTGAGCTTGTTTCTCTGCGCTAAAGTTAATAATCTTAATGATATGTACAACATTCTCATTTCCCTGAACATGTTTTTTTCTTGGTGTCTAGCTGTATAAAATGTTAGAAAGAAAGAAAAAGAAAAAAAAAAAAAAGGAAAGAAATGCCCTGTGGAAAAGTAAGGGTAGAAATGACTTGGTATAGGTGTTCTGAATCAAAGCATCCATAAGCATTTTTAGAGCTTTAAAAACTTTTTAAGTGTTTGTATAACTTCTGCTTCAAAAGAATATCATAGCTGGTAAATGTTAACTAGATATGAGTAAGTAACAACTAAAACAATTTGAGACAGTTCCATTTAATTTTCTCCTTATAATATATTCACAAAACAAGACGAGATTGATTTGAACAACATTCATTGCTCAAAGCTACTTGATTAATATTTTCATAAAATTCATAACTGTTTTTCTTTACTCGTTACTTAGCAGGTTTTCCACATGTAGCATTTAAAAGACACAACGGGAAGTTGGTGTAGTTAGGCACTAATCATATTTTCATGACCAAGCTATATAAATTAATAAGAATAACATCTTTTTGTTTTCTAATTTATTTTAATTATTTGCTAAAGACATCTATTTGTCTTTGCTCCATCTCCTCATTCCCACCCACACCTTGTCTTGTGCTGCGCAAGCATGAATGTTCCATATTTTATACTGCAATAAAGGCTTCACTTAGTAGCACTGCTGTGATTTATTTGTTAAGTAGCAATAATGTGTCCTGACAAAGTGATTAAGATTTTCAGAATTAGTTTATCCTGACATAATTTTCACATTCAGATCCAAAATATTGTGAACATTCAATAATTCTTACTTTAAAAGCTGTCTTTCAGGAAATATTCTTGTACTTTGTTAGAACACCCACTGGAAAGTGGTAGCTCAGTGTGGAGACGATGAACTGGGTCTTCCCACAGCTTCCATCCAGAGTTAATTGAAGGAGAATAAACAGGCTCAACATTCATTCACACAAACATCAAACCTAATAATCATGGAAAAAAAACAATGCAATAATAGTTAAACCTTGCTAATAAATATGGTGCTGCGCTGCCCTACCTGGTGTCTCTTCCCCTGCTCTCAATCACCCCGGCAGAGGACAGCAGGCACTGTGACATCTTTGTCCCCGGGCTTATCCTGTGCCTACACTGAGCTGTACCGCAAACGGCGGCAGCTGGAAGTCCAACAAATGGGTGTCAAATGCGTATTGAAGAAGACAGTATGAAGACGACAGAACAGTGTGAAGCCAAAGACAACGGGACAGTGAATTCAAGGAAAAAGAAAGGGGTAGAAGTGAAGTAATATTTCTGAGATTTTTTTTTGTCAGCAAGTGCTGCTTATTACCAAAATAAATTGATTGCAAGGTAAGGATGTGAGTGTTTTTAGGCACAAAATTGGAGCATGAATAGGAAAGGATGTAAATGTCTCCTAAACTACCTCAGGCTCTGCTGGGGTCCTGCCCTTGGGATAATCAGCCTCCCCAGGAGATGGCTTGGCTGGAGACCCCTCAGCCCTGGTGGGGATGGGGGCCCCATCCTGCCCCGTGAGCCTTCCAGCTCTGGCTGAGCTCTGTGCTCTCATCCTTCCTCCTCTTTAACTCATATCAAAAGCAGAGAAACTGCCCTGGCGTAGCACCCACCTCAGAACAGGAGGGACGTCATGGTTTTGGCTGGGATGGAGTTGACGTTGTTGCCAGCAGCCGGTGCAGTGCGGTGGTTTGGATTTGGGATGGGAACACTGTTGGGAGCGCACTGGTGGGTTTGGTCGGTGTGGGGCTCTCAAGGCCTTCTCTGCCCCTCACCCCCCCCCAGCAGCCATGGGCCGATGGCGTTGGTCTGCCCCAGTCACCGTTAGGCGTGATGGAGCCCGGCTGTCCTGGGGATGGCTGAACCCCGCCGGCCGTGGGGAGCAGGGGAGGAACCCCTTGTGGTATGTGCGTGGCTTTCGCTCTGCCTATTGAACCATCTTTATCTCAGCCCACGAGTTTTTCCTCACTTCTACTCTTCAGATTCTCCCCCCCCATCCCAACTGGTGGGAGTGAGTGAGCAGCTACGTGGTCCCAGTTGCTGGCTGGGGTTAAACCATGACAAGCGGTAAGGGGAACAAGAATGGACTAACACACTTTGCCCTCATCCTCCTTCTTCCCCCTTTTTTTTCCTTCCTTTCTCATGATGGAGCCGCCTGACCTGACAGCTCCTCACTTCACTGCCATCCGATGGCTCTAAACTTCCCTTTGAAGCCGTGAAAGTCGTGCCATGAATCACAGGGGCGATGAGACAGGAGTGCAGACAAGAACAAGAAGTCAGGCTGCCAGCCCCGTGCAACAAAAGGCTCAAAGAGGTGGGGACGCTTTTCAGCAAGGTAAAACTAATGGGTGAAACCCTCAACTAAAAGCAGAGATAGCCCTCTGGATCACAGCGCTGCGGGTAGCGATCATCTCCCACAGCGATGGCCCCACTGCCTTCAAGACTTCAGGCTTTGGTGCCTAAAGGGCCCCCAGCAGAAGGCGGCACAGCCCGAAGCCCCGACATCACTGCCTTTGTTTGGCCAGCTTCCCATTCAGCCGTAATCCTGGGGGTTTATCCTTCCTTACATTTTGGTAGATGCAAATCAGAGGTTATTAAAAAAAAAAAAAAAATGGTCCCCGATCCACCTGCATCTTGCAGCTTTTGTTATTTCAGCAGCGAGCAGTGAGATGCGCGGGGGGCTCTGCCTGCGGTAATCCGCGACTGTGCACCGCGGTGACTGCAGTGAGGAATCGGGGAGTGGGTATCCCGAAGGCAGCGGAAGCATCTTAGAGGCAGAGTGAGTGGCACCACAGGACAAGCATTTGCGGAAAAGATTTCTATGTGGAAAGCGAAGGTGTGAGAACACGCTTTAAACTGTAACTTCCATTATCAATTATTTTCTTTATTTGTGTCATCAAAGTTCAAGCACAAAACAACTGCAACAAAGACAAGCAATGTCTACATTTTACCAGTGTTTTATATTCAATTAAACATCTTTGCTGCTATTTACATAGTTGAATGGCACTACATTTACACCGTGCAATTTCACGTTATTTCTATGTAAATATTTCTTTAAATCCAGATGTAGGTTCAAATTAGTTGTGAAAGAAACACTAAAATAAAATAAACTTCCATTTGGGGGTGATCACAAATTACTCTAAAACTGAAGAGCAAGCTTGTTAAAATACAAAGTGAAAAGCAAACAATATTAAACCAAGCTGAATAAACAAGGAAAAATAACATACAAGGATGCCTTTAAAAAGGTTTACCTTATTGCAATAGATTCTGAGGATTACAGCTAAATTCAAATTCGATGGGAACTTTAATTTAAGCGGCATGAAGTGAAACAGTAGTTCAAAATAAAAGCTTGTTGCAGATAGATACACGGTGTGAAAATCCTGTAGTGCACCTGAAAGCAGAATTTACCCCGTCTTCCTTTAGTTCTAGTTAAACCGTAAACGGCAATTTCATTCTTCCATCCTGTTTCCTCCTTGAAATCCACTGCCAAAGCACACACTCCCTCAGAACGCTGCCAAATTCTACATCATTTAAAAGTAAACTTTAGGAGAAAGAATGGAAAAGCACAACCTCAAAACAACGAGCTCATAACCTTCCTTCACTCTTGTTTGTCTGACATCACGCTTCTCTCTCAGATGCAATCTTGGACCCACTTTAGACTGAAAAATCCTCAGTGCTTTATTCCTTCTACATTTTTTTCCATTCCACAGATGATGTTATGTAGAAAAAATAAGCCAGATTTTAAAGCTGTACATTTCCAAATTCCACACAGTTCTTGGGGAACTGTAGGTGTCGAAGAACACAATCTGAGCATAAAAAAATCTTCTTCAGTTTGAGCTTTTTGGGCAGTGTGTTTTCAAACCACTTTATCTGGAAGATTTCATGAGTCGCATGGTAGCTGGATGCTCATTTCCGCATCTCCCTGATTTTCAGATTTCCAGTAGTTGGATAATGGCATCCACAGAACAGTTATCAACAGTTTGTTTTGCAAACAGAAAGGTGGATCAAGCGGGGTTCTGAAGATGTCCATCCAGGGACTAACTCTTGTCAGTGGCTTCATGAGTGATCCAAATGATAAACTGTGGAACATACATAAATTTTACGCATAAATTTCATAAATAAAAGATGACATCAAGCTAGCTAGCAAGAACTGCACGTAGGCAGCAGGGCAAGACTGCAATTCAAAATGATCTTGATAAAATGGAGAAGTGGTTGGGGGGAAATAGAAAGTTATTACACTCGCTGGAGTAAACAACTGCATAATTAGACGGAGACATCCCAGCTTGGGATAAATTTTTAGGGAGGAATTTACTGGTTCTTGTGGAACACAGGCTGAACATAAACCACGCAAAAAAAAGCAAACAGCTAGTAGGAGATATTAGCGGATGTACAGGCTGCGAGGTAAGTGCAGTAAACCTTCAATTCCACTCAATGTGGGCGAAGTCTAGTTGCCCTACTGCGTCCGGTCTTAGCCACACAGTTTCAAGAAAGGTACAGCTGAATTAAAGAGTCAGCAAAACACGTTAGACATTTAAGAAGCGTAATATTAAAAAAAAAAAAAAAACAACACAGTTTTCTGGTGTAAAGAAAAGAATGCTAAAGAGAAACCTGTTAATCAAATATGTAGAAGTCAACTATAAAGAAGACAAGAATAAGCTGCTCTCCATGTCGACGGTAACTAGAAGACGCGTCGAGCTTCAGCAGCAGCAGCAGCAAACTCTGTGAAGATTCAGGAACAATTTTTGTCAGTAAAAGAGAAATACTGAAATAAATCACCTGGAGAAGAACGGAACCTTCTCAGGAAATCTGTGAAAACACGAACCTCTGCCAGGTGTGCTGTTCCTGACAGACGATCACACCGTGCAGCAGAAGGTGAAATATATACCTCTTCACACACCATCCAGCTTTTTGTTTTCTCTGGCTTCTTTTAGTCTTTACAGTGTAAGCTGAGATATTTGGACAAATTAACTTTAATATAGGCAGCCCTGGATTTCAGTTTTGTCCTGAAAATGCTTTGGCTTCGTTTATTTGGAAACCAGAAGAGAAGGGCTGTTTCGTGGTGTCAGAAGCCTAGTCAGCATATTCACGCCGAAGAAAAATAAGTCAGTGGTCATTTTTTTGATTATGCCACCATCCATCCATCCAACACACTTCCTCAGCTCCCTTTCTGTCCCTTTATTAGTATGAATTTTGACCGGGCCCTCTGCACAGGGTCAGCCCCTGCTCAGATGAATGTTCTCCAGCAAGGGAAGTCGCTTGATTTCACTTTATTATTAAGGTGCACTCTCCCGAAGGTGAAGGGTTAATGACACGCACCAAATTATACAGAAATTTCTTTAAGGAAGAGATTCATCTTAGACCTACAGCTACAGAAAAGGATGACAATGATTGATCTTCTCACCACTCAGCAGCGTCGGCAAAGCTACAAACATATATTGTTTTTACTCCTCTGGGAGTTATTTATTGAGCAAAGGGAGGGTGGATAGCACTTCCTTTGAAGTCAAACATCTTGCTTGGATAAGGAGATATGTTGCATGAAACGAAAGTAATAAAAGGACAAAATGCTTTATTAAATCTTCTTTATCACAATATTGTGTTCCAATAGCATGATCTAATTAAAGACGTATATGAACCTCTTTTCATCTGAGGATTAGTTCAGAGGCCTTCATTTGTTCTGAAACAAACACACTGCTGAAAAGTTTCCAAGATTTCCAGTGATGTATTCTTTCCATTTTCTCTAATAGGTGTTGATGCTTTAACTACCTCTTCAAGATTTGTTGTGGAGGGGGAAAAGAGACAGCACTTTTTGAAAGGAAGAGACGAATTATTTCTTTATGATGAAAGCAGCAAGAAATATACTGGTTACTCATTCAATATAGCAAAACTTCTGAAGTTGCATAGACACAACAGTGGATAGCTCTTAGAGGGTATTCCACTGCTTACGGGTAGTTCGTTTCGCTTCAGCTCTTTCCTTCATATGCAAGAGGTGTAATATCAGATGGTGTAAAGACACCTTGGACCAAAAATCTTTAGGAAAATTGGGTTCCTATGCGTTTCCCTTAAGATCAGCCCAACTCAGCACATCAACAATGCCCACCATAACATACCGTGGGCGGTGGGCATTGCTAATTTTCCTTAGGATGGTGCTAGAAGAAAAAAAAATTGTGGGCTACAGCTGTTATCTTTCTCCTGAACCACTCTACTAATTTTGCCCCAATATTTGCAGTTGGCTTAGTCCTGGAATAATATTTGCATTGCTAAGATCTTGTTTTACTTACAAAATCTATTTCAACAAAGTTTGTTTCCATTTCCTGGTAAATGTGGTTATGCTCTGTTTGGGATAAAACAAACAAATAAATCTGGTATCTCATATTCAGTCAAAGTTAACTGTATAAACACTATAAATCTCTTGGTTCAGGTGTACTATATTTCAAATATCTAACAAGAATTGGACGACAAATAAATGCAGCCATTGCTACCTACATCTCAGTAACTTTTACGCGATGGAACTGCAAAGCTTGCATGAGAAGCCTGAATCTCCCGAATTAAACTTCAGGCAAAAGAGCATGTATTCTGCAGTGACAGGTTGGAAGGGTTTCTGTAAAATGCTTTGTATTGCTCAGAATTTCATTGAACTAGACCTGGAGGAGATTGTTCCGTCTGGAAACAAACATTTAATTGAAGGGATAGTTCTCTTCTTTTCTTCATTTCTTTTGCTCCTAGATTATTCTCCTCTGTATTGTGCATGTAGTTCCTTCCTCTTAATCTGTAACTGGTTTTGTTTTGGTTGCTGCCTTCAACAGTCATCCCTATCTATATGCATGAAGGTTGTCCATTGAGAACACAACGCGAGAGTAGTTTTTGGTTGCTTATGCTCACAAGTACACTGCCCTTGTGGCCCTCACCAGCTGCCATCAGCCCTGCCGTAAGGCCTTTACTCTTCCTTTGTAATCGTGTGTGAAGTGACTGTAGTGGAAAAAACCCAACCTTGCCATACACAAGCACTTTTGTTCTTACTGATATTAAATATCCAAGCCCTCTGCTCCTCCCACTCAGCCCTCGCGGTGGATTCCTTACGACTGTACGTTGTTCTCCTTCTTATAGTCGAACAGAGCTCCGATTTGACAAACTTAGGACCACATCCAAGACCATCTGGTTTATCAGGCCTTTTATCGACCCGTATTAAGCCATTATTTTCAAACAGAAAATGGGGATGCATTATTAACTTCTGCAGTCTGGAGGAAGACAAAACCGTTTTCTGCTTGAAGTGGTAAAATATACCCGTGTGCTGAGGCAACTGGAGCTATTACAAACAGCTTTTAAATAATGCAAATTAAAGCTTACCTACACAACGTGCAAAGCAAATTAACTCTGAAGAAAAACAGATGAAACGGACTGCTGAAGTCAATGGAGGGGATATACTTTGGGGAATGGGGAGTTGCGTACTTGTATTTCAAAATGGGGTTTTGTACTTGTAATAAAAATTTAGGCTACATATTAAACTTTGGGGGGAAATGAACTGCAAATAATATCTATGTTGGACTAAGAAAGAAGGTCGTTCTAGAAAAGAATAAAAGAAATAGGAGTGGAATGGGACTTCTAATGTATCTAATTTTATAGAGTTCTTCTGATAACTGCAAAAGCTAAAGCCCAGCAATATTTAGATTAATAATGAAGTGAACTGGCAGATTTAAACAATGTGTTACAGCAGAAAGTTACAGCAATAGCAATTCCACACTGCTAACTCATCGGCAGGTGAAATTGCAAATAGTCAGAGTAAGAACTGGGAGATTACTGTTCCAAAAAGAAAGTTCACTGCCGTCTCTGGAAAAAAAAATGGAAGCTTCAGTATCTTTCATTCAGACACAGAATCATATCTTGTATCCACATTTAAGTTACATTTTTATTTTTCATTTATTTTACTGTGCCCATTACCCTATATATATTCTCGATTTAAACATACACTCTTGTTCTTAATGCATCTCTTGATGGGTCTTGAAGCATGTACCGAGGTCCCTCGCCAAACTTCTACACAAGGCCCCTTCTGCGTATTACAGGTATAAATCGGTTCTTGATCACCAAGATGGATCATTCGGTCAAGCACTGATGGACACTGCACCATGTACAGCAATCCCGTCTGTGCCGCTTGCTATGGAGCTGCCATGCCTTCATCCAGCCGGCCTGATGAACCGTCTAGATCCCAACAGAATTGCCTATTTATTTCTACAAGCGCTTTACTGTCTTCAAATATTAAAACACCGCAAGTCTCAGTCAGTGAAACGTTGAACAATTACTAACACAGATAAAGAGTTCCCAACTGGTGCTGATGTCCATCAGAATGGCAGGTTCAAAGACATTGAAGAACCCCCGTACATTTGACCTGTAATATGAGAATAGTGGTTCCAGGAAAAATCATCCCACCTCTTGCCAGTAGAACTGCTGGTCGTGCATTTAGTACAGCCGGCACCAAATCTACATTGCATTTCAGATATATTAAAAAAAAGTAGTTAACATCCCAAAATTGTTCCAACACAACTGGATATGAAGCAAAGCTGCAGAGAAGTGAAGAAATATCTTTTGTTGGGACAGAAGAAAAGAAACAGACTCGGGTCGCCTGATGACGGCATAATGAAAGACATGAAAGTGGCAACAGATTAAGCAACGGATTAGCAAATCCTGAACTAAGATTAAAGCTGGAAAACAGACCAAGAAGAGGTTCCTCTGAGGTAGCTAAGGACCTCAACAGCATCTACAGTAAACCAGGGTAATTCAGACAGTGATTAAAACTGAGGAAAAGAAAATAACCAATGTTCCGAGTTGTTGGTGTTCTGGCATTGGATCTTCATCACTGGGTGCTCAAGAGGTAAAGGAGAGAGGACAGAAGCCAAGCTCATCACTAGCCTAGGGGAAGTAAACATTGGCATTTGCTCATGTCCCTGTGTACTCAGCTCTCTCTCAACATTACCTGGAATACCATCTATATATGGCATAAATGGGAAATCTGTACAGATGCAAATACATCACATTTCTGAAAGCTGAAGAGAAGGTTTTTCATCAGGCCACAAAGTCCTCCAAGATCAAAAGAGATCCAAGTATTTTCGATCCAAGTATTTTGAAGGAAACACTTGTGTGTGTAAGCAGTGTTCATTTCTCTTTCAGAGAAGGGATGGTAGGTCACCTGGCCCAGGAACAAACTCATCCCATAGTACACCGTAGATCTGGACACTCTCTTCCTCCCTGGATGCTGTGTTTTTTCCAGCAGGAAGGTGCTGGTCATTCTGGCGCTACCAAGCCTTCGGGTTGCCCTCCGTAGCCAGGACAGGAGAAAAGCAGGGCAGCTCCCCAGCCTTTAGCAAAGCAAGGGGAAAGCAGCCTTGAATTTCCAGGGGACCCCCTTCAAAAGGCTCAGTGCAAACCACCTTCAGGTCATCAGTGGCTGTTGGAGCTGGCTCACAGTGCCCAAGAAACTGAGGTGCAAAGCTATGATACTTCTACAAAAATACAAGTCTAATTGAGTACATCCTTTACAGAAAAAAAAAATAAAAATAAAAAAGTCCTATTACAGATGATGCCTCTTCCCACCTACAACCAGCCTTCATATTGACAAATGAGTTTTTGCTCCGCAGAAATTTTCCTTTTCAAATTGTTGTTTCCTGGATCATTTATTGTGTTCTTTGATCTCGGGCTGTAACTTTAAATCTATGTCATCTTCCTTGGGCTGTTTAGATAAACGTAGCCTAATAACTTCGCAGTTTTATCTTTAGCAACACAGATAACTATCACACATCCAGTTTGCTCTTCAGTTGTGAACAACCACAAGACACTATTTTTAAAACTTCATAAAAGCCCTGCAAATAGCTGAAAGCACTTAAAGGATAATACTAGTGGCTATCGCTGCGATTGTAAAAAAGGCCTATAAACTAATGCGAGACATCGCTTATGTTTTATTATTTCAAAAACAGATATCAAAGAAGGTATCATTACTTCATAAGGTCTCAGCTATTAAATAATTCTGCATATCTTGTGCATTCAAATCTCAGACTTTCAGTGACAAATTAGGTTCCTCCAGTATTTTGACATATTACTTCTAAAACAATTTTGATTTGTAAATCTCTTTACAGACAGCAACAAAAATCTGAGTGGGGGAACTAATATACAACATGGTAATTTTAAAATAATGAAGCATTAGCAGACTTGAATACTTTATAGACACCAAGTTAGAGAGGTTACGAGTAAACTATTGAGTGAAGATGAAGCACGAGTGGACTTGTTACTGCAGACTTCTAAAGAGACGGGATGTCACACAGAGGAGATGCGTCGGTGGCTTTACTACCTAAGGTTTTCTGACATTAACGCACTTCGTGAATGCCTAAGGATTAAAAAACAAAGCAGAATGAAAGCTTAGGTGTTAAATTACAGTTTGGAAGATTTTGCTGAATGGGATTTCCACACATTCAATGCCTTACACTAAAAATTTATATTGAATTTGCTCTTCCATACATTTTAAAAACACTCCACAGCATGCAGAAAAACAGTTTATTATCTTATCAATTGCAATCTTTTCCTCTGAGCTTTTTCAAAAGAGCTCCTGTGAATTAACTGATTCAGTTAGTTCCAATTTAACACCATTAAGCTCAGATTTTCCCTAACATCAGCAATCATTCCTCCTGGTGCAAGTGATCAAAAATCCTGTGTGAATAGTTAGAGATCATCTCTTTCAGTAATTCTTTCTTTTAAGAGGGCCAAATATACCAATTCTGATATCGATTATCTCAGGTGGTGGCTTAGTTTGGGGAGTATATCTGCTGCGTAGAATTCAGATATGCTTATAGAGTATGAGTGAGGCCTACACTGACCGGGTCTAGGTGTCCCCTCTGACACCACTAGTGAAGGCTCGGTGGTCTCTTCCACAGTATCTGACCCTCCACAAAATAACAACCAGCAAGTTGAGATGGAAATAATTCACTGCTTCCTTTCACAGTGAAGGAAATGTTCTGCTGTGATAAATTACCTTTCTACCTGCAGTAAGGCAGTGTAAGAAGTGAACATATATACTTCCCCTCTGCTCTGCCCTGGTGAGGCCGCATCGGAGTATTGTGTCCAGTTCGGGGCTCCCCGGGTCAAGAAGGACAGGGAACTGCTGGAGAGGGTCCAGCAAAGGGCTACGGAGATGATGAGGGAATTGAAGCATCTCTCTGATGAGGACAAGCTGAGGGAGTTGGGGCTTTTTAGTCTGGAGAAGAGAAGACTGAGGGGGATCTTATCAACGCTTATCAACCCTTCAAGGGAGGGTGCCGGGGGGATGGGAACTGTCTGTTTCCAGTGGCCTTGCCCAGTGACAGGACAAGAGGGAACAGGAACAAACGTGACCATAGGAAGTTCCATCTCAACCTGAGGAGGGCCTTCTCTCCCTTGAGGGCGGCCGGAGGCGACCCAGGGAGGTGGGGGAGTCTCCCCCTCTGGAGCCATCCCAAACCCGCCTGGACGCCGTCCTGTGCCACTGCTGGAGGTGCCCCTGCTCTGGCGGGGGGTGGCACTGGGGGAGCTCCAGAGGGCCCTTCCAGCCCTCACCAGTCTGGGATTCTGGGATTCTCCCAACACGTGGTGAGTAAGTCATTTTCTTATGTTGTAAGGATTGGAGAGCCGATACGATGGAAATGAGCACCTTTGTTGGCCTCAGTCCCAGCCTTCATTTGACAAACTGAATGATAATGGTGTTTCCTGATACCCTCTAGGTTGTTACATTGCAGGTTCTGAGTGAGAGTAAGCTGGTTGGACCAACAGCTGGGGAACTGGCAGAAGCACGAGGCGAGCGGAAGACCTAGGAAAAAACAACTTTCAATTTAGCTTCACCTGACTGATATATTCATATCCAGCTAGTAAACCTTACTGGTGATGGTGCGGAAATGAATGGGAGGAAGCAGCCTACAGAACGATAAACCTGAGCAAGTCCAGCAGAAGGCCACCAAGACTGTTTTTTAAACTGAAGCATGGGATGTTCTGTCTATTGTGGATAAAAAATCATATGGAGATAGTTAAGCACTGGGACACGTTGTGCAAAGAGGCTGTGCAGTCTCTGTCCTCGAGAGATTTCAGAACACAACTGGACAAAGCCCTGAGCATCCTCTTCTGGCCCCATAGCTCACCCTGCTTTGAGATGGAGTTTGGGTTGGACATCTCCAGAATTTTCTTCAGCCTTGATTATTCAGTGATTGCAGGTGCCTGCAGATCGTAGCAATCAGTGGCATCTCAGATTTACTGTGATTGTGAATGAATGTCAAGTTTTTTGCAGACAATTTTGAAATTAAAGAGTATGGATCGTTCACTTACATGGAAAGCTGTGAGACAGGTCAGCTGGTCCACAGATTTTCCGTCTAGTGCCAGCAGCTCACTTGGATGTGCAGGAAGAGGCCAGAAAGCTCTGAAAAAAAATAAGCTTTGCAAGTAATCTGTCTGACTACTGGCTTACTATGACGCATCACTCTACAATTAGTTTACCTTTCACACCATGGTAGGACACTGAAGTTCCGCTTTTTAAACTATAAACTATAAACTCTAGGCTGCCTTTGTAGCCTTTGTAGTGTTGGATGATTTTGGAGTGGAGAATAAGCAAGGGATGAGAGAAGACCAGTCAGCAATTCATTTTGTTGTTGCTATTGATAAAAGCTACAAAAGGAGGTATCTCGTGAAGAAAAAATCTCAGAGAAGGTAAAATTATTTGGATCTGTCAATCTGTAGTGAAGTTATTTCTTGGTTCTTCTTTTATCCTCCGCTTTTTGATTGGCGTTGTGTCATACTATTTCCATGCATCAAAATTATCAGTATGTTTTTTATATTGAGGAGGGAAAAAAATAGTAAATAGAAATATCTCTTTAGTTAATCAAATGTGGCTTTTTAATTTTGCTCGACCTCCACCGAAATGAAGGAATGCTTCTTGACTGGCAGTTGAGGAAGCTCAATTAAAAAATAAAAAAGGTAACAATGGAAATGTGCCATAATAAACACATATATGGACCCATTATTATCGCACGCGTGTGCACACATACACACTGCCCAAATGAAAATTCATTCATCATTTCATCATCATCTTGATTTCCCTGTCTTACCCCCTGTGATAAAAGGGAATACCTGGGTGTGAGACACAGATAGGGCTTTCAGTTACGGCGTGCGCAGCACACAAACGCAGAGCTTTCCAAAAGCCCATAGTAAGTCAGAAATCAGTCGGCCCTGGGAGCCCATGGGGCCCGGGTGCCCGGCACACCAAGGATGCTCTGAGAACCTCACTCTCTCCGTGGTTAGACATAAGAAAGGCAACAGGACTAGCAGCTAAAGCCACCTTCCTGTCTTTTAATTTTTCTTTTGCACCTGAATCTGTATCAAGGTATTTTTACATACATACGCACGCTTATATGTAGAAATGAATTAAAGTATATATGTGAATAGACTCATTTGCTTCACTCACATTGAAACATCACTGTGGTTATTTGACAGCTTTCAGGAAAGCCACATATATCTGGTGTCCACGTACCAATTAATATATTTGCCTTTCCTCCCAGTGTTACTGATTGTTCCTCGGGCTTAACCTTAGACAGTGACTTAGTTAAACGCTATATTGAATTTCACCATTCCCATTTGAACTACCTTTCTGGTAGTTCACTGAAGGGTTTATAGTTATCATGAGTGACCAAAGTACTTGGATGTGTGTACTTAGGTCAGTGTATAGGCCTATACATGTGGGATGGGGGTGAAATCTTTTAAAATAAAACAGCTGCAGAAGAAATGGTCAAGCCATTGAAGGCAATATGATAGCTGCTATTAAATCCCACTTTGAGAAGCTTCCTTTAGCTTTGATGATTTTTTTTTTCATCTCAAAAGTTGCTATCAATTTTTCGCTGACCTCGGCTCAACCTCACAAAATCAACCGAACTTCTAGTCTGTTCACATTTTTCTTGTGTGAGGACAAAAAGAATAAAATAAAAATAGTGCGTTGCATTGAAACCGAGAGTGACCAAAAGTCAGGATGGTTTGGCTTTTAAAAAATTCCATGAATTTTGTTTTGCTTTTGCAAAGCCAATACCCTGAGGTGGCTCGGATCAGGATCTCTTTTTGTCTGAAGTTCAGAGAGGTATGAATAAGTAGTTTGAGCCTTCGTCTTTAATTGTAACCAAATGCCCTATCTTACGAGGGACTGAGGATTACCATAAAGGTGTTCTCAGCTTTCCAGGGGTTGTTACTGTTCTTGGAATAAACATTATTTACATAGCGCCTGCTCAGTATAAAGTCTGAATGACTCATAATCGTTATTTATGTTGATAGCATCTTTATTGGGCATCCTTCTTACCGTGAATTTATATATTCCTATTCAGATGGGAAATGAGGGCACAGATGGACTAATGCCACAGAGCAACGCGAGCTCTGCATCGCCTGGAGTTGCGGCGCCTGCCTGAAAGTGGAACCTGGCAGTGTGAGTCAGGCACGGAGCATCTTTCTCTCGGTGCGGATGAGGCACCTTGCACCGAGGTCGGCAGAATCCCCGTGCCGAGCAGCAGATTTCTCGTGGCCCTCGTGCCGAACACATCTTAAAATATTACCCCTCCTCAAGACTTCAGCATTTGGCCGCTGCGGAGCTCCCATATTTCAGGCTGGGAAATCTGTGCAGCGTATGTGCACTCCACCCCACGCTTCAGGAAGCAACACGTCCTGCTGCACATGCAGCATTTCATTGCTCTGCAAATTCACAGTAAATCTGACTTACAGAGCCTTTACTGTGCATGTTCGCGGTGACTGGGCAGCACATGGGCAGTAGGGCCATTAGACAATCCCCAGAAGCGTAAGCCGTACTGTGCAGGCATGCGGTGACTCTGTCACATGTGCACAATAAATATGATGCTCTCCAAAAGTGTTGGCCTGACTATAAGGGTTCACGCAGTCTTGTGGTTACCACCAGGCTGTATACAACCTGCTTGTAGAGCAACCTGGGCAGAGCATCTGACCTGCCACAGCTCCCAAACAGCTTGAAATCCTTACAAATGTATACATTTTTCAACAGCTGCCCAAACAATGCTTCTGGGCTGAAAAGGAGAATGTGTTCAGGAAATCCAGCTGTTTGGTAGCCCTAATCTGTGAAGACTGGGTTTATGAAGGTGTCCCTGAAGCTCAGGGTCTTCTCTCAGGTGTTGGCACCTGTACCCCTATCTTCACCCTGGGACAAGTGGCCCTCTACCCCCTTCTGCATGGTCCAAACCCCACCTCAGGTCAAGGAGCCAGTGTCTCTTCCAGTCTGAGTGACCTTTCTGAAAAATATGTGATTTCATAAAGCCGGTGGAGGGATTGGCAACCATTCTATTCAAAGCAATATCTGCAGCACTCGTTCAGAGCTCTGAATAATTATAAACTAATAATGATTTCCAGGCTGAGAAATACTGGCTTGCGCATTCAGGCACCTGTATTTGGTGGCTTGCCCACAATGATGCGCCTTGCCCAAAATGACCAAGAACCTCTGGAGCAGAACCAAAGTGCCCCAAGCTACCAATTTTGTTGTCCCATCGTGGATGCAACAGGTGACACGTGATTTTCTAGTCGAGCAGGCAGAGGGAGGGGGGTGTCCTCAGGAATGCTCTGCTGGAAAGCAGAGAAGCCTGCTTCCTTCTCCACATAGGCACGCAGCCCCCATCACCACCAGTAGAAGCAGAACCACTCTCCACCAAGACGAGGCGGCCACAAGAAGTGTCAGATTCTGTTATACACTGTTACAGTCATGTGAAAGTGTCAAGGAAAAGACAGGACCATTGCTAGCACATTTTCATATTTTGTTTTATTTCCTTCCATTTCATTTCTTTTTTATTATTATTTTTATTTTTCTCTCTGTGCTCTTGTCTCTCTCTATTATCTCTCATTCCTTTCTTTGACTCAGTTTCTTTCCCTGACCCTCCCTTCAAAGTCTATAATTTCATTCCCCCTTAATAATTCTATTTTTTTCTGCTCCTTTTTGATTACTCTTTCATTATAAGTTTGATTTTCACCAAAATCCTTAATTTCTCTCTTTTACATTTTCAGATGTCATTCCTTTAAATTCTAAATCAACACGCTCTGCCCAGTTCCAAATGTAACCTTCTCCTCTACTGTCATGATATCCATCTGTCTGGTGCTGTCTCACTCACAGTCTGCTCCGCTTCAGTTCTTAAAATAAAGGAAATGGCATACCTTGATAAATCTCCATACAAAACTTCAAAGTTGCTACCCAATCCTCTGCAGTTTTCTTCTTGAACCGCCCCATCAGGAAAAATCTATCTGCTGTCTACATCTTCTCACCAGCTAGTGGACAAGAACTCTTCTTGCCCAAGAGGGCTAAGGAGGCGGCAATTTTGGTTCTTGAAATTCATCAGGAGTCCTGTCCGTTCTCTATCTGCAGCAGAGGGCTTTTCTTTATCGCAGGTACAGAAATGTCTTCATCCTGGAATAATCGTTCTGTTGCAGTACGGCCTCTAGTTATGGAACAGGGAAATATCAATATTGTTCTGACCAGGCCCCATAAACTTGGGAAAGCACAACTTTGGAGAACAAATCTGCTTGCAAGAAATGACCTATGAATATATTGCCAGTCAGCAGCTTTTCAACAGCATATCTTTCTGTTGAGGATAAGAAAACCACCTGTGCACCCACCTAGTGTTTGGGAGTCCATCCCTCAAAGAAGTCACGTAACGTGTTGATTCTTACCCTTCAGTCTGTCTACGGGTGACAACGTGGCATGAATCCATGGAAATGCTGCAAGAAGCCGAGCAGCTGACCTGACAGAGTCCCTGATGTCAATCCCTACGTTTAAAAAAACATTCAGTAGATCAGATATATTTGATGGTTTCACACAAAACCTTTCCCTCTCTATGCTGCTTCTCCTCTGCTATCAAATAATCACCTCGGACTGCCATACACCTCCTCCAAAACCAGGAATAAGGACATAAATTACTCATCTTTCCTAGACTTGCAATCTGATGAGAAATTCTTAGATGTGAAAGAAAGCCGCTGCTCCGTGCACAACTATCAGTTGATCTTTCATCTGTGAGAGAGCACTCCAGCAGAGTGCAATCTCTGTACTTCTCTCGGATCAAAGCCCCATCAACAATTAAAATCAGCAGTCCTTTTTTGCAAAGTCTGATGGCAATTTTGTGCACCCAGACTGCTTGTTAGAAACGCGAGGAGAAGCTTTGCCCAGCCAGAAGATATACCTGCTTACAGAGGGATGTGAATTTGGTGTTCATTTATGCTGCCTAAAAATATGAAGATGAGCAATGTAAACACTTTTACGATACTTTTCTTCCTCTACTAAATAGAAGGTTAAAGTGTAAACTATATAGAAGGTTACAGTGTAAACTATATAGAAGGTTTACGTGAAATTGGATGATGATTTCATCGTGACTATAAGGAAGATCTAAGGCATGCTTTGTATCAACAGGTGCATGTCACGAATAACTGCAGAAGTTGGTTCCAGTATGAGGATTAAGTAAACACTGGACTGTCAGGGAGGTGGTTGCTTATTTGCAGACCAAAAACTGGTCTTGATTTACAAATAGAAGTTCTCCACTTTTATGTGTCTCTCATTTCTTTCTTTTCCATGTGACAGCAGATTGTGCATAGGGCACAGCAAGACTGTGAAATGTGGCGAAGAATGGGGAGAACCCAGCGTCAGCTCGGGACGCGTCCCTGGGTGTCCCGGTGTTTGCCGGCAGGACGTCCCAGGGCAGGTCCTTCAGCAGGGAGGAAGACTGGAAGGGTTTTCCTGCTGGGGAAGGCTGTGCACACGCCGTTACGCTGAATCCACCAGAGTTGAGATGGGTTGGTAGGGACTTGGCCCAGCAACACAGGAATGAAAGGCTCCATTCTCTATTCATGGCCTCGTAAACTATTAACTCCCACTTGAATGAGTGCGTTAGATTCCCACTGTAAGGTCCTCGGCTCCCTTTTGGTCTTTTTGCTTCACTTTACCCCGTTGTTTGTGCAGGATACCATTTTAGACACGTAGTATTTTAAGCTGAAAGGTCTCTTCCACTGGAAATTTAAATAGATTGGACTGCAGGAAAACATCTTACGGCATGCATGTGTTGCGTGCTACAAGGGAGCGCAGTTTCTGTCTGAGCCCAAGCTATTAATAATGATTTGTATGGAGACTAAGTAACAGAAAAAATATTTAGGAAAAGATTTCTTAGTTCTTATAAGATTGATTCTTTGGTAGGCAACTTTCTTAGTTTATGAAGTAATTTAGAAAGTGCTGTGCTCTAAATTACGAAGCACAGTACATAGCACTCAGGCTAAGGGCAGTTTTGTTATTATGACTGCCTGAGATCTGATAAACTATTATATCTGCCTTTATAAACACTTTATTAAATATCACACTATCGCAAACCCAAGAATGTGGTATAAAAGCAACTTGAGCAATTCAACATCCACTTTTTGTCATAAAAAAAAGAAATATTCTCTTGATTAGTTTCTATGAAGCATAATAACTGTAAAATAAACAAGATAATCCTTGTGTAAACAGCACAGGGTACGTGGAGCACAGAAACGGATAGAGGCACAAAGAACTTTCTTGGCTTTAAAACCTGAAAGCAAATTTCCGCTTCATTTTATCTAGTTTAATAATAGTTTTAATTGCAGTATTTTTAAGTCACTGGGGGGGGGGAACAACACTTTTCTAGCTTTTTTTAAAAATTGTATTATCCTCCTAGGTGGCATCCCCTGGACTGCGAAGAATCTCTGCGTTCAGATCCATCTCTAGATTTCAACAGGGGAGTTCTCCCTGGCAACTATTGTTCTATTCTTCATCTGTGGAGGAGAGGAAAGGCAAGGTGGCTCGCCTGCTCGCAGCGTCCAACGTACCGCTCAATGGCAGCACTCCCCACCCCAGGCAAGAAGGGCAACCAGCGTTTGGCAGCCATAACCGTAACAAACACAGATTTGTCTCATAATCAGCTGTTTCCCTTCTTTAAGCATTTCCTTCAAGTCAGATGTAATGAATGGATTTTACTTTCTTTTTCTCGTTATTTTAATCCCCAGTTTTGAAGGCACAAATAGTTTACATTTCTACAGTGACCGACATCTGAAGCGCTCCCTGTGAACGTTACTTAGCAAAACGCCACGTGGCCGGCTGGAATGAAGACACCTGCCTCCACAAAGACCACGATCCATGAGAATCCTGAGGAAGCAGAATCAGACATTTTTCCAAGAGCTGGATAGCTCTCAAATATTACTAATCCTGCCAGATCCCAATGTTTCTGTTGAACTAGAACACTGGTTAGCATGGTTAAGATGTAAATACTGAAAGGAAATTACTAAATCCTGGTTTTTTTTCAAATTCTTGTGTGTATGTGCGTGTACGTGTGTACGTGTGTGTTCATCAATTTATATAGGATATAAACAATATTAGAATTCAAAGTCCTGGGTTTGTCTTATTTATAACTTCATAGCATCCATCCCACAAATAGCAGCGTTCCCATTGACGGCAGCGATGGGAAGGTGTAGTGGCAGTCGGTACTTGAAATGGTATTTGAAATCGGTCTTCTAGACCACTGGAAGACAACCTGTCTCCAAACTCTTCCACCTACCGTCCAAAGGAAGGACCAATTCTTCCCAGTGCAGAAAAGTATTTGAACGTGTTATACTCTTTGCTAAAAGGCAGATTGGCGTCAAGGGGGTTTTTTACTTAGTTTACGCTAATGCCATGTTTTGTCTCAGTTTCTGTTTATACATCGTTTCTGAAACTCCCAAATTTATCCAGTGGCAGTTTTGTAAGGAGTCAGAATAAGAAAAGGACTTTATCTTCCACTGTTTACTTCTGGGTAGCACTGTACACACTCCTGTGTCGCATAACGCTTTCTTAGTCACACACCACCTCCATGTAGTTTAGGGCAACGTCCTCCTATGGATTACCTTCCATTTTTCTCTATCCCCATGTCAGCAGGACTGATACTTCCCATTTGCAACTTTTTTTTTGCCCTATTTAGAGTCAGCCTGACAGGCAAAAGCAACAAAATGTCCCATGGACATACCGCAGCGTTCAGCGCGACTCCACCTTTGCTATCGCTTGCACTTATGTCATTAGCGCAGCAATCAGCCTGTCCTGGGGTACTCGATACACATAATTACTCCTTCGTAACCAGGCACACGCAGCTCAGCTTCAGCCTAAGAGAAGCTAACACAAGCCTTGAAGTTTTTCCCCAGGATTTTTGAGGGGCGCACAGAAGGGAGGTTTCCCTCCCCTGCCTTTGCGGAGGAGTTCGCAGCCGGTGGTGCCTCTAATCGGGATTAGATGATGGTATCTGAGGCGCAGGCAGCGGGGGCTCCCCGCACCGCTCTCCCCAGCTGCGCAACCGTGTGGGTGAGCTGATAACAGAGGAGCATCAAAAAGCCCGGGGCAGGCAGGGACTCCGCTCTTTGGGAGCGCTCTCGGCGGTGTGAGGGCGAACCTCTGCCCAGTCCGCAGGGCCCGAGGTGGGAGAGCAGCGCACTATGGGAATCCCATCACCTACAGAGGTACTGGGAAAGTGTTGCCAGCCGACAGCCTTTATCCACTTCCAATTGGTGGTTGTACAACAACAACGTTAAGGGCAGCGTTGTTCCGTTTGCTACTGTGTCAAACAACGCGGGGACTGTTCGGAATCGCATTTTGTTTCCCCGAGTAGCTGAATTTACTGTGGGAGTGGAGAAGCATTTACATCCAGAAAATCTGCATTCCTTAAAGCAGATGTTTTTAATTTTAATAACATCGGCCTATAGAAGTGAATATCTGAAATATTCTGATTGCTGTGTGCACGTTGCTGTTTAGGAGTAACACTCCATCTTGGGGGGTTTACAGAAAAATTCAGGAGCCACCAGGAGAAATAAGCTGCTACTAACTCTGCTACCAAGAATAATGCTGCTTTTTTTTTTTCTCTTTGAAAGTCACTTAAAAATGCCCTCCTGTGCAGAAGAATGTCATTTTCCGCACTGTAGATATGTCGCATTATAGACCCATACTTGGAAAATTGCACATGTAAAATTGTTTGCGGTGTGTGCCTTTACTTTTCCACACATGCAGCCCAGATGTGCGCATGCACATATCGTACGAAGTGGGCATGTACTGTTTTTGTACAAGCTAGGGCATATCTTTTATGAATAGTACACAAACGGAGCCAGGGGATGCCCTGCATGGGCTCGGGGGCACGCGGGGCACAGCCCCAGGTAAGCAAAGATTGATGTACAGCCACTTTTCCCACTGCCCCGTCTATACTGCAGCCTGCAGCCTGGAGGAGCGGTCCCTGAAGCGGCTGTAAAGCAGAGCTGCGGTGCCTTCTTGCCATAGCAGAGAGCGCAGCGCAGACGACTGCGCGGTGAGAAACTGAGTAAAATCAGCCCGGGCTGCGCTCCGCCTTCCTGTGCCAGGCTGGGGACGGTGCGCGAGCTAGCGCAAGCGGGTACGAATCGTTTCCATTAACAGCAGGCACAGGCAAAACTGGAATTCGTACAAATAGGTGCCACCCCGAGGAGCCGTCTCGTTGGCTTCGGAAGCACAACTTGTGCTGACGAGGTCTGTGAGGGTTTGTGACCTTTCTATTTCCCATGGATGTATTTTATAGGTGTTGTTCAATACATGATTAGGATTGACATACTTGAACTGCAGATCATTCTACAACCATTCTTAATAAAACTAAGGCTCCGAAATCACTTGCTATTCTATTAAAAAAAAAAAAAATAGCATAGTAAAAAGGCAGTGTGACTTTCATTTAGCAATACGTAAGACGATTCTTAACCAAAAGAACTTCTGTTTGAAAGAATACATTTAACTGCACATGCTGCCTCTGCTCTCTGCTCTCATAGCTACTAGGCATTGCAGCGACTGGTGGCTTCAAGAGCTGTGCTGCGTGCGTGTGCCTGTGCTGAGATGGGAAAAGCACTACACTGAGAGATTATCTGTGCAGCAGTTGTTTCCAGCCCTGCACTTCCAAATCACTGCAGCCCAGCAGCAAACTGGAGCCACCAGCTATTCCTTGCTCTCTAGGTCACCTAAAGCCAGATTTGGGTGCACAGAGTAAGCAATATAAGGACTTGATAATAAGAAAGAACCAAAACAAGGCACGGAGACAGATAACAAAACGTTCCCAGCACCTTAGATGCAAACATGCTTGCATTGAATTAACGAGTTTTAGGATGTATGAATGCTGCTTTGCAGTGGAATATGACTCCGAAAATTTTTTTTTTTTCCATGAAGCAGATTTTTAAAGGTATTGAGGTGCAGAGAGTTGCATGTTTAAGTTTCCAAAAGTCTCCAGGGTTTAAATCCTCAAAGGGATTTATATGCTGAACCTGCACTTATTTCAAGGAGCATTAGACCCTTTGCCACTTTGAAATACTCCCCTCGAAGTACCTATCTTTATTTTAGCACACGAAAATCTCTAAGAATACTGGCCCTGTGAAACTAAAGCTGTAATTTAGCTCCATGGGCGGATAAACCATCTCAAACATTAATAGTTTTGGAGTAACTAGAAAGAAAATAGCCTAATGTGCTCATTATGAGATGGACGGTGGAGCATTACTTCTGTCTTAAAGTTTTGCCTATCAGTAAATTGTGGCAGGGTAGTGCCAGTGGCACCATAAATAACCGGAGTCTGTCCCCGCAGCGGTCAGCCGCTAACTCCTGTGCCAGGGCTGCTCCCACGGAACCCACTGGCGGTTTCGTGGTTAAACTGGGGAGGGGGGCGAACAGTTGTTTGTCCCCGATCCGGAGGGCGGGGAGGGGGGATACGGGATATTCTTCTCTGCGTAGATATCTTCAGATGTACCTGCGAGAGAGTCGAGTCGTAAAACCGTTGAATCCTTGTGTTTTGCTGCTGGAGAGGATCCATAAAAAAAAGAGATTTATTGTCATATTTCCCTTTTGCGTTGTACTGTTCCCCCTCCACCATAAAATACTCTCGCCCGTTTATAGCAAAGCAAATATCGCAGCTTAGTTGGTAAGCGCCGAAGTTTCCCCCTGTTCCACCCCGGCTTTCAGACAGAAGGGAATTAGCTGCTATTTGCGTTGACTGGAGCGGGCGGGTTGGGGCGGTGGGGAGCCCTGTGGAGCCCCGGGGGGCGCGGGGGCGGCGGGGGGCGATGCGGGGACCCAGCGGCCCCGCACCAGCTCCGCCGGAACCCGCCCGAGCGGGGTCTAATTTTTATTCTTCCTGCCGAAGATTTAAAGCCGATTGGGAC
>NW_009647743.1:2760430-2762858 GCF_000708025.1 Charadrius vociferus
CCCCCATCCTCCCCGGCCCTCAGCATCCCCACCCGCGGCCGCGCCGTCGGTGGCCACGGGCTAGTGGCGTGTTCCGTTCCCGGGAGATGCTCGGCCAGACGCCGGCTGGTGATGCTGGGAAAGGTGCTAATGCCCGGGGGAGGGCTGCAGCCTCTTCCAGGTCAATTCCCCCGACATGAAGGGTAGTGGAATCTGCCCCCTCCCCTCCTTCCCCCGCCCCATGATAAATCCACTCGAGTTCTGAAAAAAAACGGGGCAAGCTTTGGGCAAGCCCCGGGGCTCGCAGCCCGCACCTCGGCCAGGGCATGTCTGCCCGCTCCGCGCCCCGCGTAGGCGCCCACGCAGCGCCCTGCCCCGCTCTCCCGCGGCCCCACGTATAGAGCGATGTACACACATACACACCTGGACGGAGATCAAAATAATCTGCGAGGGAATACCTAATAAAAAGGGAGCATTGTCTCTTCCTAGGGGGAAGAAAAATGAAAAGCAGAAAAACAAAGTGTTGACTTAGTGAAATATGTTCTGCGCGGTGATGTAAAATATTTATTTTTGTTGTCGCATTTACACCCAACGTTTTGGCCACGTCTCCGTTCCCCGGCAGGTCTGAGGAGGTACATGACACTCAGTTCTCCATTTCCCGGCTTCTTCAGTTACTTTCCTGAAGAGAAAAGACATTTTTTTCTTTTTTTTTTTTTGCCCCGACTAAAGTGAAGCAAATAAACATTTTGCGTATGCTGTATCATCTGTAAGAACAAATTACAGTACGGCCGCGCATTTCTAGTAAAGCCTCCTCCCTTCTGTTTATGTTATGCCATTTCTGTTTGTAATTATTTTTATTTTAATTTTATGTCATTTCTAACAGAAGCCAGACCGTTTTTCCCTCCGTGTTTTGTACACAATGGTCTCTTTCTCGATAAGATGTTCTTTCCTATCTTTTCGGTTTTTCTTTTAAAAATGTTTATAGTTCCCCACGAGCAATTCTCCAATATTTCGCTCTTGTATTTTAAGGACTTGTCCCTGTCTTGCTTTATTTGTTTGTGTGAAATTCAGTTTGAAAGGAGATCAGAGAGAGCAGGAGGGGTTTGTAATAAGAGAATGACCAAGTGACCTACAGGCTGATTATATGTCATTAACTGGAGACTCGGTGTATCCAAATTACCAAAAAGACCTCGCTCGGCCGGATCGGTTACACCGCGATACGCGCGTAGGAACCGCGGTGCGGGCTGATGCTGCGAACAAGTGCGGGGCCGGCGCTGGCGGGACCCGGCCGGGGGGTGCGGGCACCCCCTGCCCGGCACCGGGAAGGAGGGGGGGGGGGACAGCACCCGGCGGGGGGGCACTGCCGGAGGGACACCCGCGTTTGGGGCGTGCGGTTAGGGAGAAATTGCAGTTAATTGTCACTTCTCCAGAGGGATTTTTTTCTTTTTTTTTTTTTTTTTTTTTTTTTTTTTTTTTTTTTTAAGCCAAGCGAGGTTACCTTTGATCTATGAAGGCTGCTTCAACCTCAGCCTTGTTAAACGGAGACTTTCCATGGAGAATGACAATAGGACTGTTGATTTTTGTTAGCCTAAACCCAAAACGATGCCAGCCTAACCTAACCTCCGCTTCCTCCGACCCCTGACGCTGCAGGACCACGGATTTATTAATGAAGGCAACTACATTTCATCAGCGTCGAGCTCCAGAGCGGCTTCAGATGCTCTTTCCCAGGAATGCAAACAGCACTACGTGAAAAAAACACGTGTGCGTGTCTGTATACATACGCGTGCGTGTTCATACATGTTTATGTGTAGGACAGACATATGACAAACCCAATAGAGACACGCTGCGCCTTCACTGCAGAATTTTATAAGGTCTTGATCATAGTTCTTTCTGACAAAGAAGGGGGTTTGAGCGGAGTTCGTTGTGTTTTTCTTCGCTTTCCGCGATTCCTGTCCAGGCTCTAAATGCGGCTCTGGATCCTCGGTCACAAATATAAGCAATCCTCGAATAATTGCTTACACATGCAGCGGTAAAACGCGTCGGGTCCCGCGCTCACCGCCAATCATCGCGCCTTACGGAATGGTCAGTGTCTTGGGGTTTTTCGCCTTTTTTTTTTTTCCCTTTTCTTTTTTTTTTTTTTTTTATGTCTGTGTGTGTGTATACACAACGGCCGCGAGATTATCATGCCTGAAATATGTGGGCGTTCGTTACCGATAATAGTAACGTAAACCAGGGTTCCTCCACCTCCAACGGCAGCAATTAATTCGGGCCTGCTGGGCCCGATCCTGCCCTCTGCCCGGGCCGCGGAGATGCGGGCCGTGGGAGCCGCACGGCGGGCACGGGCAGGCCCATTACACACCAGTCTTTTCCATTAACCCACCCTGACAGGTTGACCTTCAGATGATATTTCTCCGCTGCCTCTTTACAAAAAGCCGTTTTCGTGCGGCTT
>NW_009647743.1:2763413-2764607 GCF_000708025.1 Charadrius vociferus
ACCCCCCCCAGCCTCCGCACCCCTTCCCCGGTCCCATACGCCTTGGTCTGAGTCGGAGAAATTAGCTTAATTCGCAATTTAGCTGAATTCACACAAGCCCGGGCTGGGGAGGGTGCACAGCTCTATTGTTTTGTTTTCCCCAAATCCCCCCCACCCGTGGCCCGGAGGAGAGGAGTGACCTGGCGATAAGCCCCCCGCCGCCACTCGCCGCCCCCCGGGCACCCACCGGGGGCGAGGGCAGCCCCTTCCTCCCGTTCACCGCCGAGGAGGGCTGCCGGAATGGAGAGGCAACTACCGCGGGGCAAAGGCAACGATAGAGGCTCCACACACACACACAGCAAAATAAAGTTATAAAAAAAACCGTGGGGGATGGCAGGAAAGGGAAAACCAGCCTCGACACAGTCGCCACCAAAATTTCTTAATTACAGCGAGCTAGGAAAGTCCTGTCTGGCAGCAGAGCCCAGATAAATCGCCGCCTAGCATGCAACCATTTTGGCAGGGAAATAAGTGACACAAGGCTAGAGATTTCTTCTTTCTTTCTTTCTTTCTCTCCTTTTTTATTTTTTTTTTTTTGAGCAAATTATTTGTGCACGAAAAAAAAATCCAATCAAAACAATAAAAATGGAAGATCGGCAAAACGCTGGTGCTCTTTAGTGGACTCTAAGCCGAGTTTCGGGAAAGGTACTTTGGGCTGCAGCGGTTTCCGACGCCTCGATCAAACAGAAAAGGCTATAACCCCTCATCGGGCAGCCTGAGGAGTTAAAAGCTGAGGGAGGACACAAGAACTGCATTTGCTCTAAAACTCGCTTAACAAAACGCGTAAACAACTGCTGGGGGATAGGAGGAAAATATATCTAAAAGATCCTGCTGGGTGCTTTATCTAGAGACCCTCTTTTTCCAAAGCTAATTAAGCAATAATGATGCTAGCTTTGGAGACTGGTGTTCTGATCGATATCTCCTGTATCTTTTATTACTTTTTCTCTGCCTCATGTTTTCCATTTCCTTCATCATTGGAGATGTTATCGGAGTGACCGTCGTGGCTTGCCACAGGGACTGTCACCGTTGTAAAGCAGCCTGCGGTATATTGGAAAGCTCCTACACAAATAAGGAGAGTGCAAAGAAACACAACGCTATTTGCAAGCCAATATACCTTTTCCGGCCTTGACAATGCCCGCTTCTTCTTCGCACCGAGGA
>NW_009647743.1:2764768-2765034 GCF_000708025.1 Charadrius vociferus
CGGGATAATACAGTAGATACGTGTGCGCCCGTGCAGATACAGATGCCCACCAGTCGTTTTAGTACAAGCATGTGTGTGCACGTACAAGATGTGTGTGCGCGCACATCGGTTCTACATCTGGGCTGGTTTTTCGCTTTCGTACTCAATGTACACCCCGACGCACACGGGTCCGTGTACAGACCCACACACACGCCCGTCCCTGTCCCCCGGGCGGGTCCCCCGCCCGCCTCCAGCCCCGCACTCCCCGTCCTGCCCAGACGCGGGGC
>NW_009647743.1:2765298-2766793 GCF_000708025.1 Charadrius vociferus
TCGCCTCCTCTCCCCAGCCGGTTCCCCCCCACCAGAGGGGCTTTTTCGCCCTTTCCCCCCCCTCCCCAGGCATCCCCCGCAGCCGGGCCGGAGCGCGCACGGAGCTGCGGCACAAACGGGGCTGGCGGTTCTCGCTGCCTCCTTTCGCAGCCTCCTCCATCTCTATCTTTCTCTTTCTTTAATTTATGACCTCTCAGCTCCTGTTGACACAGTTTTCCACACTGCCTATATTGTAGGATTGCATTGTAATATACGCCGAATGAGCCCAGCCGGCAGCCGGCACACGTAAGGGTGGGTATTTGATATTTCGCAGCTATTTGGTAACGCTCGGCTCCATTTGAAGATGACAACAATTCGCCTCGCCTCCAAGTTACCCATGAATTACAGCTTGAGATCCATTTTCCTTTTGTAATGTCTTCAAGCTTCCCACAGCAAAACACCTCAATAGCTACGGGAGATTTCCTCCTGGCCAGGCCGTTAAACAAACATTTAACTACTCCCCTTCGATAACTAAACCTGCTTTCCGCAGATGCTGCTTTTTCCTTCTTTTTTTAAAAATTTTATTTTATTTTATTTTTTTTATTGCAGAAGCAGGAATAAGGCGAAATATTTATATATTTGTTAGTAAAAGCTAGCAAATAAGCTCTGCACATGCTGTAAAAAATATTCGGTTACTTACCGATCAGAGCAGTCAAACGAGCACGAAAGGGGTTTGAGGAGAAGAAGCCATCCGGGCGAACGCTGGCCGAGGTGCGGAGGCGCAGGCGGCGGGCTGGAAAAGAAAGAGTTAGAGTCGGGTTTATTGTTAGTGTCCCACAGCAATTCTTTCTGGAAGAAACCCCCGCCTTGCCGGCCGAGCTCTCCGCTCCCCCGGAGCCGCCCGCAACCGGGGCCAGCCTTTGGGTGACTTGGGTCGCCAGCCTTTGGGTGACAGACGGGGCGGAGGAGCTCCGTCTCCCTGCTCAGGGGAGCCGCCGATGGCTCTCTCTGTGTCTACGAACCAGCAGCCCCAGTACGCGCCGCCGGGGCAATGCCTCCCACACCGGGCCGCCGGTGCCGTCCCCTCCGAGACCGGTTTTATGCGTTCCTCTACGCCACCGGCACAAAGCGCTTCGTAAAAGCGCCCTCGGAGCGTCTCGAGCTCTCACATAGACATTTTCTCTTTTTTTTTTTTCCAAAAAAATCCTTGGATCCATACCGTACCTGCTTTGAGATTATCCGATATTTAAGTTTTAATGAGTTTGTTGGGTTTTTGGTTGTTTTTGTTTTGTTTTGTTTTGTTTTTTTCTTTCTTTTTTTTTTTTTTAATGCAGATTTTACAGTAAGGCATCTGCTAAACACTTGCATTAACCTCTGCCTCCATGATAATTTTTCCCCCCTTGTTTTAATTACATTATGGATGCGGAGGGGCAGCCAATCCTAAAAGAGGAGCTGGGCAAGGAGCAGGGCGAACATCAAAAAGTTTTATTGCGGAGGGCGGCGGGCCCCGCCCCCG
>NW_009647743.1:2767979-2768332 GCF_000708025.1 Charadrius vociferus
GCCCGGGAACGGCCCGCGCGGGTTGGGGGGGCCCCGGCCGGTGAAGCGGCGGGGTACGGCGAACCGTAAGGAACGGCGCAGGACTCAGAGCATCAACAGCGCCTTCGCCGAGCTCCGCGAGTGCATCCCCAACGTGCCCGCCGACACCAAGCTCTCCAAGATCAAGACCCTCCGCCTGGCCACCAGCTACATCGCCTACCTCATGGACCTGCTGGCCAAGGACGACCAGAACGGGGAGGCGGAGGCCTTCAAGGCAGAGATCAAGAAGACAGACGTGAAGGAGGAGAAGAGGAAGAAAGAGCTGCTTGGTGCCGGGGGCGGCGGGGCGCCGGGGGGAAAGGCTGCTCGGCGGG
>NW_009647743.1:2768706-2769737 GCF_000708025.1 Charadrius vociferus
ACGGGCTGGCCGCAGCACGTCTGGGCGCTGGAGCTCAAGCAGTGAGCACGGCAGGACGGGGGGACCGGTCGCTCCGGCCCGGCAGCCAGCTCTCCTCCCGGGACTCTTTGTGTTTGGAATCCTCCGGTTTATTTATGTGCAATTTCTCCCCCCGACCCCACCCCACCCACCCCCCCCAAAAAACCCCGATGTGGATATTTGAAGGAGAGGGAAAAAAAGCATTCCATATATGAAGAGGAAACTCCGGCTTGGTAAGGGGTATCGTCTCTAATAGTTTCGTGAATGTTATTTGCTCTGTATAAAACACAAGGGGAAAACAGAACCGTAGAAAAGGAGAGAAAAAAAAAACAACAACCAACAAACAAACCAAACAATCCCTCCCTGGCATTAGTGTGTATGTGAAGTGTATCTTTAATACTTGGCCTTTTGGATATAAATATTCATGGGATTATAAAGTTATATTTCAACAGAAGCAGTTGCACCAATGTTTCGGTTGACTCGGTATTTAGTGTTGTAATTTTGTTGTGGTCGTTCAGTATTTGAAGATGTTTTCAACAGTTATTGGTTATGTGCACTTCCGTCCGTAAGGGAAAAAGTGGAATCTAATTAATATTGAAGGTGTAAACGTTGTAAGTACTCAATAAACCACTGTGTGTGTTTTTTACAAAACCAAAAAAAAAAAAAAGAAAAAGGAAAAAAAAAAGAAAACCCAAATCTTTTTATGTTTTATACCTCAAAATGTTTTGAATAACAGCGTTGTTTATGGCTTTTTTTTTTCATAATATTTAAAATATTCGGAAGTAAACTAAATTATAAAGATGGCTGCTAAGTTTATTTTTAACCAAGTGGCTGAGTGAAAGGAGGGGTAGAGGGAGGGATCTCACCAGCCCCGTGAGTGTTGAACAGAAACCGGCAGTTGGGCTGGATAGGGAGGAATTCCTTGTGGTGGTGTTCTCCAGGCAGGAGAGCAGCTGCCAACGGGGAGCGGACACGGCTGCCCGCCCCGGGCAGAGGTGCGGGGGCTCTGCGGG
>NW_009647743.1:2770040-2770686 GCF_000708025.1 Charadrius vociferus
CCCCAGGGCCGTGTCCCTTCCCTCCCGTCCGTCCCCGCAGCTCCCCACCGCCCCGTCTGCCCACCCCTCCCCCGGGCTCCCGGGGCCGGGCCGGGGGCTTTTTTGCTTTTCTGCACCCAGCGCTGCGAAATACCCTGACATCCCTCGGAATCGTCGGCGGGCAAGGAAAAAAAAATAATTAAAATCTGCTTTTTACACTTAAAAAAAGGTAAAATCTAGGTATTTTCGGCAATTCCCGCTTAAGCGCAAGGTTTCCCACCTTTCCCACGACAAAATTCGGGTTCGTTTTTTAAACCCTTACTTAAATCATCTCCATTTAAACCACGCTGGCTCTCTCTCCAGGTCCAGGGCCGCATCCCTGCCCGCCTTCCCAAGGATCCGGCTCCCGCGGAGACCCGGCCGAAGCGCAGGTAGATGTCCCATGGTGGGGGGTGTGTGTCCCCCGCAAAGCTCCCACCGCCCCCGCTGGCAGCGGGGAGGTTGCGGGGTCACAACAACCAGACCAAAGCCATGTCTTTGTTTATCTCACTCGGAGAGAACACCACCCCCCCAGTGCCTTGTTTGCTTTTCCTCGCCCAGCTGATAAACCGGAGCATGTCGCACCCCCCACCCCTCGACCAAACCTCTTTTTTTTTTTTTTTAACTA
>NW_009647743.1:2770711-2771494 GCF_000708025.1 Charadrius vociferus
GGGGGGGGCGGCGGGCAGTCCCGCCGCCTGGAGAATCGCCTCTGAGCAAAATATCCTCCTTCTGCGCTCGAAAAACTTAACCTTAATCCTCCTTTTTTCTCGCCCAGCGACTCACAAATACACCTCGAAGAAACCGCCGAGCAGCGATGGGAAGGAAACGCATTCCGCACGCCTGCAGGCATAATCCCCTCTGCTGTAACCAGGGGCTTATCAATGTTTTATATATTTTTAATTTGGGATTATTTTTTTTATTATTATTATTTCGTGGGCCATGAAATACGTGCCTTCGCAAACGAGCTCTGCTCTTTTCTATTTCTAATTGGCCAATTACTGTTCAGCTGTTGCAGCTCGTCCCGTATAGTGGAGATTAAAGCGGAGTTGTTATCTGAATTATATATTCACATAAATTCTAGCAAAGCGGGGCCTGCTTCGGGAACGGCTGCGGCCCCCTCTCCCCCTTCCAAACCGGCGTGGTGTGTGTCTCCCTCTCCCCCAGTTCCCCCACCACTCTCCCCGTTTTCCTCTAGAAATGTCGCTGCTTTGACGATCCGATTGTAGAGCATTGATTACAAATTTATTCTCAGACACGATATAAGTCTTTATATCTGCTATTAGAGACATCTGGGAATGATTAGGGCTCTGCTCCCTCTATCTCGCAGCTAGAGCCCTGCTGACGTCAGATCAGACGGCTCGGAGCCATCCTGCCCCGCGCTTGGGTGTCACCGCGCCGGCGGGGGCCAAGCCCCGGCCCGCCGGGATGCGGCTGCGGCGGGGGGGCGGGGA
>NW_009647743.1:2772680-2773606 GCF_000708025.1 Charadrius vociferus
AGAAAGCAAAAGTAAAGGGGAAAAACCAAAACCAAAACCAAACCCTCGCGAAATAAACCCTAACCGAAAAAAATCCCAACAAATCCCACGGCTGGGGAGAGCTCCGGCTGGTGAGGGCTCTTGTGCAGGGCTGAGGCTGTCCCCCGGGGGGGACACAGGGGGTCTGCAGCCCCCCGGGCCGGGGGTGGGCACAGCGGGGGGAGTGGGCCCGGGAGCGGCAGCGATGGGGCAATGGGGAAGGGGGCGCGTCGCGGGCCCTTTATTTGCCACCCGTGAGGGCCGTACGAAGCAGGAACGAGCCCCGGAGTTGCCCAACGTACTCGGGGAAAAAATGTAAAATTATATTTTGATGTATAGCAGTAGAGTCGTTTTCCCGGCCACGTATATTGAACAAACATGTGGGGATAATAGACAGGACGATTCTCCTATAGGGGTCCCTATTTGCATGCCATATGTGGCTATAGGCTGAAACAGCTGCGTAGAATGAACTTTTAAAAAACCTAAATACGCGTGCAAACCCGTAGCAGTTTTCTAAAACTGGCCTACAAGACAATGAAATGTCCTGCCAGAAAATACAGGAGGCGGAAGAGATTAAAAATAATAATAATAATAATATTGGCTTTGTCGCCCCCTCCCTGCCCCCCAAGCCCCCCGCCGGGGCAGGTTTGCCGGGAGCGCTGCCCGGAGCGGGAGGGGGGGGGGGCTGGGCGCACGGCCCGGCCTTGACCGCCTCCCTCCCAAATCTGGTTTTCATAGAGCCGCGCAGTAATTACCTAAAGCCATAACTGTCTCCCAAATTATTCATTAAAGTCATTCCCGGGAATCCGGCGGCGCTGGCTCTCACATTTATGGCCTTTGCGCCATCCGAGCGGGACATCGCCGCCCGCCCGCTCCCTCGGCCGGGGGTCCGGGGTCGGGGAGGGGAA
>NW_009647743.1:2774820-2776415 GCF_000708025.1 Charadrius vociferus
AGGCTGCTGCTCCCCACGAGTGATTTGGCGTGACATCCCCGGGCTCGGGGTGACCCCCGCTCCGAGCGCCCCGCACCGCATCCCCCGTCACTGTCCTCTGGGTGGAAACAACCTGATTTTGGTCATGCCTCTTGGAAGGGGTTCCTGCTAACCCCGCTCTCCTTCTTTCCTTCCCCAGAGGATTTGAAAGGCTTTAACTCAACCGCTCGCCCAGCCCCCTCCCCTCTCGCTCTCTTTTCTCTCCCCCCCCCTTTTTTTTTTCTTAAAAAAAAAAAAAAACAAACCCTCTTGCCTTTAGCAGAAGTATAATTGTGACCCTGCCTGATCCACAGAGCCTCCTGTTGGGAGCAGTTAGCTGTGGTTGCATTAGGCCAAAGGACCTCCCAAGTGGCGGTGGCCTGGGTGTCATAGGAAGGGACTCTGCACATTGTCCATTCTTTCTCATCAAAGTCCCAGGCACCGTGGAGCCAACAGTTTGGTGGAGCAGGAAAATAGTAAACAAGCCTTCCCCCTCCCTTCCCCAGCCAGCAGCCCCGTGATCTTCCTGGGACGCAGAAAAGGGAACAAACTTTTTCATAACTTTAGCTCGACGGTGTGATTTACATTTCCGGCTGTTCTGTCAGAGGGGCAGTAATTTACAGCCTGATAAAAAACACTTTTACAACACCAGAACATGTTCGAGTGGTGTCTTACTATGCAAAAAAAAAAAAAAAAAAAGATTTTAAAAGAGGACACACGCAAAAAAAAAAAAGTTCGTTACTTTGACTTTTTCCACCGTGGCTTTTTGAGGAGACAAATGTGTTGGAATTGCAGCGTAGGCAAAAGAAAAACAAAAATAGTAGATGCAGGCAGAAGAAAACGGGGACGAAATCAATCCTGGGCTTTTGTTTATACGGTGTATATTATATATCCACATTTCTCCAAGGCTTTCGCTTAATGGATACTTCTATTTTCATGCTCTCGGGCCAAATCCTGCTTGCCTTGCCCCAGGGAATGCTTTAATTTGGGCATGCATCTATTGTGTTTAAACAATTTCTTTTCTTCAATAACTCATTTCTTCTCCAGATTCTGAAATCGAGTAGGTCTGGTAGCGTTTATGGAAGGGGAAGCATCTTTTATTCAGTTCTAATTTCTCTAATCTGATATGGAAAGCTTTTCCAAATACCGGGGTAAGAGCATTACCGCTTCTGGAGGAGCATCCAGTTCATTCCAGCCAGGCTCCTCCGGCGGGGCAGGGCAGGACGGCTCTGCAGTCTGATGTACAACATCCCCGTCCCGGTAGAGACGATAAAGTTTAGTAAATTACAAATATGTGAATTTGGCAAACAGTTACGGATTAACATGATCAAACGATTAAAAAAAAAAAAAAAAGCAATGGATAAACCACATGTAGCAGTTGCCGCTTTCATGACTTTGGTAATTATTTACACCTGAATCATAGTTTACTCCAGCCACGGTTTCAAAAGTAAACCTTTAAAGAATTTAATTATTTCCAGTTTTCGGCGATAGAGATGAGAAACCCCCGAGAGTAGGTAGGGGAGCGCAGGCTGTCTGCCCCCCTCTCCGCAGTTCCACCCCGCAGACAGGGCAGCCCC
>NW_009647743.1:2776897-2779359 GCF_000708025.1 Charadrius vociferus
AGGGTGGGTGGGTGTCGTGTCCCGGAGGAGAGGGGACAGGAAGGGGAGACACACCGTGGTTCGGTTGGGAGCGCAACTTTCCGCCGGGTGTGGGTCCCCGCGCACCGCTGTAGCAGCGTCCGGACAGATGAATGTATGTTTTTGGACATATGCATGTATGTTGAGGAGTGGGTGAGAGAGCTCTGTCCGGACAGATGCATATATGGTTTGGGACATATGCATATATGTTGAGGAGTGGGTGAGAGAGCTCTGCATCGCTTTGGGCTGGGGGCTCAGCCCGCGGAGGGGGGGCGGTCGCCGGCTCCCTCTCCATAAAGGACCGGTTAGAAGTGATGCTCCCGCCCGACAGCGGGGATTTATTTATCCCCCCCCCTCCTTCGCTGAGGGAAGGGAATATCACGCTGCGTACAGGCAGGCGAGGCGGCACACAAACTAACGGCAACTCATTTGCTAGAGGTAAACCACCGCAAGCGTGTGCTTAGTCATACTTTTTATTTCTGACGGCCGGTCGTCGTAATAGATGCCACCACTCTTCTGTTCATTACGTCATTTGTAATGCCAATTTACTCGCGCGTCTTTCTTATTTTTGCAAACAAAGGTATTTTCGTCCTGTCCAGCCCTGAGAAGACATACACTAACCCCAGATTAAAAGAGTCCAGCTTGCTGGAGCCGGGCAGCACAGCTCCCACTGCGGCGTCCCACTAAAAGCGACAAGAAAAGAGCGACTGAAACGTGATCCTATGTCACAGACTATATTCCGACTGGGTCTGAGCTGTATAAGCACAGAAAGTGTTTAAAACTTTAACCTTCTTTCTGTTATTTCTTTCGCACACGTATGGTTTAAAACAGACAAAGTGATTATTTTATTTCATTGTACACATACAGACACACATACATATATAACTCCCCCCGAAGAGAGCTTTGACACCTGTTGTGAGCTCCAAAACGGGAGATCACACTGTAAACGCTTTCTGCCTTTCTTTTTAATGGTAAACACTATTCTCAGACGAAATAACTCCAGGACAGCTTTACCGAGCAAAGGTCCTACGCAAATATCCTCCAGGTTGCATTAATCTTCAGTTGAGACGAAAAAGGTGCCGCTTCGCCCCGAGTTTCCCGAGCCCGACACCTCCGAGCAGCTCCCGGGCAATCTTTTCGCTGTTTTATTAAATTCTGCGGAGACTAGTTTGCTGAATTTGCTTGGCTTTATTTTTACGTGCCGAGTAGCGGGACGAAAAGCGCGGTAAAATTAAAAGGGCTTGCGGGGAGAGCCAGGTAAAAAAAAAAAAAAAAAAATTAAAATTATTATTATTTGCTGCTTTGCAAAAAAGCTCTTTGGGGGCTCTTTCCGCCGGTTCTCCGCATCCAGCCCACGCAGCGCCCGTCTGCTGCTCAGAGGGGCCACCCCGACACGCGTGGCCGCTCCCGCGGAGCCTCCGCGCATCCCCGGGCGGCCCCCCCGTCGCCGTAGCACGGAATGGGGGGGGGCCGGAGCCCCCTTAATTGTTTTCCCTGCAGATGTTGTCCTGGTATTTAAAGGACTAAACCCCAACTTCCAGGCACACAGCTGGGGTATGTTGTATCCTATCAATTCATAACAAGGAGGCATTCTGGAAAGAGTCGTAAGGATATTTATTTTAAAATGTGTGCTGAAAAGATATATGCCGGGGGGAGGGGGGACAGGGTTGGGCGTCTCGAGTTTTGTTTGTAAGCCAAAATGGCACAGTTCGAGTTGTGAACAAATGGTTTCCAGAGAATAGTTCTTTTCTCTTTCTTTTCCCTGAAAAAAAAAAAAAAAATTTTGTTTGAAGTTCCCGGAGTTTTAAATGTTAAATAATATTAATACCAAAAAGAATTCTTTGGGGCTTCTTGTTTTAATTTTGAAGGGCTGGCATGTGTGGTTTCTTCCTTCCTTCCCTTCCTTCCTTCCTTCCTTCCTTCCTTCCTGTTTCTTACTCTCTTTCTTTCTGTCTTTCTCTTTCTTTCTTTCCTTTCTTTCTTTCTCTCTTTCTTGCTTTCTTCCTGTCTTTCCTTCTTTCTCCCTCTTTCTTTCTCTCTCTCTTTCTCTCTCTCTTTGCCCTCTCTTTCTCTCTCTGTTTTTGGAAACTCCTTTCAAACTCCCCGTGTTCGGGATATTGTTGTTGCGCGTAAAAGAAATAAATAACCCAATAAATAAAGCAGGCTCCTGTTATGACAAGTTCCAAGCCAGAGCAATAGTTTACGAGTTAAAAAAAAGCCCTTGAGGACAAAGGAAAAAGAAAAAGAGAAAGAAAGAAAGCAAACGGCTTTAATAGCAGAAGGGCTGTCCACTGCGGAGGTGCGGGGCAGCGCCTCTCCCCGCTTTTCCCCGCGGCCCCGTCGGGCACCCCAGCAGGGCGGCAGGGCTTGCGGGAGCACCGGGTACCCCGGCGGGGCGGCAGGGCTTGCGGGAGCACCGGCGGGCTCAGCCCCGGCGGAGGGCG
>NW_009647743.1:2779421-2780214 GCF_000708025.1 Charadrius vociferus
CGCTCTCCGGGAGGGCTCGCAGGGAGCCCGGCTCCGGGGATGCTCCTGCCCGCCCGCCCCCTCGGCGCTGCCGGGGCCGGGCTCTGCCGGGACCCCCCCTTACCCCGGGCCGGCATCTCCCACCGTGCGAACACCGCCATCCCGGGGGGCTGGGGGGGTTTCCCAGAAATTGAGAGGGGAATCCCTTCGGTGGAAGGGAGCCTTTTTGTCCCCCTCTTTTCTTTTTCTTTCTTTTTAAGCTGTTAACTCCCGTTTATGATCGAAATGTTGCTCCCTGCGTTTTTTTTTCGTTCTGGCTGCCGTTGGTTGGCCTGGGTTTAATCAGAGAGGAAAAATGCTCTCCACAAACGTCGCTATTGTTTGGCTGGAGGAGGAGAGCGGGGAGGACGGAAGGCCGCGGGTGACAGTGACGGTGGGAGCGAACACCCCTCTCCCGCCGTCCCGGTGCTGCGCTCAGCCCTGCCCGGGGCACAGCTCCCCCGTTCCCGGCCGGCCGGCGGTAGGCCGGGCAGCCGGGGGCACCTTATCTCGGGAACATAATGCTAATAAATGTGCTCATATGTTGGACATTCCCCTTGCCTGTTTTATAGGGTTTCGCTGGTGGTGCTTAATGGGCTGGGTCACCGGGACTGATGCTGGCGAGGTTATTAGGATTAAGTAACCTAATGAATCGTATGGCCATTAGCGGGCTTTGAAAGAAGGTAGTTTTCCCTGTAACCTGGTCTTCTGCCTCTTAACACGGGCAATTATTTTTAACTGTCCCTCAATCACAGGTCGGAGGAGGCGGGGGGGG
>NW_009647743.1:2781979-2782848 GCF_000708025.1 Charadrius vociferus
CGCGGGTGTGCCCCTCTCCTCGCACCCCTCGGCTCTCCCGCACCCCTTCTCTTGCAGTAACTCCGGGGAAGGCCGAAATACCGGTGGGTGGGCACCGATAGTCCGAGATACACCTTTGGGTGCTCTCCCCCCGCCCCCGGCGAGCGCCATCCCTCAGCTCCGCGTTTACTCTCGACTCAAACCCGTTAGAACCCTGCCGCGGGGAAGGGGGATCCGTCACCAATATGCACTTGGCGGGACACTTTTATTGCCCTGATTTAGTTTTCCTATTCTCGTCGGGAAATGCGTGACGGCGGGGGAAGGCGCGGGGAGGAGAGTGGCGCCCGGCGGGGCACCCAGGGACCCTGAGATCTCCCCGGCTGCTCTGTCCCTGTCCCTCCCCGAGGCACACACAGCCCCCCCCGGGTCACATCCCGCGGGTGGTGCTCGTCAAGTGACACGGGGACCTCTGGGTATGACCGGGAAGGGGGACACTTGGGTCGTGTCTGGGCACGAACGTATCGACAGGGACCCTAGAGCCTGTCCCAGGTGCGGGACCTGCGGTGGGGGTGTGACATAACCCGGGCAGATGTTCCCACCGCTCAGGTGTAGCTACAGAGGGTCCCTTCTCCCACCCTGCTGCAGGCCGGAGCCCTGAGGGAGGGACGGTAGCTACACCCTGCCCGACACGGAGCGCATGTCGGCTTGGTGACAGCTTTTATTCAAAGGAAGTATAAGGTCTGAAGTCGAGAGCTGGGGGCATCTTCAGGGAAAGGATGCTCTCGCCAGGTGGGGGTGAGGAGGTGGGGACCCGAGCATCAGAAGGCAGCGCGGCAGCCGACACCGCAGCCGCTTACAGCCCTTCCCTTCCCTTCCCCTTCCCCCTCCTC
>NW_009647743.1:2783508-2800858 GCF_000708025.1 Charadrius vociferus
TGGACGGTTAATCCAGGTTAAATTAATGCAATCGAATATATATGATATTATTGTATGTGTTATGTTATTACGCGGCCCGTGGGAACGGGCCGTGATTTCCCCGCCGCCGCTGCTCGGGGCAGGGGGACACGAGTGTCCGGGCTGATAGCGCGGTGTCACCTCCGGCTTCTCCCCGCAGGAATAAGTCTTGTTTATCAGAGGAGGCAAGGGGCGTCTGCAGATCTTGACCCCCCTCAGTCCCGTCTCCCCGTGCCCCCCACCAAAAAAAAAAAAAAAAGGAGAAGAAAAAATAAACGGGGAGGAGATGGCTGTTGGAGAAAGCACACGGGGTGAAGTCCCTTCGCGGTGCGCTGGCTGGTTTTCCTTCGTGCTGCTTTTCGCAAAGCTTTCCCAAGTGCCTCAAGTCGTGCGATGTCAGCTCAAAACTGCCGTTTGCAGAATTGGCGTGGCACAGAGCAGAGCTCTCAAACACCTCTTAAGGAAAGAACAGGCATTTCCTCGACTTCTTGTCTTTTTTTTTTTGCTCCTATAACTGCAGCTGAGAAGTACAAAAGACATGAATAAACGTACCCATCGATCTCTCCTTTAGTAATCTCCTCTCAAGTCGCCGCATAACGCTCCAGCTCTTTCAAACCTGAATCCGTCACTTCGCTAAAAGAAAAAAAGAAAGGAAAAAGCCCACCGCTACCAATAATAACGAAAAGAGAAGAGGAGAAGAGAAGAGAAGAGAAGAGAAGAGAAGAGAAGAGAAGAGAAGAGAAGAGAAGAAAAAAGAAAAGAAAAGGAAAAAGAAAAGAAAAGGAAAAGGAAAGGAAAGGAAAGGAAAGGAAAGGAAAGGAAAGGAAAGGAAAGGAAAGGAAAGGAAAGGAAAGGAAAGGAAAGGAAAGGAAAGGAAAGGAAAGGAAAGGAAAGGAAAGGAAAGGAAAGGAAAGGAAAGGAAAGGAAAGGAAAGGAAAGGAAAGGAAAGGAAAGGAAAGGAAAGGAAAGGAAAGGAAAGGAAAGGAAAGGAAAGGAAAGGAAAGGAAAGGAAAGGAAAGGAAAGGAAAGGAAAGGAAAGGAAAGGAAAGGAAAGGAAAGGAAAGGAAAGGAAAGGAAAGGAAAGGAAAGGAAAGGAAAGGAAAGGAAAGGAAAGGAAAGGAAAGGAAAGGAAAGGAAAGGAAAGGAAAGGAAAGGAAAGGAAAGGAAAGGAAAGGAAAGGAAAGGAAAGGAAAGGAAAGAGAAGAAAAGAAAAAAAGAAAAGAAAAGAAAAGAAAAGAAAAGAAAAGAAAAGAAAAGAAAAGAAAAGAAAAGAAAAGAAAAGAAAAGAAAAGAAAAGAAAAGAAAAGAAAAGAAAAGAAAAGAAAAGAAAAGAAAAGAAAAGAAAAGAAAAGAAAAGAAAAGAAAAGAAAAGAAAAGAAAAGAAAAGAAAAGAAAAGAAAAGAAAAGAAAAGAAAAGAAAAGAAAAGAAAAGAAAAGAAAAGAAAAGAAAAGAAAAGAAAAGAAAAGAAAAGAAAAGAAAAGAAAAGAAAAGAAAAGAAAAGAAAAGAAAAGAAAAGAAAAGAAAAGAAAAGAAAAGAAAAGAAAAGAAAAGAAAAGAAAAGAAAAGAAAAGAAAAGAAAAGAAAAGAAAAGAAAAGAAAAGAAAAGAAAAGAAAAGAAAAGAAAAGAAAAGAAAAGAAAAGAAAAGAAAAGAAAAGAAAAGAAAAGAAAAGAAAAGAAAAGAAAAGAAAAGAAAAGAAAAGAAAAGAAAAGAAAAGAAAAGAAAAGAAAAGAAAAGAAAAGAAAAGAAAAGAAAAGAAAAGAAAAGAAAAGAAAAGAAAAGAAAAGAAAAGAAAAGAAAAGAAAAGAAAAGAAAAGAAAAGAAAAGAAAAGAAAAGAAAAGAAAAGAAAAGAAAAGAAAAGAAAAGAAAAGAAAAGAAAAGAAAAGAAAAGAAAAGAAAAGAAAAGAAAAGAAAAGAAAAGAAAAGAAAAGAAAAGAAAAGAAAAGAAAAGAAAAGAAAAGAAAAGAAAAGAAAAGAAAAGAAAAGAAAAGAAAAGAAAAAAATAAAATAAAATAAAATAAAAAAAAGAAAAAAGAGAGTGAGAAAAAGGCTAAGATGATAAGGAACAAAAAAAAAAAAGAAAAAGAAAAAAAGGAGAAAAAAAAGAATAAAACTGCCATGTGCAACTGGGGCTGCAGGATCAGGGCTGGGGCTGGAGCTGGGGCCAGATCCTCACCCGGGACGGATGGTGCCAGCCCCGTGTGCCGAGCTGTGCTGTCCGGGGCTGGCACTGTCCATCCCGGGTGAGGATCTGGCCTCACGCCTTCCCACGAACCAAACCCGACATCAAAGGGCACGCGATAGGCAATGTGGAGCGCACATGGGAGGCTCGCAAAGCCTTTTCTGTCAAAGTGTGTTTCCTGGCGTTTTTCTGCCCCGCCAGCCCTAACCCCCCGGCACCTCGCGGGAGCGTGGGGAGGCAGCGGGGACCTATAGACCTCTAGAGATGGGCTGCGTGTACACACGGCGCACGTACAGCTTCTCGAAGTGAGCCCGGGGAGCTGCTAGTTTCCTTTCTTTCTCCGTGGGCTGCAGTGACTTGCAGCAAGTTAATAGCCATTGTCATCCAGGGGTGGTTTTAATTATCTTTTTGGGCCTCTGCGGATTTAACTCATCTTCTGCCACTTTGCTGTACGAACCGGGCATGGATCCAACATCCCCTTTCAGACTCAGCCCTCGCAATCGATATCTCACCTGCTTCGCATCTACCCCGCCGGCCAAGCGCCGGCTCAGCCCCACGCAGCCACCGTCTCCAGCTCAAGGCCAAGGACTTGATGGATGTCCCTCTGCCCCTGCTTAGCGACTGCGTGTGGCCCCGCCGTGATCTGCCGGGGTCTGGAGGCACAGCGGGATCCGCCATGGCTTGTGATGGGAAATGGAGGAGGATTTTAAGGCTCTGGACTGGTGGGAAGTGGAGGGGAGACGGGAAATGAAATTAAGACCATTTGGTTCTGCGTGACTATTCAAGAAAAGAGCCTTATAAACATTTTAGGTAATGTTTTAAAGAAAGTTGCGATTTGGGATGGGGATGGGAATTTGTAGCATATTTTAATGATGATTTGCATCTATAGTTTCTTAGATTTTTTTTCATTCATTCACACCGTGATATTTTGGGAGCTTATGAAAACGAGCAATAGGTGTGCGTGTGCATCGACTAATATACTGCAGTATGCTACAATAAATGCTGCATATTTGTATGTGTACTCATTTCTCATTGCTGCAAAAAATTTAGAGAGAAGCTTAACATTTTTGCAGCGATTCCGAGACACAGCACATAGAAAGAATCACTGCGATGCTTTATACTGTCTGCACCTAGAAAGTTCCTATTGCCTAACTGGGATGCAAGTCCAGCTCACAAACACACCGGCACTGGGGATTAGGTGGAAATCCGGTGTTTAAACGCAGACTGTCTTTTCCATATCATCATGCCTTTCCCAAGTAACTGCTCCGGCACCAGGGAAGTCCCGGGGATGCCTGTGGCTCTGCTCCGCACATGCACCGAAGCCTTTCGCTCCTGACAGGGCTGAGTGTGTATCTCGCACCTAATCCCATCCGGATCTGCAGACAAAGCGTTCCTCCTGCCGGGAGCAGCCGGCTCTGGCAGCGCACACGTACCGCACGCTCGCACAAGCGGGGGCCGCGCGAAACACGGTGGCACCGGTGGGCGGTGGGGAAAGGCCGGCAGAGGGGCAGCGCCGTCAGCAGAGCAGCCCGGTGCCTCGCCACCTTCCGGCCCCTTCCTCCGCGCTCGGGAAGTCACAGCCGCATCTCCCCTCACTGGAGCGCGTAGCTGACAGAGCGTCGGGCACCCAAAGGAGAGGGAGAAGGAATAGTCGTCTTTCCTTTGAAGCTGTGTTGATCCGCACGGCACAATTACGATTCTTCCCTTCTCCTTTGCCTGTGCCAACACAGGAACTTTTCTCCCCGGACATCGGTGTACCGTTACAGAGGGTGGGAAGCAGAAGTTTAACCTCCCTAAAGAACTGAAACGAGGTCCCCAGAGCCTCTGGGAACATCCTTTGAACCATCAGGCCAGCGCTTTCTACAAACAATAATGGATTTTTCAGTTTCTGGTGGAAAAGATTTATTCTCCAGCCCTGCGACGCAGGAAAGGACAAGAAGCCATTGCACTGGGCAGCCAGGTCCCTGCCAGACCTCGGCAGCGCTGAGCTGCTTACTGGGGAGTGATGGGAGATTTTGTCCCCTCGGGAAAAAGGGCAGGAGGGGTCTGAAGCCTCTGGTAGGTACGTCTCTCCCCAAGCAGTCAGCGAAGGGGCGTTGGAAAAGTTCCAAACCAGACTGCCCTGTGGAGGCGGTGTGAAGTGGCGATGGGTTTTTGGGCACTGGGTAAAGGCGGTGCGTCGCTGTGCCCGTGTGCTGGAGAGAAAGAAGCGCGTGTCCTCAAAGGCACCGGGTGCACAGGGTGCTGCTCCCGTGGGGCATCGCGCACAGCCTGTCCCTCCCGAGGACAGACCCCGCAGGCTGTGGGCAGCCACCTCCTCTGCCACCCACCCACCCACGCCGCTCGCCCCTCGTTCAGAGCTGGCTTTGCCCTTGGCATCTGGAAAACGAAGCCCTTCCCATCCAGCCTGAGCTCACACACAGCCCTTGTGGAGCCGGGCTGAACGGGCTACAGGTGAGGGGTCTTTGCACCTGCGTCTGCGCTGCTTGGCGTAAAAGAGCCCGAAGTAGCAGACCCACGCGCCTGTCAGCTGCTGCGGCTGCTCGAACGGGGAGTAGAGGGTCCAAAAAGCACAACTTTCCGGAGATCTGAAGCAAACCTCCACTCTGGACATGCCAATGCAACCTGTCAAAGAAATTTATTGCAATAAACATTTTAAGAGCCCGGGGACGGTGCTGAAATGGGGAACTTAGCTCCTTACGCCGGCAGCCGAGCCGGCGTTTCCTCGAATTGACGGGGCTGATCGATAGGGGAGGTTTTGGGGAGGTGCAATTCCCCGTAAAGAGAGGAAGTGCGGAAGGATGGTGCCTGTGCCCAGGGCCTTCATCTCCCCCTACCCCGCCCCCGGTAAAATTAACCACATAATTTGTAATCATTCATAACAGTGGGAATTGTCTTGACTTTTAAAGACTTTTCTCATTAGGCAACCCTTTATTCCTTGTAAAGCGTATTATTGATCTTAATATGCAGAAAATGCCATAGCCAGCAACTCAGAATGTCTGTGCCGTTTCTGCTAAACAATGAGAATTGATGAGGTTTGGCAGGACATTAAAATATTTAACATTATAGCTTTGAGAAGGCTTTTATGTGTCTGTACTAATAGGAAAATCTTTTAACAGGAAAAATGTTTTTCTCTGCCCCACTAAAATCTCCAGTGAGGGCTGATTGTATTTGCATTAAACCCGATGGGAGGTTCGTTACTGACTTCAAAGTCAATTCCAAGAGGAATTCCAGTCTGGAAAATTATGACTAGGAAAAAAATCTCAGCCTCTTAGTCACATGACTAGTGCCATTTAAATCATCATTTCGTTACACGCCCTGACACTTCGGGAAGCATCTGGGGCCGGGACATTTGGCTTCGCTCAGAGAAGTGGCACATTAGCAGCCTGAGCGCGGCGGAGATGCCGACTCCTCCGCCATCATGTCATCTGCGGCGTGTGAGGTGGACCAGGTGCCGCTCCCAGGGATGCCACAGGCTTGTGCCACGTCCCTCTAAGAGTCTACTTTCGAGACGCTTTTTTAAATTTATTTTATTTTATTTTTACTGCCCAGATCTCTGTTCTCACTATCCGAATGTGACTTGTAGGGCTGAGCTCTGGCGCCTTGGCTGTTTCTCTGTCGTTACCAGCGTTACGTGTAGGGTGCAGAGCTCAGGGGGAGGAGTACAGGAGGCAGCAGGGTGTTCAGAAACCAGACCATCGCTATGGCGAGCACTGCAAGACCTAAACAGGTAACTGCGACAGGGAAAGCATATGAGGTTCCATCCCTTGACTCCTCCAGCAGTCTTTGCCATCTGGTCCGTGGTGAGCTGCTTAAGGGCTGTGGCAGAGCCCCGGCAAAATGGGGCCATAGAATCATAGAAGGGTTTAGGTTGGAAGAGGTCTTGAAGATCATCATCCGCATCATCACCTTAGGGCTTGCAAGAACATCTCCTGGTGCTCCTCCCTCCCGGGAGCCTGAGTGCTGCCTTGGGCTGGTGGGCGCCAGCGCTGAGCCCTGCCACGTGTGCGTCCTCTGACCTCTGTCTTTGCACTTAAGATGAAGGAAGAAAATTCTTTAGGCTAACTAGGTGGCCTGAAAGGAGGCTGTGATGAAAAGGAGATTGCAAAGTTCATGCCTATCTTCGTCTTTCAACATTGAGCTCATGCAAGGGCGCTCCATCCGCTGGGCACCTGGAGCACAAAGGTCCCTCTTGCCTGCGTTTCTCTTAAAAGCTCTACGGGCAGAGCTCAGGGGCCCATTGAGGCCTCTTGGACCTTTTGTAACATTAAACAAGGGCCGGGAGACTTCATTTTACCTATGGAGCTCGTCCCCAAGCTTTCCCGAGGTGGGCAATTTAATTATGAGCGTCACGGTATTTGTGAAGACTGAATTTGCTTTATCGTGTGCAGTCTTCCCTTTACCTCCCAGAGGACAGCACCTCTCATAAATGCCGGCAGGAAAAGAACAGAATGTAACGTTGGTATCCTGTAATCATATTTATTCCTGTACACAACAAGCTCAAACGCTGGGTTCTTTTAATAGCTTTTTCCATATTGGACTCTTTGTTTGGATGTGGTTTTCCTGATGTATCCTAGTAACATATTTAGTTAATTTATATTGTGTATATGTGTAGACAGATATACACACATCCATATGTATGCACACACATAGTCCTCATTAAGTAAGTGTTAAACCTCCCACAGCAGAGTTGGGTGCAGAGGGCGATGGGGCTGAAGACGAGAAGTCTGTTCCCTCGGCAGAGGGGCACCGCAGCCACCGCTGCGGGGAGGCACAGGCGGCCCCCGGCGGGGTCCGCAGCCCCCGCGCCTCTGCTGCGAAGGTTGCTCTGACCTGCGCAGCCCTGGCAGGACCCAAAGCCTTGTTTCTGCCTGGGAGCGAAGCGCCACGCTCGCCATCCCTCTGGAGGGGGTGGGTTGATGGCTGCCCCCCATCCCTCACTCGCGCGTGCAGAGCCCGGAGCGCTTGGCCGGTCCCTCGGTAGCAGAGGGGCTGCTCACACCTACGTTGGCCGTGCGAGGGCTCCATCCTTAAACTGTCAGAGCATCTCGGCTCTGGCGAGATAAGCTCCCAACCCAGAAACATTTGGCGGATGATGAAGGAAGGAATGATTCCGCATATTGCACCGTAAAACACAAACACAGCCTACTTGTCCCGTGTTAGGAGAAGACCATGTCTTGAAGGACTCAACGCTGGCCATGTCTGTCTTTATTAAAACAAGCGAGAGCTGGCTCCAGCGCTACAGTACGCACTCTTGGGAAACCCACACACTCCTTATCCTCTTTTTTTTTTTTTTTCCAGGCCCACAAGTGGACCGAACAAGTCCTGTGCTGTCGGATTTACTCTATGGCAAAAGTCCCTTTGAGGAGGGTTCTGCAGAGCTAAGGACTGAGGAGTCAGGCCCGGGCGCTGAGCAAAGGGCGTGAATAATTCCCTTCATAGCTGGCTTAGAAAAAGCCAGCTGCTTTGTACAGTCCTGCCAAAACTAAGAGGAGATGGTCTGAGGTTAAGAAACACGCGGGATAATTTTCATACCAAATGTGAAAAATAAGAAATTGCTTTAACATATAGTGACTCGCCATAAAAATGCGATACGTGTTTCCTTCCAGCTTTAAAAGGAGACTTTATAAACTCTACCGTCTTTGATTTGTTAAGGCAGCTTTATTTTATTTTTTTTAATTCATAAGTTTGTGAGAAAACATAATGAAACCCTTGATGTTTTTATGATCTCGATTAGTGCTTCATTGTACAAGTATTTGGTTATTGAAACATACACTAAATATTGCACTGTAAAATCTGTTGTGACTTATTCAATATCTTTTGGAATTAATAAAAAAAAAGGACAAGATTGCAAAAGTGGTATTAATTTTTATTTTATTTCATTTAATAAAAAACTCGACTGCACAGTCCTTTGCTTTATTTTCTCACTTATTGTGTATATATTTGAAGAAAAATGTCTGTTGCATATCATCTATCTAACACTAAGAACCGATGCTGTTATTAATAAGTTACTGAGAAAAATAAACCAGTTTTTGCACTTTGATTTCTATCACTCCTGGTGAGTGACTCTTCTGGAATAAACACAGCTCTAACACATGTAAACAACACAGGAAATTAATAACAAAATTCTTTGGATTTATTTCAGATGCCGCATACTTATGTAAATATATGTGGCTTTCAATTTCAGTGATTTTCCAGTAAGTAATAAACTTTGCTCATTAACCTCCTCTTAAACTAAACAGTTATTACTTTATAAGTGTTATTTCAACTAAATCAAGTGGATGTTCTTGGTAAATTAATGCAACAGATCTGTTCAACCAGAGAGGCAGGATGGCTTCTTCTGAGTTGGGAAAGCTCTGAATTTCCACTTCAACTTCAAGGGAACGAGATGCAGTATAACATGTTGATTTTTAATGTGAAAAATGCTGATAATATCTTTTTAAAATTAATCTACTTTTCCCTCATAAGCTCAGTGGTAAAACACGGGAAAAATCCCATAAAAAACTTTTTAAACTTACGTATATCTGCTCTCTGAACCTTGGGTTAGTAGTTTTTCACAGAACGGGCTCGGTGGGGTTTTTTCACTACCAGCTGCGAATAGTCAATATTTTCCTGGAGTGATGAGTGGGGCGTCTTTTCTGGAAACAGAGTTCTTTTTAAGTGTACCGTTTTAAGCATATAAGGACAAAAATATTTTGCATTTTCTGTACCAACGTGAAATAATACATATTAAGAAACATTTCCCTCTCGTGATTGTCATGGTATACATTTGACTTCTAAAAGGTTGTCGGCACTGACCCCTGTGGAGACCCTGGACCCGTAGCAAACCCGCTCCCAGGGGTACGGCTGTGCAGCTCATGATGGGGAAAAAGCCCTGCCACGCCGTGAAGGTTTGGGGTGGGCCCCCACAGCACTTTGGTCGCCCTTCCTTCCCTCAGAAACCCCCTGGGGGGTCAGCCGGGGGGACCGCGGGAACCCACCTCTCCTCAACCCCATGGTCTCACCTTGGCACGGGATTCGGAGCATCCCGCTCTGCCGCTGCACCCTCCGAGCCCGTGTCCGCTCCTTTTCCAGGCAAGAGCCCGGAGGAGGTGGCAGCGGCAGGAGGGGGGTTGTGGCGTGAGCATCTCTGTCCTTGGGGGGCATCTCAGCCCTTGGGGGGCTGCCAGCACACGGGGGGGCTGCCGGCGCCGGGTCCCCCAGGAGATATTCCCTTGCTCCGAGCGTGTCGGATATCAGCGCACGGCTCGGTATTTAACATGAGCGTTAGGCTTCTGGATTGTATCTCTTAATGAGGCGCAGGCTGTCCTTGGGGGACAGTGAATCATCACGTTTCTGGAGCGCGAGCTCACAACCAGCAGCACTGGTTTTAGGGATTGCGTTGGCCGCGAGTCCGCGTAGGGCGACATTAGCTCTGATTACAGGAGTCGAGCGCTAAAATCTATTAACCCAGATATAACAGGTTTTGGTTTCTTTTCGGGTTTCTTTTGGTTGGTTCAATCGGATTTGCTTCAGACATGACTCATTGCCACTTCCTGCAGCTCCACCATGGCTCCTGCAGGACCCTCAGCCGCCGAGCGTGGCTTGCACCCACTTCAAACACAATGCGAATGCTCATGTATATTTTTCATACTGAGGCTTCATTTAAATTAAACGTGGCAGGCCAGAGGGTATGCAGTACACATCCTTGGTTCCCTTAGTAGACTGAAAAGAGAACTACAAAGAAAAAAAAAAAAAAAGGGGGGTTGGGGGGGGGGGGAGGAAAAAGAGAAAGAAAAAAACTTCTGGATATTTAAAGGAAGAAGTCAAATTCCAAAAGCTCACAGGAAGCCAAACTCTCCAGGCACAAGAAAAGTGACATTATCCAAACCAAACCTTAACACAGCATGGAAATGTGATGAAGAGTAGGGCTGGTATTTTCAGTGAAGCTATAGACATGTATGTAAATACAATCAAATTGGGAACACATTCTAGGGATTAAAGAGATCTGCGTAGCACTAGAAGAAAGAAGCAGCAGATGTAACTGCTAACAACAAAAGAAGGGATTTCTGGCCAAAGTTCAAGATTTTCTTGCACCCAAGCCCACTGTTGCAAATGAATCTGGACACAGTAAATAATTTGTAGTGACTTGTAGATCCAATTTCTTTTTGTTGTTGTTCATGAACTAGCTACCATTTACCAACATGCTGACTTTTACAAATGAGTTCCTTCAGAGCCGTTCAGCAAACACGTAACGCAGATGTATTTCCATCCAGGCAGTGTCACTGCTCTATTAAAATGAGCTGCTACAGTGGCTGTGAGATGGGCAGCAACCAATAAACATTGACCACTGAAGGTGACCAAAAAGTTCTGAGCCCCGGTCAGCAGATTTCCAGCAGCAGAGAGGCACGAACTCCCACCAAGCTGATCTTCAAGGTTCAAAGAGGTCCAAGGGGTCACACTTCTCGTAAGCCTCTGATGTTGATGGACGGGAGGTACCAGATGGGGACGATGCCTTGGTGGAGCCTGGGGACCAGGACCCATCAGGATAGTCCAACCCCGATTTTGGTTCCTTGGTGTCTGTAGCCAGAACTCTCTGGCTATCTTAGCTGTAGGTACTAAACAAGCCATTAAAATTGGGCTGCATAATTAGAAATTTTTGCCAGGTCAAGACAAGCATTAAAACAATGATAAATAAGTCACCTCAACTTCCACACATAGTTCAAAGCACAAGAAGAAGTCTCAGCCAAAATTAACTTGGAAATGAGACCCAACTTGACAAGTCTCTAACTTCTACTGGTCACCTGAGAAATATCAACAGTATTTTTAACATTATTAATTTAACATTCCTGTCTGTCTGTTATGAAGACTAGAAGTCTGATGGGTTCAAGGAAACACACAGAAATGTTGTATTCAGTGTCCACACACACTTCACAGGTCCCCACAGCGAATACTGCAGTTTGATAACTTAAAACTAGTCAAAAATAGCAATGCCAATGCAGATGATGGTCTTCTGTCTGCAACAAGGGGGTCTGTGTCTCATGTTATTCAGCGATCCTGAAGGACAGAAAGGGCTACCATATTGTCCCAGTGGGAGACAGAGAAACAAACATCTTCTGTCCACTATTATTTTTAAGGGACTGGCAGCATCAGACCTTCTAGGTCTGGGAGAAAAGGAGCTATGGGGTGGTGAGAAAGTGGAATTTCTCTGGTTCCCAAGAGGGTTTTCCAAGCTGATGCCATACCCACGCAAGGGATATGTGTGCCGGGTGGTCCCTGGCAGCCTGGCCACGCGGTGCAGTCCTAGGACATCACCACCACTAGGACCTGGGTCTGCAGACCCACAGCTGGTGGCCCGGGGTGACCGCTCTGCCCGCCCTCGCTCCCTGCGAGCCACCGCGTCCTCTCAGATGGAGCCCAAACCACAAGCCCCAGCTCTCATCTCCTTCACACTGGGGATGGCAATAGATTAAACAATGAAAGAGTCCAATTATTCGTTCTATTTATTACTCAGAATGAAAGTCACACTTTGGCACACAGTACTTTTATTTTTGTAAGATCCTGTTCTGTCAGACAAAAAAGGGACAGATAAAGGAATCAATTTTATATATAGATTTGCACCGCCCTTTTAAAGTCTTAAAGTCTACATTCAAGCATTTCTATTAATGATCCAGGATGCTAAACAATTTTTAATATCTTATTACAAAGCTTTTCAGCTTGCTTTTAACAAAAGGAAAAGCTGGTTTAATATATGAAGCCTGAAAAATTGCCAGCTATAAAAGAACATCACTCCTTTTTCTTTTTTTTTTTTTTTTAATTATTTGAAATGCTTCTGAATTCCCAACATAGCTATTGGGATCCAAGGTTATGATCTAAGAGAAAAGATATGTTACTTTAATTAAAGTAGCCTTTTACATTTTTAAAGAAGGTTACTTTTAAAACATTCATATCACCGTTTATGAGCTTTGGGAGGACGAGAGGCTCCGGGGATTGCTAATGACATACAGATAGCCATATGTTCCTCTCACCTCCGCTGTTTTCCCTGGGACTGATTCTTCACCGCTTGTGCCATATGCAAAGTAATAATAATCTCCGTCCCTTTTACGGAGCTTTTCGATCTTTGATTGCAAAGCGCTCGATGTTTACGCTGCAGATGGGAAAGGGAGGCACAGGAGATGGGTCGATCTGCCCCATGGGGTCACACTGCAGATTAGTGGCAAAGCTTGTCCCCGAGCAGCACCCTCCCGAGTGACCCGCGCTGGGTGGAAAACGCTATCGCCCGAAACTGCTGGCGCCTCCGCAGCCCTTTGCTACTGTGGGTGCAAAGAATGAAGAAACGCATCCACCGATTCCAGTGATTTATACCTCACTGAGAAGAAAGTCAGCCCCAGAGCGCCGCCAGCGTGATTAAAAAAAGGCAGTAAGAGATCATCATCCCGTGGGTATTCAATAAGAGATCGGTTCGGCGGTTTCATCCCAAATTCAAACAGCCCGGTGTCTCCGGAGCGATGCCCCGGTGGCTGCGTGGGAGCTGTCTGCGGCCGCCCAGCCCCGCCACCCCCCAGCGCTCTTACCCCCACTTCATTTTTTGCCTACAACATCGTCACAGCACATGGAAAGCTGAAGAAACCAGCCAAAGCCACGCAACAGCGTGAAGAAATCCATACAAAGGGGTCTCTGGCTCTCACCAGGCAAAGGGTGAAGCAGTTCGATTTTCTTCTCTTCCTCAAAAGTTGGGGCATGCTGACCTCCCTCAGAGCCACAGATGTACTCAGGAGGTCTAGCTCCGTGCCTAATTACCAGAACGCTGTCTATGATGGAGCCTATTTTTAAATAACTTCCCTTCCGCCTTTGAAATCAAAGAGAGAGTGTGTGATGTAGAGAACAGCCTAGGTCCAGATAAAGTTTTAAAACTCTAGGAGAGGAAGTAAAGAACGAGTAAAGGAAGAGAAGGAAGGTCTAGCGGCCAAGACAAGGCTCATAAATTCCCCAGGTGTAAGGGCAGAGGAGTCGTCAGAGCATCAACCTCGCACCTATCGTGGGCCACTAAATTCCACCCAGTCAGGCCTGCAGTGGGCTGGGATGGAGTCCCGCAGCGAGAGCCCACGGCAGCATTGTATTTTATCACAACCTCAGCGACAGACTGACCACCCGCTCACTGCAGCGAGAGGAAACTTTCAGGGACGGGGGCGGAAATACCGTGAAAATGAACCAAACAGAAAGTTTAATCGGAACTCTCCAGGGTGAGAAGCACGTGGGGGTCAAAGCCGGAGCATCAAAGGTTGCGTCTATAGCATCTCGTTCACTGGAGGCCTGAGCCAGCCCCACCAGTGACCCATACTGGCTGGAGCAAACATCTTCCCCATGGTCGCAGGGTGAGCCCTGCCGTGTGGGCTGGGGACGGGCTGAGTCACTCCACCAGAAAGGCTTGGGTTTGTGGCAGAATAATCCTTTTTTTTTTTGTCAGTGGGGCACCCCCAGTGCCACATCTTCAAGTGGCAGGAGGTCCCCCTGTGTCTCCATGTGCCGGGAACATGCAGCGCTGGGGAGAGAAAGTGAACCCAAGGCGCAGGCTTCCCCAAACCCATCATTCTTATTTTTGCAGTCTCTTCTTGCCGTTTCCCCCTCCGCCTGACGCCTTCCTCGCTTCTTTCCCGCAAACTGCTGCGGCGGTACCAGTGGAGGAGGGGAATGATGGTACCGCTGCAGCGGTTCACGGGAAAGAAGCGAGGAAGGCGTCAGGCGGAGGGGGAAACGGCAAGAAGAGACTACAAAAATAAGACCCCCCCAACCCTTGGCTGTGAGCAGGTTTGGTTTCTCTCGGCCGGTCCTCCTTCCACGCTGAGCCCAGCACCTGGTGCGAGCCTGGCGTGCAGATGGCCCGGCCGCGGGGCGCGCGGCGCGCAGCCCTCCCAATCTGGCAGGCAGCTGTTTCGGCTTCTTTTTTTTGCCAGGCTGCCAGCTCAGAATTGTTTCTTTACTTTTCTTTCCCCTTTTCTGCTCCCTCCGTACTCGGGCCTTACCCTCCGCGATGTAAATTGGAAGAGCAGATGTATAATCTGGGAAATTTTCCACATCCATCTTTTAAAGAGGAAGGTGGATAAGCTAACTCAGCTCTTTAAGGCCCCAGTTCGGAAAAAGCACTTTAAGCACATGCTTAAGTCCTGTTGATTTAGGAAAGGCAAAAAAGGCTGGTGATTTCATAGGTCTTAAACACATGCTTATGTGTCCTTCCTGAAGAGCAACACGCACCTGAACAGTGGCCCAATTATGCCAGTGCAGAAGGCACAAAAACGAGCGTTCACTGCAAAATACACAAGCCGAGGAATGCCCCGGGTTAGCTCTTTACAATGGTCGTGGTTTCATTGATTTTTAAGGTCAAAGCAACGTGCTGACTCTAGGGTCTCGTTAGCATCAGGGCGATCAAAATCAAAAGCAAATACCTAAATCCTAGTCGCTCCCGAATCCTCCGAGCTCTTCCTCTGTTGGCAAACCCCTGCAGCCCTTATCCCTCAATAAAACTGCGGGCAGCGTAACCTGAACAGGCACACTGGGATTTTAGGAAGGAGAAAATGCAAACAGCTGAGGGTTCCTCCCTGAGGATGGTCCCCACCAGATGCTGAGATGAAATATTTGCCTCGGCTGCTGCAATCCCGCAGAGAAACGCGTTATGGCAGAGGCTGTGTTGCTGGTCAGTCAGTGGTGCCTGGCTGCCGAGATGGAGAACACGGACAAGGTGGGTCCTCTCCGGGCACCACTTCTCCAGAGGCCACCCCAAGGTTGGCCTTTCCGTCCCCGGTTGTCCATGGTCTCAGCTTCTCGCCTCGCCATCGATGACGAGAAGTGCTATGCAGGCTGTCCTGTCTGGAAACACCTTCCAGCGCCCCAGTGTGAAGGAAAGGTGGGTAAACTGCCCCAACCCAAGGAGCTGCCACCGCTGTTCCCACGGCCCTGTCGCTGGCTGTCCCCTTTGGTCCCCATGTCTGTTGCCACCTGAGCCCCGAGGCCCGGGCTCCCCGTGGCACGGCGCGAGCACGCCAGCTGCCCCGGCTGCTGTTAATGAGACAGGCAGGAGTTTCATCTGGGTATTGTTGACATGGTCTCCAAAATGCCTGAGGAGCAAAGCAAACGCGTGAAGCAGAGCTAGCTCCTGGCGCTAATGAGCAATCATCACTACCATCTTCAGGGTCCTCTTTCCAGGGAAGGAGACTTCCAGCCTTCACCACTGCCATGCCGCAGGTCAGCAAGCACAGCGCTACAAACACAGAGATTTGGCTTCTGTTGGAAGCCAACGTTGGAAGCTCATGGTTTCTGCCCAGAGCTTGCTGTGAAGGTCTCCGTCTGACCTCGGGCTTGCTTTAGGCTGTCGGTCAGGAAGAGCTGGGGAGAGCGGATGGCTGGCGGGCCAAGGCTCACCTCCACCTTCTTGGTGCTCTGAAGTTAGGTATCAACAGGCACAAGTCACACCAAGGACGGGAGAAAGAACCAGGCCGGCAAAATTAATGAGGAGGTAGTTTTACCTCGTCTTTTCCCTTAATCATGGCTTGTGGCAGATTAGCAGAGATCAGCTTTCCTTGCAGCTGCCTATACTGTGCTTGACCTAGGCAGAAAGAAAGAATTTGGTCCCCAAGCCTGGAAGTCAGGCACCCTCGCCTAGCTCTGATTTCTCTTAAATAATTTTAATTAAACAAGGGGGAAAAAAAAAGTGAACTGACAGTTATGAATAATGAAGTGAAAATGGGCTATGAATACAATAAGAACTAATTAAACAGTGAGGGTAAGACCATGTTGATTTATTCCCCCTTTTTTTTTTTTTTTTGTGTCAGACTTTTAAATGAAATACATGTGCATTAGGCCTAAGGAGGGATTTAAATCTGCTGCACACACTTTCCTTCAGAGCGCAACGCATGACAGATGTTAGTCACATCACTCGGTGCACGGCGGCACTGGTGAAGAGCGCAGGGCAGGAGCCCCTGCGGGAGGGCACAGCGAATGATGCCGGGGAGGTACGTTTGACCTTCTGTTATGGATGGGCTTGCACAAGTGCACGCTGAACCTGTGGCACGGCAAGTACCGTAAAGCCAAATCATTCCCAAATGCTGCGATGCTTCAGCCTGTTCTAATCAAAGTATCCGCATTTCCCTAGCACGTTACTACTGAAGATGTGCAAATAACAATAGCAGTATATTGCACCACAACGAAAATGAAATCACCGGCAAGGGACCGTCCCACAGACCACCTGCAGATTATATATTATTTCTTTTCAGAAAAGCTGGAGCAGAGGGGAAAGGGGATTGTTTTATCCCAGAGAAACTGATGGCAGCAAGCTGTAAATGATACAGGCAATATTCATTCCCCGCTCCCAAAGAGGGGAGCAAGGGCCAGCTACAGAAAATTAGAAGGCTTTACGGGAGACTTTCCTGGACGAATTCCTCCACAGGCTCCTTACTGCTGGTTTCGAGGCACAGGACATCAGGAACACGGAAAAAGGTGACCCATACAGTAGCAGACCAAATAGGCTCTGCCCCCCCTTGCCTGGCACTGTGAATCCCACCCTTTCGTTAGCACCCATGGATCTCCACCCGCACGGAACCGGGCGGCTGAGCATCCCCAAAATATTCTTGAGAACTGGCTGCCTGCCTCCGAGCTCGGGACCGACTCCAGGCTTCCCAGGTTCTGCAAAACATCCCTCCAATTCCCTCGCCCCGCTGTTGCCGCTTGTCCGCACTGTCTTCGAGTTTATCATCTCCAGCAGAAAACGTCACCGAGCTGGAAGGGCCGTTAACACCCAAACAAACCGTATTTTTTCCAATTGTCTTGCGGAGCGGATTGTGTGATGCGGTTGCTGGGGAGACTGTCAGAGCCGCGGCAGTATATCTGAGAACGGGTCACTTCATACATTCCTTGCGTCTTACGCATTTCCCATAAGAAGAGCCAGGGAGGGAGGAGGGAGAGGTAGGTGGATCTCTGACCCGAGCCGCCACGGCCAGAGCAGGGGCTACACCTGATGCTTGGGAAGCCCCTTCCAGCCAGTCCTCCAGACTCCTCTTTGCTTACAGTGACCCGCTGCCGCGTACAGACCTTTGAAGGCCCTTCGCTAACCTGCGTTCAGAGAGCCGCAAACCAGTTTGGCCCATCTAATGCAAAAAAAAGACCGGTTTTCTCCAAAA
>NW_009647743.1:2801020-2821963 GCF_000708025.1 Charadrius vociferus
GGTTTTCCTCAAAACGGAAAGGCTGTAATTTCACGGAGCTCACTTGCGCACAGAAAGTCTCCTTTACGAATCTGCTACATGCAGTGAAAATGTGCCCTTTTCGTGCATAAAGCCCCAACTGTCTACTAACGGCGCTAACACACTGACATCATTCTGCAAACATTTTCACGTAATACAGGCTCTGACAAGCTTTGTTTCCGCTCGGGTCAAATTACTTGGAAAAATCACACTTTTCCCATTAAAGAATCATTTTCTCTTGAAGCAGTTTCCAAGGTACTCCACCCCACCAACTTCCAGTTGGAGCTGGCTTCCCTTCACTTGGCCGGGTGGGATGGCCAGAGAGCATCTCTGGTCCTCAGCGCCGAGGCAGATGCGTTCGGTGTGACCATTAACGGAGACTACAATTGCTTCAGTACCGTCAGCTCTGATCGCCGCCTCTGGCCAGCAGCGGTTAGGAAGCTCAGCACATCACTGAACAAATAATTGGTGGCGATTTACAAAGCGACACCGTCACTCCCTACGTTTTCTCAGAGATTTAAACTCAGGTGAGCCTTGCACGGGGGTCATTTGAAAAAATGACAGCATCCTAAGCAAAGTGCAGATTTGCTGATATGCTCCAGATGCTCTGTATTTTCCAACAGCACAAACCCAGCTCGCAGAGACTGGTTCGTGACACAAATAAACCACGAGGAACAATTTTGCCTACAGAAAAAGGTGTCACAAACCGAAGCGGACAAGGAGCAGAGATTTGATAAGCGCTTTGAAGATGAAGGGTGACGTAATTGCTGTTAATTTTCAGAAAGGGTGAAAACCCTCTTTTGCGGCTGTGGGTTGGGCTCCCGATCAGGCTGCAAAATGGAGCTACAAGAACAAATCAGCTTATTTCTGCGTATGCCTACTTGACAGTAGCTGGAAATTCATAGCTGGAAATTCAGGTTCAGTTTTCATTTCTGTGTACATTTTGGGGAGGAAACTAAAACTAAAACAAAAACACACCCCCAAAAAACCCCTATGATTAAGAAATCAGTCCATAGGATTGATTAAGAAATCTTAAGATTAAGATTAAGAAATCTTCTCCATAGGAAAAAAAACTTGGTTTCAAGAATTTTGGCTTGATTATTTTTAGTATGGGTAATGACCTTAGTGTCACTTCCTCTATGAGATCTGTACTCTGACACCTTTGTACTTGATTCACTTCCTGAATTACTGAATGACGCTAAAGTGTTTTGTAAGTGAAAAGGCAAAGTTCAAGCACCATCCGCATGCAAACTTGTGGCTTTTGAAAAAGCTATAAATGTTGACTCTTCAGTCTCACAAAGATGTATTTTGTTCTGACAAACAACTTGCTTCTGTGAGCTGTTATAATCTGAAAGGTTGTTTATCTGAAAGGTTGTTCCTTTTTTTTTTTTTAACTAAAAAAACCCGCATAATGTTTTAATAGGATTTTTTGCCGAATTTATTGATTTTTATTATTTTTATAGCAAGCAGGCAATTTTGTTATCCCCATTTTACAGATGGGGGAAATGCAGCCCAGCTGGAGTGAACTGGTCACACACTGGACCGATGGTGCTGCCGTGAGAGCACCTACGGCTTCAGAGGCTCAGTACAGTGCTTCAACATAACCCGAGCAAAGCTGTTATGCCCCATATTTTTGTAGGTTTGATGACTGTGTGAAAGGAGTTGAGATCCCTCACAAAGTCATTTCTTTAGCCCATGCATCCTGCAGAATGTGGAAGAAATGCCAGCTCAATATGGATTTCTTCAAACAAGAAAAATAGCACTGCAGTAGTGCTGTATGCGACTCAGTCGAGCGGTTTTCTTTTGCTTTGTCTCCATTCCTTTCTGCACATTATTTCTGTTTGCGTCCCTGCTGGTATATTGATCATTTAAATGTCCTCCTGGGGAATAGATATATACTTTCTCTTTTTCTATTCGTGGTGCCAATGTTTAGAAGAGAGAATATTCACATGCTCCTCTGCCTAATAAATTATTATTCTAAAGTAGTTTCATTAAGTACTATACTAAACTTTGTTCATTTCACTAAAAATTGCCTATAAAGGTGGTTGCAATGGTTGCTGCATAAACATATAACACGGACATTTTCTGTTCCGCTTGGCTTAAAGAAAGCCAGAATTCAGAGAGAAGGGATGAATGACATCATAGATACTGCATAGAAGCATGGGGGGAAGAAGCAGAACCATTCTTTATTTATTTGCAATGAAAAGTCAAGATATTGTTTTAAATTATTGGGGTTACACAGAGGCAGGCAGGTGGGAAGAGGAGGTGGGAGAGAAGAAGGGAGGAAGGTGGGGAGGGAGGAAAGAGGGAAGGAGGAAGGAAGGAAGAAGGAGGGAGGAAGGGAAGGAGGGAGCAGTTACAGGTTAGCCCCCAAGTCTGATCAAAGGACCGGCTTTCTAGGCACCGCAGCAGAGATCTAAAGAGGCCCGAGGAATGCGAGTTCGCTGCGGTGTTAAATGGCTTCCAGAACTGACCCTTGTCCGGCAGCTCCAAGCATGGGCAGAGCAGGCGTGCAGCTCCCCGCGCGTGCCTGCGGAAACGGGCGCCAAGAAGTCTACGTTTGAAATGAAAGGGCAAGGGAAAAGTACCTGTGGGCTACCTAGCTGTCTTGCTGGTGATGGGTGCCCTCAGTCCATACCCAGCCTTGCACTGAATTGCTTTCTAGACAAGTCACGCAGAGCTGTGCGAGCACACGTTGGGAAGAGCCTTCAGCTAAGGCAGTGCTGCTCCGCCTGAGCAACCGTTTCGGGCTGAAATTCCCCCAAAACTCCGTACACCTCGGAGTTATCGTAAGAGTTTATGTTCAGCACAGCGAGCCAGGAAAGAAATCGTATATAGATATGAGGTAATCAATTAAGGGTCCCTGTAAAGCTCTTTGGGTGCAAATCCATGCGATCATTTTGTATGGCTGCTTTTGGGTGAAATTAATCCCTCCTTAAAAGTGCTTATTTCTTTCCAATTGCTCTAAAGGGGTAAGTCAGATGTACAAATTTACGTTATAGATGCCTATAGTTGAATCACAGTTTTAACATAGGAACCAAAGCTTGTGCTGATGACATCCTTTCTTGACTAAGCTGAAGAGTTGTCAATGTCTTGAAGGTCCTGGCTCCTTAAGCTTACCCTAAGCATGCTTATCATCCACTAGCAGTGGTGAGTTCGGCTCAGAAGCTGCCAGGACTGGTCGCAGTGGCTTGTTTTTTCCGAACGTCCCTGTGAGAGCACTTGGTCTGGACCAGGGCGATGCAGTGCCTGGTCCACTTGCAGCCTGAGCAGCTTGTCCCTCTTATGAGAGTACCCAACCCACCAAGCTAAGGGGTCGCTCCCACCCATCCCTCAGCTGAAGCTCGGTTGTTCTGCACTTGGGGACGCAAAACTCCTTCCCCAAATTGACGGGAGTGTGCTGGCATCAGCAGTCTGGTGGTGGCCGAGGGGCCACAGAGGAGTCACTCTTTCTCCATCAGGTGCCTATCTAACATAAATGAACCCATACCCACTGTCACAGAGGGAAGGGGTAAGTTCCCGGTCTTCCTCAACCAACAGCTGGACTGTGAAATTAAGCTTAAATTTGCTTTTTCTCTCTACTTCTCCTCAAGATGTTTGACATGTCTGGCTCTGGCTGGAGCTCCTTGTCCCAGGTGGGACAGGCATGTGGGGACACAGGGACGGGTCCCTCCTCCCTGCCTTCCCGAGCTCCACCGCAAGCCGAGCCCCACTGCCCTCCAAAGCAGGAGTCCTAGCCTGGGCCGGCAGCTAAGCCAAAAGCAAACAAACTGAAATAATCCCTGTGGTGTGTGTTTTCATCTGCTGCTGAGGTGCCAGGCTGCCCCGTGGGCTTCGGGCTCTGGAGGGCCATCACAGGTCCAGCAGCCCAACCTACCCTTAGGTGGCCCCACTCGCAGTCCTGGTGCAAGTACGCAGCCATCCCCGGGGACCTGTGGTAGCTCCATACCCTGTAACTTCTGCTTCCAAGAGCCAGCACCATCTACCAGTGGTGGCACGTACAGCACCCTTTCTGCTCTCACCTGGCACACACATAAAGATGCTCTTGCGTATCGCACCCTTTCTGTTCCACTGCCCTGCATTGTAGGTATCAGAAACCTGCTCTCGGTCCTGAGGAAGGTCTCCTGGCAATGCTCGTGGGCAGGTTGGTGCACTCATGCCATGGGCATTGCCTCCCCTACATTGCTGCAGGGCAGGCCAGGGGTCCCTTGGGGTCCTTCAAGCTCAAGTGGTCAACTTCCAGTGGTGGTACACCCCAAATTTGCTCAGGTCAGTCCATTCCATGTTGTGCTGTGCTCGGGAACCTGAGCCTCAACGGCGTTTGCCCTCATCAGACTCAAGATCTTCCTTGGCAGGTAGAGGCATCCCCTCAACTCTCTACTACAACCTTCCCACTGCTTTAAAAGGAAAGAGAAATCCTTTCTCACTAGAGAGCCCCAAAAAGGTGTGCAATGTGATGTGGTCCCATGTGCGCAGGATTTCCTGCCTGACATCTGAACATTGCTCAAGAATTATTTAGCCTAATTTTCCTTCTAGCATGTAACGAGAAGTTTTCCAGTTGTTATTACTTATGAATAAGTATCATGACTAATTTGACAAATAACTCCAGACTTGAATACCCCTGCTGGAATCTTTATTTAAAGACTACATCATTCTGGACTAGTTGTTGTGCAAAGCAAAGGAGAAATAACCTCTTTGGCAACAGATAGAAAGGAGATCTTAGTTCTCATTAAGGAATGAAATAGATTTTCTTCTATACCTGTGGTCTCCAATTTGGGTATATACATGGATGAAATTTTGTCTCCAGAGAGATCAGTGGGAATTCCAGTTGCCAATGTCAAAAGGGCTGAGAATTAATCCAAAGTGAAAATTACGTTTTCTGGGGGGAATTCTAAATTATCAGTGGTGTAACGCAAGCCTGAGATTTCTCTTTGAACAGAGAATTTCCTGAAGAGAATTCTCTTAATTTTCATTTAACTGTGTATATCAATAATGAATATGAGACTAGCAGTCTGGTCCCATGATACTGAATAAATTACTACCCACAGGATCATAAATCAAGTGTTTGCATAATTTGGCTATTTACAAGTCAAGCCTCAGTCCAGAAAACTGCTTTTTCCCAATGCAGTCATTGTAGTTAAGCGAATACTTGGAAGACACACAAGTTTTCATCTATTTATCAGTTTCTTTTAAAACAGCTGTTCCTATCTGTAGTAAAAAGGAAGATGCAAAATGTTCTTGGAATGTATTCAAAATATGAAAATTATCATAGTAACAGTGGGAACAACACAAAACCTCACGGAGGGGATCCAGCTTCCTTTTCCTTGGCTCTCGGGACATGGATGCCAATGAGGCATGTGGATGCGGGAGCAGGTTTTCCTGGCCAAGGGACGGACGGACATGGAGCACACCTGGTGGCTGGTGCCCAGCTCTGTCCCCACGTCTGAACACAGCCCTCTTCCCTTTCTGGAAGGGCACAAGAAACGTGCTGGCTCAGAATCACAGAATCACAGAATGGTTAGGGTTGGAAGGGACCTCTGGAGATCATCTAGTCCAACCCCCCTGCCAGAGCAGGGTCACCTACAGCAGTTGCACAGGACAGCGTCCAGGCGGGTTTTGAATGTCTCCAGAGTGGGAGACTCCACCACCTCTCTGGGCAGCCTGTTCCAGTGCTCCACTACCCTCAAAGTAAAGAAGTTCCTTCTCATGTTAAGATGGAACTTCCTATGTTCAAGTTTATGCCCATTACCCCTCGTCCTATCACTGGGCGCCACTGAAAAAAGACTGCTCCCATCCCCCTGGCACCCTCCCATTAAGTATTTGTAAGTATTAATAAGATCCCCCCTCAATCTTCTTTTCTCTAGACTAAAGAGACCCAAGTCCCTCAGCCTTTCTCCATATGAGAGATGTTCCAATCCCCTAATCATCTTTGTTGCCCTTTGCTGGCAGAGTAGAGGGGGAGGACGACCTCCCTCCACCTGCTGACCTGCTCCCTCCAATCCTGGTTTAACGAGGCACTTGCTGCCAGGAGAAAGTCCGTGCCCAGAGACCTATGCTCCTACTACTCATATTCCTGGGGCAGGTTGGGCCAGTGCTCACTGCAAAGTCAGCGCTGACCTGAGCTTACCCCAGTGCACCCGTCAGGGGACAGGGGGTGACTCTGGAGACTTTCCATCTGTCCTTATACACAGCGTGGGAGTTTCCAGATGCTGGCTTCTGTGATGCTGTGCTGAGGGACGTGGTTTGGTGGTAACTTGGCAGTGCCGGGTTAACGGTTGGACTTGATGATCTTCAAGGTCTCTTCCAACCAAACCGATTCTATGATTCAGTTCGATGATTCTGTAACACCCATGCCCTGCAGCGGGTCACGGGGAGGTCTGGCTGGAAGGTCTGAGCCAGATGTTGCTCCAGCTGAATGCTGTGTGCTGGCTCCTCCAGCCACGCCACGCCATGCCACGCCACTCCATGCCACTCCATGCCACTCCATTCCATGCTGAGGTGAGTGGGTGTGCAACCCTAGCCAGATCACTGGAGTGCGCCGTGTTTCCACCCGTGTGAATGACAGGGTAAGGACCAAACCAAAGAGTCAGCTCGCTTGGAAGCTGTGCCTCCAACCTCATTCCAAGCAGATATGTAGAACCATAATATTGTACTTAGAAATAGATTTGAGTTTCCGCAGTCATTTTTAGATGCTATAAAGTAATGAGAGGCACGAAAGCTGGAATCGACCACCATTCACATTTCCAAGATAAACATCTTAAAATACATTATGATCAAAATAAAGCAGACAAAGTTACTAGTAAGGTTTCCAAGAGTAGGTGGCTTGTTTTGAAGTTCCATTAATGTTTTTCATTTTGTTTTGGTGCCAGCCTGAGACGCAAAAATATTCCAAGAGATAACATAAAGGTACATACTCACAGGAAGAATAAACCCATTATTCATCTCTTGCAAGGCATTTGGCCACAATGAAGTAAGAGGGATGGGGAATGGAAAGTTGTTGACGTGTCCGGAAGATGGAGATTATTTTGTGGAACGTAGCACAAAGTTTAGCTCTATCTATAAAAAAAAAAAAAAAAAAAAAAAAAAGGAGAAAAGCTTGCTGGGTTGTGGGAGAGGGAAACCAGTTACCCAGAAGATAGAGGAAGCTCCACAGTCACAGCAGCGTCATCATGGGTTAACCAGTGTGCAACCACGCACTTGGGCAGGAGGCACAAGGTATTTACTTCTCACCTTACCAACACTCACAGTAAAAAACCAACACCTTCAACTATAAGACACTAGAGGACGAAAATATTCTTTTTTTTTAATTATTCTGTTCACCAGCAGGTAATCATCACATATGACTCCCAGAGCAGCCGAGGAAGTGACCCACGCATCGCTCTAACATCGGCGATCCCTGCCAGCCTGACCCAGGGGGAAAAGGAGCTGCAAAGCTCAGGCGCAAAACGGAACACATGAGCAGGTTACAGGAGTCCTATTGAGAAGCATCCAGTATCACAAGGCTCTGGGGAACAGAGCAACTGCCAATACGTGAATAATACTGCTACTATTTGCAATTCTTACACCTCAGCTATTTTTTTTTTAATTATTATTTATTTTAAGAATAAAGAATTAATCTGCTTAAGCAGGAATTTAAATCCAGGATTTCTGGATTATTGACCTCCATTTTTATAAGCTTTCACAGAAATAAAAGGAAAGGAATGTCTGGGTTCTTGGAGTCTAACAAGGGCAAAAACACAGAAAAGGGAAAGTTCAAACTTTGTTGAATGACTATGTCTTGTTTGTCTTATTTTTTTATATATAGATAAAATTGATAGATTACATATATGTATGATTTGCCTATAGCCAAGTCAACTTATATTATAGCAGCATTTAAGAAAGGAGTTATGCTATATTCTTCTTTTAATCTTCTTTCTCATATACAATTTGCTGATTTTTATTAAAGGCCACATTCAATAATTATGTCAGTCCTGCACGAATCTCTCCCTGCAAAACACACTCTACTTTTCTGGCTCACACGTATGCTACTCAAGACACAATAAACTAACAAATGAGCTAACAAGATTTGTCCAAACTTGCTTTGCCTGTCCCTGTTTTAGATACGGCTGATGTGCACCAGCCGCTCCAGCAGAATGGCGTTGCAGCTGGAGGTCCGTAGGCGAGCACGTACCCTGGCTCCGTGCCGGCGAAGCGCGTCGCCGCTCCCCGCAGAGGGGTTGGCCGGCTCGGGCTGCCCGTCGGCCGAAGGGGTCCTCCACCCCAGGGCCTGCAGGGAGTACCTGGGGGAAAACAAAAGGAGGGCTCGAGAAGGGGTGGGACGTTCTGACCTTTACACTGGAATGAGTAAGTGCAAACTCTTCTGATGATAAGAGGTCTCAAGCTTTGGCCAGCTGTGGCAAACTCCCCCTGGGCTGAAGGCCTGTGCTTTTGGGGAACCAAAGCGTGTTCCAGCGCAGATACATTGCCTCACTGCACCATTGATCCCAACACAGCAGCTCTCCAAAGACTTTTCTTTGCCAAAATGTAGTTGAAGATCATAGAATCATAGAATCGTTAAGGTTGGAAGGGACCTTTAAGATCATCAGGTCCAACCATCAACCTACCCTGACAAAACCACCTCTAAACCACGTCCCTAAGCACCACATCTGCCCTTTTTAAAACACCTCCAGGGATGGCGAATCCACCCCCTCCCTGGGCAGCCTATTCCAATGTCTAATAACCCTTTCAGTGAAAAAATGTTTCCTAATATCCAACCTAACCCTCGTCTGACACAACTTGAACCCATTTCCTCTTGTCCTATCACTTTTCACCAGGGAGAAGAGCTCAGCCCCCACCTCTCTACCCCCTCCTTTCAGGTAGTTGTAGAGGGTGATAAGGTCTCCCCTCAGCCTCCACCATTTTCATGTGCCTTGACAGTGATCACACACATACGTCTAAACCCACTGAGCACCAGGTGTGAAAAAGAGCCTTAATTTTAAGAATAGTTATTCACTAACTTTAACACAGCGTTGATAAAATTATTCTGTGAATGCCACATCTGACCGCTATCCAACTCACCAGGTCACAGCTCATCACCAGTGTCCCAGGACTGGGCGGAGGCATCTGTGTGATCAAGCTCCATCATGATTTCTCCAGCTTCGGGGCTGCAGTGCTGGAGCCCAGCGTCGGTATCGCAGGTATCAGCTGCGGTCTTCCCGCAGAAGCCATCCTGCGTGAGTTACCTTCCCGTTCTGGGCAGCAGGTCCAAAAGGGCTCTTCTACAGACAGGGTGGAAGGGACCGCAGTAGGAGAAGGGACTGCAGTAGGAGGAGGGACAGCAGGACTTTCAGAGGTTGTTCTCCTGGAGCTAGGAAAGGGTCCAACTTGGCACTTCAGAGTTAGAGGGACCCCTCTGCCCTCCAGTGCCCTGGGTGGACCCGCACATGTTTGTCCAGTCTGCCTGCCAAGTGGGCATCTGGATTAGTTAACAGAAGAATTGCAATAACAATACTGATGTTAAAATGACCCGTGAAAGTTCACTTCCAAGAGCGTTTTTCGAGGTGGATCGGTTTCTGACTTCCAACGCGCTGTGATATAAATCCCAAAACCTCGCTGAGTTGTTGCCGATTTACACCGCAGTAACAGAGCAGAGGTCGGTCTGGGTACAGCCCGAGGAGCAGTAATCACAACCTTCTGCTCCCAAACCGCAGGCTTCTTACCACTTCAGCTGAAGGAAAAATTTCATTCATTTTGATTAATGTGGGGTTCTTATGCAGAACTCATTTAGGCCATGCAAAGTCGAGAAGCTTCTAACCTGACCTTTTGAACACACCTGGGGGAGGACTTTCAGAGGGGAGCCGTTTAGTTTCTTTCTAGTTACCGTAATTCCATGGAAATTTTGTGTCCTCTCACATACAGTTGTACAGAAAATGAGGAATTAGGTTATGGAGGTATTTCTCCTAGAAAAATAAATCCCACAGCATTTCCAGTTTCCTGCTTGAATAGCAGCGGCCGGGTTTTTCCATGACACTCAGTTTATATCTGTCATGCATTTGAGTTTTGGCAAGCAGAGAATTATGTTTCAAACTTGAACCGCAAATTTATCTCCAGTAATCGACAATCTTCAGTTAACCTGAATCTGAATTTCAGTCTCATTAGAAAAAGCTGAACCCAGGTGAGGTTTTGCCTGGTTTTATGTTTCGTCATAAAAACGTTGCACACCTTTGCTCAGAAGTTCTGGGTGACCCAGCCGTTAGAGGGTAAGGCTTTTTCTACCGGTCGAGGAAGTGAGGTTCTGCCCAGCAGGGATTACAACTGCATTGGTTTCTCTCCTTCTTAAAAAAAAATACTTATCTTAAAAAAGTTAAGACTACCAATATTTATTGTCAAAAATATAGCTTTTTCCTAGTCCCGGCCTCTGAGGATCGGTTTTCTCCATCGCTTTCTAGATCGCACATCCCGTTGCCAGGCAGGATTCGAACGTCTTCCTCTACTGACCTATGTCTGACATCTCTGGGTGGGCCCGGCAGCATCTCTGCAGCAATATCTGCATTTTCCAAATGCTCTCAAGGTCAGGATATTGCTATTTGCCTCTGGCACCCTCAAATTCCTCCTAATGAAAAGTGCCAGAAATCTGCTCTGGCATGAATTACAACATTAACACCCTCCTGAGCCATGAATATTTAATTTTTCTTGCTTCTGCACAAGAATGACCATTTTTGTTGTGCTGGTTTGCATTCAAAAGCTTTTTTTTTATTTCTTTGAAAGGCCAAGGAGGGAGATTTTTCAAAATATTTCAGGATGTTAAGAGATACATTCACGTGAATTAGTCCAATCCATTCAGATTGGTGAAAGGTGTTGAAATCAAAGCCAAGTATTTGACGAGCTTTGGAGCCATGGTCAAAAGTGTGTCCCTCTTCAGTACCAGCATGACAGTCTTTCTGATGCCTAAAGGAGAGAGAGCACCAGCTCTTCTCCAAATAATTTTCCTTAAGAATGCTTACCCAAGACCGAGCTTTCTTGCGGGATTGAGTTTTGCGGCACTTTCTAGGCTGCGGTACAGCTCTACCTGGTCCATAGCACAGGTCAGCCCGTGGTGTGGGCTGTGCTGGAGCTCCTGGGCTGGAGGAGGAGACAGAGACACCATGACACAGAGGTGGGGGAGCAGGATGGGACACGGTCCCCATTTCGCTCCACGCACTAGGGTCCACGCCACGCTGCTCGGGTGGGCAATCAGACCCCTCACGTGTTCACCCTTTGGGGTCTGAAGCAGTCCTATAGCATCCCAGAGAGGCATCCCACCCTCAAACCGAACTCACTATTTTAAGTTGCTCTCCTCACACCCATCCCTCTCCTCGTGGTGGGTGCCAAGTGGCTTCCAAACACTTGGTAATTGGGACTTGGTGCTTGGACACAAACCCGCTGTGGCTGACTCCTGTCTATACGATATAATTGCCCACAGCTTCCAATCGTGTCAGATGGAAACCTCCTGTGGTTCTGTAGGACCTACCTAAAACACTTATTTATTCCCCCTCTTTTTATTACAGATACTATAAAATGCAGTTAAAAGACCAAAATAACAAATTTGCTCTACTTGGGTTTTTTTTATTCCTAGAATACAGAAAATTTAGTTCTAAATAAGGGCATTATTTGGTTGTCAACATGTCATTACTGCCGATGTTGTAAACCTGGCATCCCAGAAACAGAAACCTTAGTCCAGTTCATGTTTAAAGGTGGGTTCCGGGACTTGTTCGTTGACTAGTTCCTCAGCCTGTGGTACATGGCTTTTACTCATGAAGACAAAGATGTTATCCTTGGAGTGACTGCACTGTTGGCCTAGCAATAAGTTTGCTTAAAAAATATTATGTTCTCTATCAGTCATAAAGATTTAATCAGGCAATGGAAGAAATAGAGGTAGAGCTGCAGCATCAGTAAACAGATTATTGTTCTGCCCATTGCGCTGGCGCTGTGAAGCAGTTTCCTGACACTCCCAACAGTTCCCTCCGTACTTTAACATTAAAATGAAATAATTCAGGATAATGCAAACATAAAAATGTAGTCATTAAAAAAAAAATGTTGAAAAGATGTCTCATGCTATGATTGTCCAACTGGGCTGCACCAAAAGAAACGTGGCAAGCAGGGCGAGGGAGGGGATTCTGCCCCTCTACTCCACTCTCGTAAGACCCCACCTGGAGTAGAGTACTGTGTCCAGCTCCAAGTCCCCCAACATAAGAAGGACATGGACCTGTTGGAGCGGGTCCAGAGGCCATGAAGGTGGTCAGAGGGCTGGAGCCCCTCTGCTGTGAGGACAGGCTGAGAGAGCTGGGGGTGTTCAGCTGGAAGAAGATCAGGGAGACCTTAGAGCCCCTTCCAGTGCCTAAAGGGGCTCCAGGAGAGCTGGGGAGGGACTCTGGATCAGGGAGGGGAGCCACAGGACGAGGGGGAACGGTTTGACACTGAAAGAGGGGAGATTGAGATGAGATATTGGGAAGAAGTTCTGAACTGCCAGGGTGGTGATCCCCTGGGGCAGGTTGCCCCGAGAAGCTGTGGCTGCCCCATCCCTGGAGGTGGGCAAGGCCAGGTTGGACGGGGCTTGGAGCAACCTGGGCTGGTGGGGGGTGGCCCTGCCCAAGGCGGGGGAGGGGTGGTGGAACTAGGTGATCTTTAAGGTCCCTTCCAACTCTAACAGTTCTATGAATTTATGATAAAAAGTACAAGATTTACTAACAGAAGATCAACCTACCAAGGCAATTGTTATATCTTCTGTTATTTATATCAAGAATTATTTCCCTCCCTATTGACTTAAGAAAGAGCCTTTTCTACTCTCCAAAGCATGATGTGCACCTCAAAAAAACCAACCCAAAACTGTTGCTGCAATGGAGAAGCAGAAGTTCGAAAAACAGTATAGACCAGACTTGTGATTTGTACCACAGTAGTGGGAATGATGAACGGGACCAAGAAGTCCCATGCCAAAGTGGGGGTTAAATTAGATGGCCCAGATGATGTCTCCAGCATACTGCTCACCACCTCATAGATACACAGTTGCCATGGTGCACGCCAAGTGTACCCAGCGTTAGTATCTGGCCCTTCTTATTTTTCTGCATCGAGGGCTGAGACTGAGTAAGGCAAGGAGTCCAACTGTCCGACAGGTTCTTCATGCAGATCACTGATAATACCACTTTCTGCTTTAACTCTCTGAGTGGCAGCATATGAGCCCAGTTTATTTAAAGCAGAAGACTCGAGGTGCTCCAGTTTTTGCACCTTTGTCCGAGCTCCCTTACACTGCCGTCTTGGGTAGGGCGGCTGAAGGGCTCCACAACCGCCTCACAGGCGGCACCAAGTTACCAGAAGGCAAGGGGAACAGAGGGAAATCCCACTGACATTTCAATTTCATCAGCTATTGCCAGCACTGATCCTGGATAAGAAGTAAATCCGTGCTTCACAGCCCTTCGTAAGAAGGTAGCAGAAATTTCGTGACCTCCTGGAAGCAACTTATTCTCCATGTTGTGCCTGCCCAAAGCACATGGAAATTTTGTGACAGTGATGGATGAAAGAATTGAATCATCATGAATAAATGATGCTACACCTACCTTCTAAAGACTCTCTGACTCCTAAAGCTTCTGATGTGCTAGAGTTCCACCATTTTTTAGAGGATTAAGGCAAATTTGCCCTCAATTTAGTTTTTGTCTCTTTTATACTGTTTACCAATGGAAAATATTTGAAAATTACGGGTCTGATATTAGTCTTTGGCTCAGGTTTGTTTGGCCATTGTTCTTGATTCCCATGTCAGACTGCTGAAATCTGGTTTGAGGGGAAGGGAAGAAAAGAGGAGACAAAGCACGGCAGAAAGCCTGACAGGCATAAATTTTGCTTTCCAGCATGTCTGTGCTTGCAATCAGCAGCCTGAAAAGTTCTGCTATGATCATCAAGAGATGATGCCTATCAATCAGTCTTTAAACACTGCCTGTTAGGTTCTCTGGTTGAGGATGTAACTGAATCTACAATTCCCTGAAGGCTATTTCTATTCCATTTTGCAGCCAAAGGAGAAATAAGGGAAGTTCTTTTGCTTTCCAATGCATTAAGTGGTGTGGATCAAAGGGATTAGTATCATGGCCTAAAAAGTTATTTTTTGGAGCTATAATACAATCTATAGTGCTTTTTCTTTTTTTTTCATGGAATTGTTTAAGACATAAATCAAGTCACATAGTATTGATTGTAGAATATATTTGCAGATGTCACCCTTCGGTATAAAGAGACTCGATTTCTACATGTTTTACTTTCTGGTGCTGTAGGATTTCATATATTCAATAGGGCGTATGCGAAATGCATTATATTATTCTCTGAGTTTAGATTTTTTCCAGACGACAGGCGTTACTTTTATGATGCCCTGAATGGAATGACAGAGTAAATTGCCCTGATTTATACTCCATTACAAGCAGTGATACTGCTGTCACGACTGCTGCTCTTTCTCATTACACAACATCGTACACTCCCTTGCCTAGCAGTGAAATAAGTTGCAGCGTTCCCAAATACCAGCAACACAGGTCGATTCCCATCATGTGTCTTGCTCGCTCACCCTGGGAACTTTTCCATTTTAGACCTCGGTCTCCAGCTCCTCTTACGGATGGTTTCCATTCCGTTGCCTTATCTGGGGTATACATGGTATCCCATTCTTCATTTTAGATGTACTGTTTGGAGACAAGCACCAAAACAATAAATCATGGGGCTAGGTTATTTTTAGGCCACATTTCCGAATCAACATTGAGGCTATTTCTGAAGAACCTGCACAAGGAACTTATTGTGTGCATACACAAATAAATGACACAATTCAATGGTTTAATACTATCTGCCAAGTTAAACTACTGCAGAGCAGCTGTGTACATTTAAAATGATCCCTGGCACTTCTGAAGAGTTCATAAATCAGCAGCAACATACTTTCTTCCAATTAGGAGAGTTAAAGGAAAAAAATCAGAAATTAATGTGTCTAGGACATAAATGACATCTCTATACACTTGTGAATGTGAATCTGAAAAAAAAAGCAAGCAATGCACTTCACATTACTAGGATTATAATAATTTGAAAATGCCCATTTTTGTAAGTGTCCCAGTTGTTGTCAAGAGTATTGTTATAAGGAGGCTTGCTTGAAACCAGCCAGTGACGTTAACCCAAATCTACTGAAGAAATGAAAGACAGTCATCAACCGAAGCACAAAAGTACCTCACCAATGCCTCAAACCATGGCTCCCTCCACTGAGTCACATCAGATGTACACCCCCTACGGGCAGTCGCGAATCACCTTTTAGAACTGACTCCGAAGGCAATCACTAAAATACTGATTATTGCTCTAAAGATCCACACTGCATAGTTCCGCTATCTAAACTTTCCCGCCAATTCACTGGCATCAACAGCAGCCACCACACTGCTGCTCGATGACTGTGTGCCCCTGGCTCTTGCGCTCTGCGATAGCACTGGAGAAGTGCCAAGGAGACAACAGGCATCACTGCGTCTTCACCACCTGTGGCACTCTCCTCTATTCGCGCATCTTCTCCCTTGCAACTTCTTGCCTTCTCACCATCCTCTGGTTTCCTGCACCTTTTCACAACAGAGTTACTCTCTTGCTGTAGCTGGATCTTCATCCCAACAATATTTGACACAGTTTGTTTGTCCCTGTGCATGCATAAAAATGTATGTTTTCCTATAGTTGAGATCTTACTACGGGAAGCAGAAAGAAGAACAAGTGCATTAATAAAAATATTTTTTTTTTAAAAAAAAAAAAAGCTCATCAACACATCACTTTTGCTCAGGAACCAGCACCATCTGACCAGGTCACCTCCCTCTGCTCTCCAGCAGATTTCTCAAGTATACTTCAGAAAGCTCCATCCAATGTAACTGTGTTTCCTCCCTTCCTTCACCGAATGGTGTCAGCAACCAGTTCCCCATGGCGTTAGCGCTGCGGGACACACAGTTCTTGCACACGTGCAATCAGAGAAACCTGTAGGTTGGAAGGGGCCTCAGGAAGCAACCTAGAGCATCCACCTGCTCCGAAGAAGGTTGTTAGAGAGGATAGTCACCACCTCGTCGGGTCAGTTTTTCAGTATCTCCAAAGACAGGGATTGCACGACCTGTCTGGAATATCTGCTCCAGGGTCTTATGACTCTCATGGTGAAAAAACTTTTTTCCTTATATCGAGTTGGGATTTCCTGTTTTCCAGCCTGTGTCTGTTGCCCGTAGTCCTTTTGCTGTGCACACCTGAGAAGGTGCTTCCACCTTCTCTACACCTTCCCGTTAGGAAGCGATTCCCAGGAGTGGGCAGCACAGAAATTAGTTTTGTTATTATAATTTACTTACTCAGACCCTACTATTTCCATTTGGATACTTCCTAAGATGCATAACTGGTCCTCCCCACACTCCAGAGGAGGGTATCTCCTTTCACTCTCTGCTCTGGCAGGATGGAGGACTAATGGATGCCTAATTGCCAGAGTGGCTGCAGCATGCTTGAATCTGCTTCTTGTTAACTAGACCGTCGTTCCACAGTTGAAACACAGCAGCTATGTTAAAGCGTGTCCTCTTGTTTTAAGCTTATAGTAATCCAGGCCATTTTTGTGGTAAACCAAGTGTGGAATGGGTAAGGTTTGGAGGACTGGGAGACAAGTCTGGGTCAATGCTGCTGCGTATTGACATAACGAGTTCATAACATCATTTAGCTGTAACTCTTAAACTAGTGCATAGAAGTTTCAACATGGTATGATGTTAATTTAATTAGAAATAAAAGGCCGGGTTTAATGAAGATTTGTAAAATGTTTCACAAAAATTCCGTATCACTTGATTCTTCCACGGCGTTATTTCCCGTGCCAGCTGTCTCTGGTGACAACAATCTGTTTGACAATTCAAACAAGGAGACTTTAGTCCTGGAGGACTCCGGGAACTGCACAAGGAGAGGTTTCCAGCTAACGGCGTAACCCTTCTGCAGAGCTGACGAGCGCTGGGGAGTGCTATAATGCACTTTGCAGGTTCTTCCCGGCTCACACTCATTTGACAGCAGACGAGGAGTTCCTGTTCTTCAGGTGAAAGCTGATTTATATATACCGAGTGTGGGCAAAGAGGCGTCATGCGGACACACTTCACCAGCTCACCCGCCTCGGGGCTGGGACGTGTCCCGCAGGGCTTCTGTGTGGAGGATGCTGCGCACGAAAGGAAAGGGTTTTCCATGACTAAGGTTCTGCCCCATCGCTGCCCTCTTTGTTAACCTCTGCAGGAGCCACCAGAGGATCTGCGTCCTCCATGGCTATGGGGAAAGCCCCGCCATCGCCTGACCTGATGACTGATATGAAAATGGTCACTGTCACCTTTGCTCGGTTTTCCCACCCCCCAACCCCCCCGGAGCTAATCAGCAGAACTGATGTGTTTTCCAGGGGGAACACCCCGTGACCAACACACCAAACCGGCTAGTGGTGAGAGAGCTGAGGGGGTTTGTAAATTCCTAGTGACAGAAAGGTGAGTAGCCTGAGCGTATCACTCCTGCATGAACGCTGGAGAGGGCTAAGCCGAGGCGTGGGTATAGACACCTCATTCCCCTCTGCTAGATCCCATTCTCAGCTGCTGCTTGCCCAGAAAGTCGGTATCATACATCAGCGCCTCCACTTGCACCTCTGTAATTTAGTAGGCCAGCATGGAACTGCTCTGCCTTGCCACAGATAAGGAAGTTTTTACAAAGCTGATCCCAACCCCTACCGGCTTCTAGCCAAAAAGTCACTGGAAAAGGGAGGCCAGGTCGGGAAACTGCAGGCACAGTAGAGTTCAGAGAAACCGCGGTTCTGCAGCCCTTACTCAGCTGAGCACTGCAGGCAGCAAGCTCAACTGCCTCCTTGGGTTTTGTTTTTTTTTTTTTTTTGCAAATTGTCACGATTCCCCGGCATCTGCAGCTGCCGGGATTGCAGAAGAGCTCAGCTCTGCCCTCAGAGCATCCCTGCCCCGCGTGCCCGGAGGAGATGCTGCCGGAGCCCAACCCCAAACACCCCTCGCCCCACCGCCGGGCTCCCATTCCTCACAAGCAGCAGCAAAAACTGCCACCGTGGTGCTTTTCGCCCCTTTCCCAGTTACCCGCCAGGAGAGCGCTCTTCGGTGTCCTGGGTGGAAAAGAGCCTCTTTGCCCTTCTTGTTAGAGGCGTCCCTGGAAGCAGCCGTGGATGCAGGTGCCCTGCGGAGGGGACCAGGTTTAAGGTCACAGAGCAGGACGGCTCTGAGCAGATTCCCAGGCTCCACTCCTGGGGCAACCCGGCTCTCTCCGTGCGCTGCCCGGGAAGATGGAGAGCCTGGCATCGGTTCTGGAGAGCAGGCACCTAAAAACCCACCGGCCAGGTCCTCTCCTGGCCCTAAGGCTTAGGAATCAAATTCCCCCTTGCGAACAAAGAAAACCCAGTTTAATGTGATGAAATGTTTTATACTTTCCAGTAACTAAATGAGTAGGAAATTGAAGATTTTCCATTCTGGAAAGTTAAGGAATTGTTATTAGTAAATGCAGAGTTTAAACTTCTGAGGAAGTCTGTGTTTACTTTAGGGAAGATAGTAGGGCTGATCTGTTTTCTAGATTTTCATGCCCCTGATGAAGTAATATTTTGCAAATGTTGTTTACAGTTTCAGTCTTACAAAGCCATATGATGTATATATGTATGTGTGTATCTCTTTCTCTCCTTAACTCGACGTTCTATAAGGAATCCGTATCGCATGTGAAAAGTTAAAAATGCTTTTGCAGAATATACATCTTACTTTGCCTGCAAATATCTGACAGAGATAAGAGATTTATGTGATTATTTTTATGATTATTCTTTACTTTACTGTCACATCCAGTAGGTTTAAAAGCCAAAGTTTCAGTTAAAGCACAAAATATGTAAAGCCTCCCACCTAAAGAGCACTATGATAAACATAAAATGCTTTCAAACAATCATAATCTGCCCACTTTAAAAAAAGACACACTTCATAGCTGTAGAGTACATGGCTAGATGGAAGGAAAATTCCACCGAGTATTTTATCAGCTGGCTGCCATTCTCTGTATGTGAGCCAATAAAAATGGAGAATTTTATTGGGAAGCAATAATTTCCTCTATATCAACTGTTGCAAGCACTATTACATCAAATCCCAAGTGTGCTCGCAGAAACAAAACACCCTTTTAAATGTTTTCCCAAGATATGATGCAGCCATTCCATCTATCATTCGGACCCCGCTGTTTTAACCAAACATGCTCATATTGAGTTGTCAGAGGTTTGAGCTGCAGATAGCACGGCCATGCAAAGGGACCACAGGCTTGCTAAGGCTTTAATTCATTGTTTTGGGGGGGTTAATTTTTTTTTTTTTTGGGGGGGGGGGTGTCAAAATAGCAGGCTATCTTGGCTGTGATGTAACACAGCTCTAAAAGGTAATGGCGGGAAGACCACAATTTTATTGAAGAGCTCTGGTTACACAGGGCAGGGATGTGAAAAGCCTTTTCAACACAGGAAGCCATAGGCACTCCCTTGACCAGAGGCAACACTTTAAATGAAATTAAAGAGAAGTCAGGTGACCAGAAGAGCACCTGCGTATTCCCAAGACCGTTGGGCTATTGGTCTCTGGGACCTGGCCATCTGAACCGAAATGTAAGTCAAATTGTTCTTTATGACTTTAGCAAGCACTGGAGCTACCCGCCGAACATTTATACCTTTACTGCTAAGCTTTGCTGATACGCTGAATTTAAATAATCTGCCGCTTTGCAGCTGGCTGAGAGGGGTGACAGGGCCATCTCTTCGACTTCACTCTCAGCCTGCCTACAAGAAATAAATCCACGTTTTGTTTATATTGGTTTTGTCCATACAAACCCGCACTAACTGTGTAGCCCCACAAAGCTCCGAAGAACCTTTAACAATATTTAAAAGCACTCATTTTTTCGCCATCAGCGTCCGCCCATGCTACTACCTTTTGCTCAGGCAGAACTGATGGTGAGCCAAGAGATAAAAACTAGGGATAACAGCGTAGCAATGCCCAAAAGTGTTTCAGCATTAGATAAAACCACAGATAGTCAGAGCACATGGGAGAAACCCATTCCCCACCCGGCTCCATCAGCTCTCAGGGCCCTGAAATAAATGCACATCCTGACGTGGAGGCAGCGTTGGGACTTGAAAACGGAGAGGTGGTAGGCAGGTGGGAAAAGTGCTGGGATTTCATGATCTTTCCAGCTGAAAAACCCAAGTTCATGAGTCCCATGGAGGACAAAGCCCGCGCTGACTGAGACTGGCCGAACCCCTGGAAACCATGAAATCACCCACAAATGTTGAGTTATCCCCCCCTGAAAAGCCTCATTCAGCTCTCGTTATTAGTGTAGCTACAGACCACCAAACTGCCCGTCAGGAAACACCCCCAAACTCGGACCCCGTTCCTGAACCACGTGTAGGGCTCAGCAGCCGAGGCGGTGGGAAGGCGCACTGCATCCTAACAGGACCGCGGTGAGCAAACACGGCTTCCAGACCCAGCATTTGCACTTGCCTTGAGTGACCTTCCTAAGCCCCGTCGGCGTTCTTTCTTGAAACCCATAGATGCAAGAACACAAACTTTTTACAATATGCGGGGCCAAATATCCATCTCTATCAGAAAAAAAAACCCAAACAAACCAGGAAAATATGCAGGAGGAAAACACGTCCTTCCTCGCCTTCTGATCAAAAGCTTTTAATCCAGCTCAATTGAGCGCCAATAAGCAAACGCTGATGATATCAGGAGAAATAAACCAGCTGCTGACACCCATGCAACAGTCCTGCTGTATCGTCTCATTTAATGATCCTTTATTTTTGCGCTTGATATTTACCTCTTTGAAGCTGAGCCCCATCCACCCAGTGATATATCTTCCTCTCTTCCTCTCGCAGACTCAATATACATCATAACGTTCATTAGTCAAAGCAAAGCTTTCTCCCTTTTGTCTGCAGCT
>NW_009647743.1:2821984-2865081 GCF_000708025.1 Charadrius vociferus
AAATCATACTGCGGCCCCAAAATTAAGAACCCGGCAGCGAATACTTCATTTTCTCAAGCGTACCTAGCCTGACACCGGGGACAGGGGGATGGAGCCCTACCACCAGAACCTCCGGTCTGCCTTTACAGCAAATGTCCCCAGTCCATCCCGAAGGTGGTCTCAGGAATGGTGGCTCTGGTTTAGCTCGGTTGGCTTTCAGCCTCTGTCTCCTGGTGAAATAGGTCGCCAGGAGCAGCGGGAGCCGCGGCGCTGCCTCTGCCCCGGTGACTGTGGGTACCCGGGGTGCCACCGGCAGGACGGTGCCAACAGCGGGAGCGCGGCGAGCTGCCAACCCCTTCCGCCTGAGGGGAGAGGGAGGAAGAGGAGGGGTTTGGGTGGTGCTTTCTCTTCCCTTCACTAAACTGAGCCAGACTCAGAAACAAAGTGTTCTGGGGGGGAAAAAAAAAAAAAAGGGAAAAAAAAAGGAATGAAAGGGTTTTCTGCAGAAAAAATGGTAAACTGACATATTGTGACTTTTCAAAGTTTTCCTTCATATTCGTGGCGGAAAATGTTGCTGGGAATTTAACCCAAAGTCCCGGACAGTTTCAGTCAATCCAAACCTGCATTTCAGGCGAGATACCTAATTTATGTCAGAGCGAACCTGCTCACCATTTTTCCCAGCAGAATACTGGGAGCTCTCATATGTCACCGAGGGCTTAGAGTATAACAAATTTCTTTTTGTTTTAAGCAATTTCCTTTAGTGCTCAGCGAATTACCCTGTCACACATTCGGCAACTTGTTTTCGTATTGCTACAAGCAATTCTGCTGGATGAAATTAATGTAGTAAAGTGTATTCTCAGTTTTTATTAAGCTCTCTTGGCTGAGGAAAGATCAATATTTAATAGGAAGACGGGGGAGGAAATGCAAGCAGAAAGGTTTCTCTTTTCCGTCTAGTATTTGAAAAAATATTTAAAATATCTAATTTCATGAATGACAGACCAATTCAGCTGGCTGGCTGGATTCTGCCGAGCACCAGTTGCAGTCACAAAAACTTCAGGGCTCTGATGCTTTGAAGTCAACAGGGCTGTGCACAGGCAGTGCCATAAAAAGAAGAAAACAACCTGAAAGAAATGTAAAGGCCACGTACACCATTTAATTGACGTGACTTCGGAGACGCCTATGTGAGCAGAGTAATTAAAGGCCAGGCAGTAGGGAGAGCAGGAAGAAAACTGAGAAGCAGCAATTAATTAAAAATAGTACAGTGTTTCTCTCCGCAAATTCTGCAATTTTCACAACACAGCAGAAGCTAGAAGTAACGTCTTGCACCTTCGGGACGCCGATCTCTGCAGCACATAGACACCTACCCAGTACAGTACCCGTAAGAGATGAATAAAAGGAACAATTGTTTTGGCTTCGGCACGATGGTGAACTTTGATGGCATCCTAGTAAAACACATAACGTTTATTGCCATGATAAACTGCTCTTGAGGGAGTGATTTCCCTGCCCTCCCAGCTGGAGCTGTCGTGCTGCAATGACAGAGTGGGTAAGGAAGGGACGGAACAATAGCCAAGTCAAGGAGCTGGAGCCTGACCTTAACAGAGTGGGTGGTATTCGCTGCAGTCCAGAAAAGCAAATAACTCACTCAAAGGTGATAGATTTTACTGGGGAGTGGAAATAACAAAGCTGAGAAATAAAGTGGAGCAAACATGGTATGAAAGCATATTAAAGTAACCGAAGGAGGGGATTTCCTTGTCAATAGGCTCCGCTATTAAGGAAAGAAACAGAGAGAGAGAGAGGAAAAAGCAAAAGAGGGGTGAGAGAAGGGAGGAGAGAGGGGTGGCAAAAGAAAAAAGTAAAAAGAAAGAAGGAAGAGAAAAGAAGAAAAAAGAGAGAAAAAAAAATATAAAATATAGACAAAAAGAGAAAGAGAAAGAAAAAGAGAAAGAAAAAGAGAAAGAAAAAGAAAAAGAAAAAGAAAAAGAAAAAGAAAAAGAAAAAGAAAAAGAAAAAGAAAAAGAAAAAGAAAAAGAAAAAGAAAAAGAAAAAAGAAAAAAAAAAGAAAAAGAAAAAGAAAAAGAAAAAGAAAAAGAAAAAGAAAAAGAAAAAGAAAAGAGAAAGAGAAAGAGAAAGAGAAAGAGAAAGAGAAAGAGAAAGAGAAAGAGAAAGAGAAAAAAAGAAAAAAGAAAAAAAGAAAAACGAAAAAAAGCTAAAGAAAAAAGCAAGCCTCACAACTGTGAGGTGTTCTTGATTAAATGCATCACTCAGTGACATGTCCAAAACACACCAACCCACTTCATGGAACACCTCGTCTGACGGCGAGGGTGTAATTGAGTAGTTGGTACTGGAAAATTTGTTTCTGTTTTCTCTTTTTGAGAGCAGGGACTGCAGGGACCTACAGGCAGGAGAAACGTCCTTCTTGGTCACTACCTCTGTCAAGGACATGCGGGAGAAAATCCCACCTTTCCAAAGCAGAGGCAGCTTTCTTTTTTTTAATTTTTTTTTGCGTGTGTGTGTGTGTAGAGCAACCCCCTGTACATTTTAACCATTCCTGCCCATTGCCCTATTTTCCCTAAAGCCTGAGAATGAGAAGCCAGAGACCTACTCCCCAGTCTGAACAGTGAGGAGTTGCTTCGGTACCAGTGACTTTAATCCAGTTGCATTTGCTGTGCGCAGACAAAACACCGCACCGGGTGCAATGTGTATGTGGGGAACTTGAAAAGGGTCAGTTTTCCAAAGCTGAAATAAATCAGTGGCATGGCTGATTAAAAAGTGGTATTGTTCAAGGATGTTTTATTTGCTCTGCAAAACACCACAGAGCGGTAGCAAAAAGTTTTCTGGCTGAAAGGAGACGCGGAAGCTACAATACGCTATAAATATGCACATAGAATGAAAGAAAAGGGGGGGGAAGCATCAGTGTATTCAAGTTACACGTCTATACGTCCCATAGCTGATTTAAAAAGGAAGGTAAGGAAATGGATGAAGTACCCATTGTCTCTTCTGCAGGGGCGCTTTTCCAAAACGTGTGTAATAAAAGGCTCCCTCGCCCTCTCAGGCTGAGGTACTTTTATGGCTCCTGTTCGTATCGCATTAAAGTGCTTCAAAACAGTCGGGTATTTAATTTTATAGTGTACTTTTGTGGAGCAGATGTCCCTTTTGCCTCCATGCTGCAGAGGGGAAACCGGTACAGAACGATTCCCAGTCAGTGTCAGATGGGGTACGTACGGTGGCAGAGGAAGGTGAACCTGGAAATTTCTGGGCAAGAGTGAGTCACAGGTCACCCTTTTGCCAAGAATGATGGTCATCGCCTCTTTGAACCGTTAGGATAAAGAGAACAGCATTGTTGCCGATGTCGTTGTTATTATTATTACTATTGTTATTATTATTACTATTATTACTACTACTATTATTTACTGCTACTAATAGACAAAGCTGTTGCTGGAGACTACAAACATCCCAAAGCCTTTACAGAGTAGCAGATAGGGAAGGGCTGATGAATAAGACCCGGGCAAGGCAGGGTACCTTGCGTAACAAGATATATTCGGTTCCTGGAGGATAAGAGCCGGGAAGGAGCCGCCGGCCCCTGCACAGCCTGTGTGGGTTCCAGTTTCTTCACACCTTGGGCCATGGGTCAAACCTAAATTGGGACTTGCCTGGAGAACGTTAGGGGCAGCGTGACACGCGGTGACTGGCAAATTGGCAACGCGGCACCACCACCTGCAGACTGTTCTTGACTCGGGATGGTGGAAACCGGGAGCTGTGCTGGTGGTCACAGAAGTCACCAGATTAGATGTCTGCAGGTGCACCGAGGAGTTTTTACTTCTCTCTGTTCTAAGACAGTTAAAGTCACGCTAATTAATTATAAGTGAACGGCCAGCTCTACCATATAACAATGCCATGACTATTACTTTTCTTTTCCTTAAAGCAGTGCCTCTCAAAAAGCTGCTCACCCCACCTCCCGCTCCGTGGCCACCTCCCCCTCCCCAGGCCCCGAGGCACGGTATAAACGGCCTCTTACGGAGAAAGAAAAAGAGGAGAGACGATTCCAGAAGCACGAAGATGCAGATGGGATGTTCAGCCCTTCGCGCACCTAAGATTTCCTAGCTACAGCGAAGGCAGCACCTTCTTCGCATCTCCAGATGACGCCAGCGCACCTCATGCGGCGCTGCTGGGCTGCTCGCCCCTGCGGGGTACGGACAACCACCAGCACGGAGCGCCTGGAGAAGGGCTCTTCCCCTTTGGTCCCGACCCCCAATGGCATGCCGCACTGCACGGCACAGCTCTGTAAAACCCCGTACTCGAATCAGCACTTTTTCTGTCCAGCTCATGAATTTTATTCTTTTTTCCTACTCTATTTTAAATATATATAGGGTGTGTGTGTGTACATATGTGTGTGTATATACTTACTTATACTACTTACCGGAGTAGTTTTCATTACTGAATCCTTTATGCCTTGCAACTCCTGCAGAGCTGATAATTGGCAAGAAAAATAACAGCCGAAGCACCCCATGGAATACTTTAAAACTGATTTACAAAACTTGAGTGTGCCGATTTTCCAACCGAGCTTTTCTAACCTGTTTCCTAACCTGTAGCAGACCCCAACCCACGCCCGGCCCCAGCTACGCCGCGCAGCTGGGACAGCTTTGGGAAGTCATACAACGCTGTCGCTGCCCTTTGGAAGAGGGACATAAACCTCCCCGGAGGGGGAAATTCAAACCTCTGGATCACCGGGGCAGCTCGTCCCCTCTGATCTGGGATCGGCGGAGATGCTCTGGGGTGCCAGTCCCCCAGTGGGACCCCTGGAGCGGAGGGTCCCACCGGGGTGGTGGAGGATCCCAAAGACACATCCCCTTCCCCGGCCGTGGGGATGGAGGGGACAGCGGGGCCACAGGTCCTTCCCGGGGAAGGTGGCAGGCCCATTTTTTGGTCAGAACCGCGATGCTGCAGCCACTTTACTTTTAACACTATTTTCCTGCACATTTGATACATCCATGCAAGTGCCACAGCGAGACTGTGATAGAAGGTACGTTTAGACCAAAATACACAAAATAAGTAATTCTTCATAATTCAATATGACATCCTTCCTTTAATTTAAACCTAATCAGGGAATAAGAAACTAAAAGCAGCTGTAAGCATTCACATTACATCTCTCCGGGGAAACGTACATAAAGTTCGGATTTGTTTTCACCCAATGGAAATTTTGCGATTTTGCACAGCCGCTCCTTTTGGTTAAGCTGCTTCTTTATTACATTTTCCATAACAGAATTTACAATCTCCACAAAATAAAACACAATTCCACTGCATTTTCCTTGCCCTACCTTCTCCCGTGCAAAACGTGAAAAGATTAAACACATAAGCGTTTCTAGTAATCTGGCTATCTCGGCCATAAATTCAACGGGCAGGAAAGATATTTTTTTTTTTATAATTGGTAAGATACGCCTGGAAACCGCATGGCCCGGCACCACGCACACGTTTCGGGTTATTTTTCCCATTCATACGGTAAATAAGCTTTTAGCAAACCACATCCAAGAGCCTTTCAAAGCTCTCTGCTCCGCATGTATCAACCCTGGCCAGCAGCGCGGGGCTGAAACGCACGGGGGGCTCAGCGGCCAACGCTCCCAGGGATTAGCGTGTCCCACAGAGCGTTCCCGTAAGGAGGGGAGCACGAGGGAAGGCGAGCCCTGGCCGCACGGAAGGACACGGCCCCGTCCTATTAATCGGCGAATAATCAGATTATGGCCTTCGGTCTCCCTGAAAGTCAGTGGCTAATGCATGTTTTGAGGGAAACACTCCAATAACACGCACAGTATCTGCGACCAGTGATGCCTCATAAGTCCAAAGTTCATGCTGGCAACGGCCGCTTCACCTGCACTTAATAATCTTCTGGCAGAGGGAAAGGCTGACCCAAGGCAAAGTTTAATGATCAAACTGGCAATTAGAGCTATTGCTAACAATTTGGGTTTCGGCAAAAGGGCTTTTCTATGGTGGGAAGCGCAACTATTAAACTTCCAGACCTTTTTCACTCCATTTTAAAAAAATGTGGCAATTTCAACCACAAATACTGTGCGAGACAGTGTCTGGTGTTAAACCCGGGAACAGTGGCACGACCTTGTAGAAAAAGGCAGTAGACAGAGTTGTGACATTTGGCTACGGCCACAGAATCACAGAATCAGAAAATGGTCAGGGTTGGCAGGGCCCTCTGGAGCTCCCCCATCCCACCCCCCACCAGAGCAGGGGCACCTCCAGCAGTGGCACAGGACGGCGTCCAGGCGGGTTTGGGATGGCTCCAGAGGGGGAGACTCCCCCACCTCTCTGGGCAGCCTCTGCCACTGCTCTGCCGCCCTCACAGCAAAGAAGTCCCTCCTCAGGTTTAGATGGAACTTACTATGGTCACATTTGTGCCCGTTCCCTCTTGTCCTGTCACTGGGCACCACTGAAAAAAGACTGTTCCCATCCCCCTGGCACCCTCCCTTGAAGGATTTATAAGCATTGAGAAGATCCCCCCTCAGTCTTTTTTTCTCCAGACTAACAAGCCCCAAGTCCCTCAGCCTTTCCTCATCAGAGAGATGCTCCAGTCCCTTGATCATCTTCGTAGTCCTCTGCTGGACCCTCTCCAGCAGTTCCCAGTCCTTCAAGGAAAAGGAAAAGGAAAAGGAAAAGGAAAAGGAAAAGGAAAAGGAAAAGGAAAAGGAAAAGGAAAAGGAAAAGGAAAAGGAAAAGGAAAAGGAAAAGGAAAAGGAAAAGGAAAAGGAAAAGGAAAAGGAAAAGGAAAAGGAAAAGGAAAAGGAAAAGGAAAAGGAAAAGGAAAAGGAAAAGGAAAAGGAAAAGGAAAAGGAAAAGGAAAAGGAAAAGGAAAAGGAAAAGGAAAAGGAAAAGGAAAAGGAAAAGGAAAAGGAAAAGGAAAAGGAAAAGGAAAAGGAAAAGGAAAAGGAAAAGGAAAAGGAAAAGGAAAAGGAAAAGGAAAAGGAAAAGGAAAAGGAAAAGGAAAAGGAAAAGGAAAAGGAAAAGGAAAAGGAAAAGGAAAAGGAAAAGGAAAAGGAAAAGGAAAAGGAAAAGGAAAAGGAAAAGGAAAAGGAAAAGGAAAAGGAAAAGGAAAAGGAAAAGGAAAAGGAAAAGGAAAAGGAAAAGGAAAAGGAAAAGGAAAAGGAAAAGGAAAAGGAAAAGGAAAAGGAAAAGGAAAAGGAAAAGGAAAAGGAAAAGGAAAAGGAAAAGGAAAAGGAAAAGGAAAAGGAAAAGGAAAAGGAAAAGGAAAAGGAAAAGGAAAAGGAAAAGGAAAAGGAAAAGGAAAAGGAAAAGGAAAAGGAAAAGGAAAAGGAAAAGGAAAAGGAAAAGGAAAAGGAAAAGGAAAAGGAAAAGGAAAAGGAAAAGGAAAAGGAAAAGGAAAAGGAAAAGGAAAAGGAAAAGGAAAAGGAAAAGGAAAAGGAAAAGGAAAAGGAAAAGGAAAAGGAAAAGGAAAAGGAAAAGGAAAAGGAAAAGGAAAAGGAAAAGGAAAAGGAAAAGGAAAAGGAAAAGGAAAAGGAAAAGGAAAAGGAAAAGGAAAAGGAAAAGGAAAAGGAAAAGGAAAAGGAAAAGGAAAAGGAAAAGGAAAAGGAAAAGGAAAAGGAAAAGGAAAAGGAAAAGGAAAAGGAAAAGGAAAAGGAAAAGGAAAAGGAAAAGGAAAAGGAAAAGGAAAAGGAAAAGGAAAAGGAAAAGGAAAAGGAAAAGGAAAAGGAAAAGGAAAAGGAAAAGGAAAAGGAAAAGGAAAAGGAAAAGGAAAAGGAAAAGGAAAAGGAAAAGGAAAAGGAAAAGGAAAAGGAAAAGGAAAAGGAAAAGGAAAAGGAAAAGGAAAAGGAAAAGGAAAAGGAAAAGGAAAAGGAAAAGGAAAAGGAAAAGGAAAAGGAAAAGGAAAAGGAAAAGGAAAAGGAAAAGGAAAAGGAAAAGGAAAAGGAAAAGGAAAAGGAAAAGGAAAAGGAAAAGGAAAAGGAAAAGGAAAAGGAAAAGGAAAAGGAAAAGGAAAAGGAAAAGGAAAAGGAAAAGGAAAAGGAAAAGGAAAAGGAAAAGGAAAAGGAAAAGGAAAAGGAAAAGGAAAAGGAAAAGGAAAAGGAAAAGGAAAAGGAAAAGGAAAAGGAAAAGGAAAAGGAAAAGGAAAAGGAAAAGGAAAAGGAAAAGGAAAAGGAAAAGGAAAAGGAAAAGGAAAAGGAAAAGGAAAAGGAAAAGGAAAAGGAAAAGGAAAAGGAAAAGGAAAAGGAAAAGGAAAAGGAAAAGGAAAAGGAAAAGGAAAAGGAAAAGGAAAAGGAAAAGGAAAAGGAAAAGGAAAAGGAAAAGGAAAAGGAAAAGGAAAAGGAAAAGGAAAAGGAAAAGGAAAAGGAAAAGGAAAAGGAAAAGGAAAAGGAAAAGGAAAAGGAAAAGGAAAAGGAAAAGGAAAAGGAAAAGGAAAAGGAAAAGGAAAAGGAAAAGGAAAAGGAAAAGGAAAAGGAAAAGGAAAAGGAAAAGGAAAAGGAAAAGGAAAAGGAAAAGGAAAAGGAAAAGGAAAAGGAAAAGGAAAAGGAAAAGGAAAAGGAAAAGGAAAAGGAAAAGGAAAAGGAAAAGGAAAAGGAAAAGGAAAAGGAAAAGGAAAAGGAAAAGGAAAAGGAAAAGGAAAAGGAAAAGGAAAAGGAAAAGGAAAAGGAAAAGGAAAAGGAAAAGGAAAAGGAAAAGGAAAAGGAAAAGGAAAAGGAAAAGGAAAAGGAAAAGGAAAAGGAAAAGGAAAAGGAAAAGGAAAAGGAAAAGGAAAAGGAAAAGGAAAAGGAAAAGGAAAAGGAAAAGGAAAAGGAAAAGGAAAAGGAAAAGGAAAAGGAAAAGGAAAAGGAAAAGGAAAAGGAAAAGGAAAAGGAAAAGGAAAAGGAAAAGGAAAAGGAAAAGGAAAAGGAAAAGGAAAAGGAAAAGGAAAAGGAAAAGGAAAAGGAAAAGGAAAAGGAAAAGGAAAAGGAAAAGGAAAAGGAAAAGGAAAAGGAAAAGGAAAAGGAAAAGGAAAAGGAAAAGGAAAAGGAAAAGGAAAAGGAAAAGGAAAAGGAAAAGGAAAAGGAAAAGGAAAAGGAAAAGGAAAAGGAAAAGGAAAAGGAAAAGGAAAAGGAAAAGGAAAAGGAAAAGGAAAAGGAAAAGGAAAAGGAAAAGGAAAAGGAAAAGGAAAAGGAAAAGGAAAAGGAAAAGGAAAAGGAAAAGGAAAAGGAAAAGGAAAAGGAAAAGGAAAAGGAAAAGGAAAAGGAAAAGGAAAAGGAAAAGGAAAAGGAAAAGGAAAAGGAAAAGGAAAAGGAAAAGGAAAAGGAAAAGGAAAAGGAAAAGGAAAAGGAAAAGGAAAAGGAAAAGGAAAAGGAAAAGGAAAAGGAAAAGGAAAAGGAAAAGGAAAAGGAAAAGGAAAAGGAAAAGGAAAAGGAAAAGGAAAAGGAAAAGGAAAAGGAAAAGGAAAAGGAAAAGGAAAAGGAAAAGGAAAAGGAAAAGGAAAAGGAAAAGGAAAAGGAAAAGGAAAAGGAAAAGGAAAAGGAAAAGGAAAAGGAAAAGGAAAAGGAAAAGGAAAAGGAAAAGGAAAAGGAAAAGGAAAAGGAAAAGGAAAAGGAAAAGGAAAAGGAAAAGGAAAAGGAAAAGGAAAAGGAAAAGGAAAAGGAAAAGGAAAAGGAAAAGGAAAAGGAAAAGGAAAAGGAAAAGGAAAAGGAAAAGGAAAAGGAAAAGGAAAAGGAAAAGGAAAAGGAAAAGGAAAAGGAAAAGGAAAAGGAAAAGGAAAAGGAAAAGGAAAAGGAAAAGGAAAAGGAAAAGGAAAAGGAAAAGGAAAAGGAAAAGGAAAAGGAAAAGGAAAAGGAAAAGGAAAAGGAAAAGGAAAAGGAAAAGGAAAAGGAAAAGGAAAAGGAAAAGGAAAAGGAAAAGGAAAAGGAAAAGGAAAAGGAAAAGGAAAAGGAAAAGGAAAAGGAAAAGGAAAAGGAAAAGGAAAAGGAAAAGGAAAAGGAAAAGGAAAAGGAAAAGGAAAAGGAAAAGGAAAAGGAAAAGGAAAAGGAAAAGGAAAAGGAAAAGGAAAAGGAAAAGGAAAAGGAAAAGGAAAAGGAAAAGGAAAAGGAAAAGGAAAAGGAAAAGGAAAAGGAAAAGGAAAAGGAAAAGGAAAAGGAAAAGGAAAAGGAAAAGGAAAAGGAAAAGGAAAAGGAAAAGGAAAAGGAAAAGGAAAAGGAAAAGGAAAAGGAAAAGGAAAAGGAAAAGGAAAAGGAAAAGGAAAAGGAAAAGGAAAAGGAAAAGGAAAAGGAAAAGGAAAAGGAAAAGGAAAAGGAAAAGGAAAAGGAAAAGGAAAAGGAAAAGGAAAAGGAAAAGGAAAAGGAAAAGGAAAAGGAAAAGGAAAAGGAAAAGGAAAAGGAAAAGGAAAAGGAAAAGGAAAAGGAAAAGGAAAAGGAAAAGGAAAAGGAAAAGGAAAAGGAAAAGGAAAAGGAAAAGGAAAAGGAAAAGGAAAAGGAAAAGGAAAAGGAAAAGGAAAAGGAAAAGGAAAAGGAAAAGGAAAAGGAAAAGGAAAAGGAAAAGGAAAAGGAAAAGGAAAAGAAGGAAAAAAAGGGTCACATGAAAAGTAAGCACTCTAAAGCATATTTTACTAGACCATTGATATACACCTCAGGCCCAGAGAGGCCCAAATCTGCGCTTGAGGCAAAAGCTGGTAGCCTGCTGAATTGCCTATTGCCATGTCTTAAAGAGAGAGTCTGTGCGAATTACCCTTCTACTTAGCGAAGAGAAAGGCGCTTAGCAAAGACTAAAGAGTACAAATGCATTTCATATACGGTAGTGCATATGATGAAAAATAGGTCTGGCCTATATCGTCAAATTACATGATGATTAAATTAATTTGGTAGCCTATCTCGTTTCCAGACTTGTTTTTAAGAAAAATAGACACACGTACACAGCTGTATATACATTTCTCAAGATAACTGTAATCCTGTGTACAATACACTAACATTTATAAGACTTTTTAAATCATTATTGATAAACAGATAGTTTTCCTTACAAATCCTGTAATTCCTGTGCCCTGTGTAGTTCAAATCAGGACAAGACAAACCAAATATGGTTCAAGAACAAATACAGGTACGCACAATTCTTCAAATTAGTTTTAGCTTTTATCCTGACATTCCCTCTTGTGTGAGCGATTGTTTGGTCTGTTTGTGTTTGTGTTTTCTCTTTTTGCCCTTTTTTTTTTTTTTAAAAAAAAAAAAGCCTGGAAACTGCCACAGAAAAGTCTGGCAGCTATAACCTCCAGCTAACTACTAGCAAATGCTAACATGCTGTAAAGTGGAACATTTATACAAGATCCATCTGGCGCATACAAGTAGGAATCCGAGATTTAAAGCCATTACACTGTGCGTGTGCATTTACACCTTCACCAAAGTTGGCAAAAAGAGTAGATTTTGCCCCATGACTCCAGTAGTAAAAGGAAGGGTGTGAAACGTGTGCTGACCTACGCTCCTCCGTCCAGTTGTAGTTATTATACACTGCTCTTTGGCATGTCACATCCCAGGCTCCGTGCCAGGAGTAAATTAGTCCAGTCCTGAACTTGCCGATCAGAAATTAAATAGTACAAGAGTGAAACATGCCTATAAAGTATTAGAGTAGCTGAGCATTTTCTTTTGATCAATCTTACAGCTTTAAAAGGGCGGTCTGCTGGGTCTGGTAAACCCAGCAATACTCCCATCAAAAGGCCGTCTCAGCCGACTCTTTCTGCCGTAACGGAATAGTAAGGAGGGAAAAATGGCTTTGAGTTCTTCGTTATTCATCATGAAGCTTGGGCTTGCTGGAACATATGCCTAACAATTTAGTATTCTTCTGCTCGGTACATTCCCATCACCGCAGCAGGCGGAGTCGCCCTGGATTTGCCAGCAAGATTTAACATTATCTGCATGCAGGAGGTGTACAGGAAGATATGTGGATATGAAAACAAGGTGTGTGTGAATTAATGAGGGCATAGTCATCATTATTTAAAAAAAAAAAAAAAGGGTAGATTGACACTAGCAATGAAATTAGAAATTCAGGTTTTTGTTGGGCAGCAAAACCCCGATGCTGAAGGTGTCGGGGAATGCCCTCTGCCGTCCGTCCATCCCTCCGTCCGGGAGCTCCCGGCAGAGCCCAGCGCTCGGGGGAAGCGGGATTTCCCGGGATGTCCCCGCCGTTCGCATCCCCCCACCCCGCCGCGGAATAAACAGGTTTGATCTTGCCTGTGGATGATTCCTGAATGGGTTGCTGAAAGGTTCTCAAAAGCATCTCCACCTTTTAAATGGACTCCACCCTCTTTACTCACAGTGGCTTACGAGGAAGTTGTTACCTTTTTTATTTGTTGCTTAAGCTGACCTGTTAAAGACCATAAATGTATTTTATGCCGTACATAAATGGTGGGGCTTTTTGCAAGTCTAACAAAAGAGTGCTTTAGGTATGAACCTGTTACCTTTGAGAAGTGGGAGAGGGAGTAGGCTGTGTTTGTTTCAAGATTCAAAATGTGCACACAAATAGGAGGAGCTTAGTTGGATGTAGCAGTGTTGATGCATGGACCTTTAGAAATTTTGCTTTCAAATACAGAAATCCTTGACTTGTATTTCTGACCACATCTGAGTCAAATCCAAAGCCCAGGATCATGACAGTTTTGAATCCCATAACATCTTAAGGCAGATTGACTTACACAAGCCGCGTCTTTGGGGAAAGTTATTCATAAACATGTATATTTTGACACAACAGGTGAAGTGAGTAATATGTCATATTTCAGCACTCCAAAGTATTGGCCTGAAACCATCCCAGCAACTTCCAACCAACCCCAATCTGAAGAGAAGAAGCACTTTGGGAAATGGCAACAGATCAGTCATTAGCCCTTTTAATTAACTGCCGCAAGGTTTATGAGTGGGGCTGCCCTTGCCACCAACATTGGCTAACGCTGCTCGATCTCACAGTCACACGCCAACAAGGGCAAGGGCAGTGCCGCGGAGGGAGGGAACTCGCTTTCGGAGGGTGTAAGCACAGAGGGGATGTGCTGGACAGCCAACAGGCGCCATTTCTAGCCCCGCACCTTGGTCAGCCTGGCAGGTCCCCCTCTTGGCAGTAGCCCAACCGCCAAATTTTGTACGCTCAGTGCAAACGCGGATCATGCGATGCTGGGCTGGGCTGGGCTGGGCTGGGATGGGATGGGATGGGTTGGGATGGGATGGGATGGGATGGGATGGGATGGGTGCTTATGATTCCACAGGCTCTGTAGCTGCCATCAGTACCCTGTCTGCTGCATTAGTGCTCTTGCTAAACAAAAAATGGGGTAACTTCTCTCCCAGTATTGTCCTGTAGACTACTTGCTGAGCTGTGTGCTGGCAAAAGGACACAGCTTGGGGGAGCTGCTTATTTTTATTGTAGTTTTCAGAACGTATACAGCAGTGACTCATGCTGAAACTTTCTTCCCTTCTCTTTAAATTGGTTTCTTGTCACTTTTATTGAACAGAATTTATTTGGCACTTCTAAAAAAATGCAAAAATGTCTCCATGCTGGTGCCCTCATTACACTGCACTGTGTGTTATCTCCCAACTTCATTTTTCTGTGTCTGTTCTTGAAATGCAGTGCCAGTGGGAAGTTGCACTCATGACATAAAAGGCTTTTTAGGGGTGAAAAAGCCCCTGTGTAAGAGAACAAACTGCTGTTTGTTGGCTGAGAGCACTCTTGAGAAAAGCTTGGCAAGAAACTTGCTCAGAGAGCAAGAGAAGAGCAGGTCAAGCTGGAGGAACATCCGAGCAGTAGTGGAACGCATGGGGTGAAGTTACATCTCTGGCAAGCTGGGCTTCGGCACAGAGCTGCAGCACGTTCACCCGTGACAGCTTCTCTGCCTGTCACCTACTGTAGGACTCTTTTTCCTGTGCCATTTTCTGAAGAGGAAAAACCCAGCCGCCTCATTTACTCAGCGAATACATTTGGCATCCAAAGAGGCTGGAGGACAAAGTTTCACTAGCTGCCTTTGCTCAGGCAAGGGCATTTGGCTGTCGGTCCACCCCCGCTCCACATGGCCTTCTTGGGATGGGGTGAGTTGGGGTGGGATGGGGTGGGATAGAAAGGGTGGTGATTTTTCCCCTGCAGAATATTGCTCAATCACATAGCACAAGAGGATGAACTGGCTGGTTTGCTTTTATCAACATTTCCATATTCAATTATAATTTTAGAAGCATTATAACTGTACCTGGTACGAAGGCATTGCACCCTAGTGTTTCACAGTGTCATAAAATCATTAAAAGGGACTTTTGGAGGTCACAGACTGCAGCCCTCCTGCTCAAAGCAGGGCTAACTTTAGTTAGACCGGGTAGTTCACCATCTCTTCCTATGAAGGTTTAGAAATCTCTAAGGCGATCACAGTAAAGTTATTTAGAATGTACAATGATATAACCGATTAAATTTCTCTGGTTTGACTTTTTTTTGTGTGTGCCTGCAAGAAAGGCGCACCTGAAGACCACCATGTAAGTCGTTGAGAAGCCGCAGCACTGCTGTAGGTGAATTTCCAAAGCGAGAGAAAGGGAATCCTGATTACACGAAGTTAATGTAGTCATTTGAATAATCGTCTTTTACATGCCACAGGTGTTCAATCCGATGCCAATTATTTGATTTTGTTTCCTTTGTGGGATGTGAAGGGGAGTGATCAGAATTTATATACTTGCATCTTGCCAAGGGCATGAGGTTGCTCTTAAACTCACAAGCAGAAACTTAACCCTGAAGCGTCCTCAGGTTTTAAGCACTAAAGACGTTCAAGCCATTACGGAGCCGGGGTGTCCCAGCCTGGGGGAAAGTGCCGCCCACCCGTGGGTACCAGCCCTCGGGCTGCGCATCCCCGAAACCTCGGGGCACAGCAACCGGGAGGCACCGAAGGTCTCCGCAGCTGCGCAGTGGGAGGCTGGATAAAATATGCTGTATTATCTGCAAAAATACGCTTTTTTGTACTATACACACATGCTGTAAGACCATAATGCTCACGAGCTAACTCTATAGCCAGGGTGACAATTATCACAGTGTCACTTCTCCAGGCAGCGGCAGGTCTGGGGGTGTGAATAGCACAGTCAGAACAAGCGAAAAACCAGCACAAAGCCACAGACACACCCCGTCTGTCTGATCAGCGAGAAGAGTTGTGTGCAAGTCAGGCTTTGACTAATAAAAATAATTTTAAAGAAGAATTCATTGTGACAAAATTCAAAGAGCCTGTTTGAGAAATATCAATAAGGAAAACCGGTTCCGCACTTTAATACTCACCACTGCGTTTTGCAGCTGAAGTTGTCCAAAGTGATTTAGATGAACCTCACTGCTTTCTGACAGAGTAACCAGGTACATTTCCTACGCCATGCGCTTCCTGCGACGCCTCCCCTTTCTGTTCCAGCTTACACTGCTGGGCTACGATTCGGATCAGAGGTGGAGACGGTGCCTGCCGCATTCTCTGTAGGCTGGACGTCTTCAGGCCTTCAACCGGGCCATGAACCTTTTAAAACGTTTCCTATCATAATGAGCAATCAGGCAGTTGGCTTGAATTTCGTGTTCTTCAATGGCAGAACGGGCGTCCTTCCTAAATGCAACGGCGTTAGGGGTGCTGGCTCTCTCCTCCACCCAGGAGACAAAGCGCGGTGCCGAAACTTCCTTCCTGTAAGCCGAGGGTCAGGACGGGTGGAAGGAGCCATGCAATTTTGGAAACTTCAGACTTAATATCTGCATATCAGGATGACAGTTTAGGGTGATGATGATGATGGGAATAAGAAATTGAATGCCAGCTTCAGTAAATGACATCTTTTACATTTTCTTCTACCGTAGTTCTCCGCTGGCCATTACTATCTAAAGGAAGTCATGATTTAGGTTATATTTTCACTTTTGACGGGGTAAAAAATGTTTAAAGGATCTATTTTTAAGAACTCCTTGTTAGCCAGATCTCCCACTAATCTGCTCTGAAGCTGCCTGTCTCACCAACAAACAAATTCCGCTCTTCTTGCATCTACGTATGTTTCCGTAAAGACAAATAAAAGTAAGCAAATATTACTGAAAGGAGTAAAAGGTTGCAAGACTGGACCCCAGTTACACAATGCGGAGAACTGGGGATCAGGTCCCTCTGATAAAAGGTCAAGGGCATATTCCTACAAAGCATTTCTCGTTCAATGAATTCATATAAAGAACTTGTCTGGGAGAGCTACTCACATCAGCAAGGTGACAACACAGCTTCTTCTGTGTTATGCAAACTTAGATACTTTCACAGTTATAACTTCTATGACAACGATACAGTGTTTGCCTGCTAGAATTGAAAATTATGTTTTAAAAAAATTAGTTTTCAATCTACAGAATTTTGTTATAACATCTCATTTTTCTTTTTAACCAACTGCCCCCTACTTTTCAGAAGAGATTGATGCTTAGTAACATATGCATTAAACTAGCGGACTGTACACCTAAAAAAAAAATAAAAATCAGTGCTTTTCTGCCACCATTATATCATTGGGATGTGAGTTGCAAATTTAAGCTATAAGTGGCCAGAGTTACAAAAGGGCTTAAATTCTTTAATCCAAACCAGTGATCCCAAACGCTCTCTATCCGAAGCCCGGTGTTCCTCCCAGCGCTCCCTCAGGGCCCCGGCCAGCAAGGGGTGGCGAGGGGAAGGTGTTGGGCAACAGCTCGCCTGCCAGGACCACAAAGATCAGCCTGGGTGGAACTGATCGTGCTTCTATTTGGCATCTACAACTGAGATGGCTGATCTGTCGTTGCCACTTTGCCTGACCTGTAGTGGAGACAAGTTCCCCTCTCTTCCCCTTCCACCAACATAAAAGTAATCGCTCAAAGCGCAACAGCCGCCAATTATCCTACACAAACGACAGCCTGCTGCTTAGAGCGCTCTCTGAAGTTGCAGAGAGTGGAACTGCCTCTTGTCTCGGTGAAGCTGGCTAACCGCTGACCTACCGTAGGTTCCCTTCCTGGCCCAAGTTAAGAGAAGAACAGGTTCTCACTTTCTTTCCAAGCGAAAGAGTTTAGGCGTCTGCCTCCAAAACCCGCTGGGCTCCAAGGGCTCTGACCCCCCCCGGCACGTTTGATCCATAAGGTCCCACGCGCTGGATACAGCCCCAGACTTTAAGAAACCCTCCTGAATTGTGCGGTCCTTCTCCCCTCGTCTTCTTTCTCTGCCTTTTACTCTCGTGCGGGAAAGCCTTCTCCATCCCCCTGGCACCAACACTGCCCGTCACGGGTTAATCTTTCTGCACAAAACCTTTGCGTTAAAAATCGTATTCCTTAGGGAAAGTCATCAAGGAAAGAAGCTCCTAGCAGTTCCTACCTCCCCCTCCCATACATGTCTTACATACTTTTAATGATAATAGACCAAGGGCAGATGTTCCAGGGAGCTGGTACGGGAAACTTTATCCTCCCCCCCCATCATTAACCACCCCGAGCAGAGCCAAGCCTTGGGGCTTAAATTTAGGAGGACTCAGATACAGAGCACCCAGTGCCAAAACAACCTTATAAATGATGTATAACCTCTTCAAGGCACAAACTGGGAAAATAAAAGCCTAAAGCAGTATGTGATGCCCACCAAAGCGACCTTTTTAAGAAAAATCACTACCTACCTAGTGATTAAATGTAAATGGAGAGGAATAAGTTGTGGTCACTGGAAAGCTGATTTATTCCACTTCAGAATGCACCTTTGGTATGCTGCTACGGGATGCTGTCAACAGCATTCACACTTCATATTTACAATTGAAATGCTTCAGGAGTGGTGGTGGTGTCCGAGCTCTACACGTGATCGAAATGGAATAGGAAAAAAAGATAACAAAAAGGAGAAAATCAGCTATGCTTAGGTTTTTCACATTAAATTAGGCTCATTGTCAAGTAGTGTGAGAGCAGAAATGAATCCTTATCCAAAAGGAAAGCTTACCAAGTCGTTAATTACACACGATGTACGACGGGGAAGGCAAGCAAAGAAAAGAACGTTGTGGTAAACACCGCAGGAATATTCAAACCAAGGGAGTCTTCACGCCTTTCAGCAAATCCAGCTCTATAGTATACAATTAACAATGAATTACATTCTTATTGGATAACTAAAAGCCCTCAAGAACTGGCAGAGCGAGGACTAGGATTTAAGTAAGCCTTCCTATGTTTATTCAGTTGGTGAGGAAGCAAACCCCAGATACTTAATGCAAACAGTTCTCAAGCACGAACTCTTCATGATGAATTCGTAGATGGTGAATATCCACCACCTCGAAGTCAAAGTGCTGCTCTGCACGCCGGTAGTTTTCAAACGCAGATTTGTCAAACTGTACGAACTCTTCCAGTGACCGTGCTCGGAGACTTCATCACGTTTCAGGGTATAAAACTGGTCCCTGAATTGGGCGTGTTAATGTGCGGGTACTGACAAAAGCGATCTGGTAAAATTGCCTCAGAACTGACGAAGACCACCAGCGAGGGACAGCACTGGCTTGAGGGCTAAATGTGTAATGGTTATTACTCGAGTTGTGAATCCCGGGGAGACAGTCCCGTTACAGGACAACAGAACAGACAAAAATATGTAGGAAAGAGGGAACTGGGTAACTTTTCACACCAGTTAACCAGCTCTCCTCGCGCAGAGGCTGCCTCAAGAAACGTGAAGAACGCTCACGCTTTTGCTGTCACCCAACCAGACAGAGAGCTTCGCCTGCAGTTGTGTCTGAACTATTAAAAAAAGAAACCATAAACCAAAAAAACTCCACAAAACATAAATCATTTAGTGGGAACTTCGCTGCAAATGCATGTCATACAGGCAATTAAACTTTTATGCCGTCATATATAAACAAAAGCCCAGATGGAACGGTTTCTAGAGTTTACTCCCATAGAGCTGAGTATCTCGCAAATATGGTGATGAAATTTTTTAAGGAGAAAGATATGTCCTGATTAATTTGGTGGTGACAGGCATAGGGCAATACATAAAAAATATTAATTTTATTTAAACATTTATATAAATATATACAGAGTTTGCAGGTCAAGTTATTTTTCTATTTCCCATGTGTTGGGTGTATCTTAAGCTTAATGAGTGCCAAGGTTGTTGAAGACAGCAGTAAATTGCTTCATAGTTTTTGCTTTATGCAAAATTGTCCTTTTTCTTGGGCTACTTACTGTCAAAACATGTTGAACTCTACCAGTTCCAAATTGAAGAGCTGCATAAATTCTACCTACTGCTCCACTGACAGGTCTTGCTAATACAATCAAGGGTCTGTGCAAAGATTATAAAGTAATAATTAAGTTCTGGATACTCTGTCTCCATGGAAGCAGCGATAGCCTGGAAAGTATATTTGACTACTCTTTGGATGAAGCTCTCAACCATACCAGTGATCCAAGCAAGACTGCGTAAGAAGTTGAGGACCTATAGATACACATATATTAGAAACCTCGTAAAAGATACCTTGTAAAGACATATATTCTTATCAGACCTTGGAAATCAGAGATATACTGTAAGACTTGATGTATTCAATTGAAATGCAAAGTTAAAAGCTCTGGGAACTGTTTAGAGTGATGATGGTGATAAACACGCAACAATGAAGTAGTCACCTAAGTAGCCTTGAAAGAGTTACTGAAACTGTTCCTCACGGAAACCAAAAGCACAAATACACCCTTTATTGACTCAAGGGTCACCAAAAAAGGCATATGAAGACATCAGTATATCACCTGTGTTTTCAATTCAGTGAGGGTCTATGAATATCGAGGAAATAAAACAGTGGCAGAAAAGTAATGCTCTTGACTGTAGTGACCTGGGAGAGCAATGTGAAAGGTCTTCACTGTAAATTGTATCTCTCCGTGAGAGAATAATCATCATCCCTGCTCAGCCTCTGTTCAGCAATAAACATTGATACGCTGAATTTCACGTTTCCACAAATAACACTCCTCTGTGGATTTTTCCGGCTTATGATGATAGTAAACTACAACAGTAAATGGTCATCTTTTGTAGTTAAAGCTGATTAAAAATGAGCTGCACTGACATACATTACAAATAAGCCCATATTATTTGTCTCTGGTGAGTCTCAAGTCTAATACCCTTCAAAAAAAAGGTTTCAGCTGTGATTTGTAGTTTTCCTACCCAAAAGTCCAGGGAGCAGCCTTTCTAAATGTCAGCTACACGACTGCAATCTGTAGCCTGTACACGTAAGACACTGATGCTTTGACATGTTGTTTTGAGTCCAGAATAAACGCCTGGATTCAAAAGTGATTTTAGTAAAATTCCTCTTTATTCATTACGGTAGAGAGGCCCAGACGGTATTTAGCCTGGGGCCTCCAGCGTGCTTCAGACGGCCCTTCCAGCAGTAAAGCACACTGTCCTGCTTCGCACAGAGAAGTCCCCAGATGGGGCTGTGGAGATGTTCCTCTCCCCATCTCTATCCTCTAATAGAGCCATGTCTGCTAAGAGCCAAGGATTTATCTTTTTAGATGTATCTCAGAGGGCTGCAGAATGCTGTATCTGCCAACAGCAGTAAGTTTGGGTGAAACATGTAAAGGCCTTGTGTGGGGCTTCGTTTGGGGGACATACACAGGTGTAGCTAACAAGTCTTCAAAGTCTTCATCTCACAAGGCTTGAGATCATCGAAGCACATAGCTGCGGACACTGTTCGCTCCATTAGCACCCGTGGATTGGCTAGCCATTGTGTATTATCCCTAAAGCTGGTAACATTTGCTATCCGCAGCTGTAGGAGTCATAAAGACCTGGTGTAGACAGCAGTTCTGCTCAGGAGCTACAACCATTTACGGATACAAAACCTTTGTAAATTGACTTGAAGTTACCCAAGGGCCGCGTAATAGATGCTGAAGGTAACAGTTCCTTTGATGAGAGAGTCTGGATGGACAACTTTGTGAAAACAGGATGAGTACTTAAGAATCATAACCATTAATCTATGTTAGTTATCAGAAACAAATCCTTTCCTTCTCGATAAGCATTTAAAATTACCTCATTACTCTCTACCAACAAATGAAGAGGTTCTGTGAGACTCAATGGCAAAAGCCCTTTCAGCTTTTATACACCCAAAACTATTTCTGGCAGGTAAAGCATGAGAACACCCCTGTGGGATGAACTGTGACTACGTCTATTGCAGCAGTTCCGTCTACAGAAAGTTTTGGCAAAAATCCCTCATCAGAAGCTCTTAAGGACACTAGGTTGTGTATTCATACTTAGGAGGTCAGAAACAAATAGCAGCATATGCCGTCGCTTGCCATGACACAAGGAGGTTGCTGTTCCCACAGGGCATCCCATAGGGATCGATAAGGAGTCCACAGACAAAAGATTTGCTTCTTCGAACCACAACTACATGATCTCATTCGAGATGGTGCACTCAGTACAGGTGACCACAGCTCTGGAGATGAACAGTGCTGAACTGTTAACTGAGTTCCATTGGCGTGTGGGCTGAAATCACACAGTAGTTGAGGTTGGAAGGCGCCTCTGGAGACCATCTCGTCCACTCCCCTGCTCAAGCAGGGTTAGCTGTAGCAGGTTGCCCAGGACAGTATTCAGCTGGGCTTTGAATACCGCTAAGGAGATCTCCACAGCCTTTGTGGGCACTGTGTGCCAGTGTTTGTCCTTCCTCACGGGTAAAGAAGTTCTTTAGATTTTGACATGGACTCTCCTGTGTTCCAGCTGGTGCCCGCTGTCCTGTCACTGGGCACCACTGAGAAGAGTCTGGCTCCATCTTCTTTACCCAATCTCCAGCAGGTATTTTTAGGTAGATGAGATCTCCTCTGGCTCTTCCCTTCTCCAGGCTGAAGAGTCCCAGCTCTCCCAGATTCTCTTAGTACAAGAGATGCTCCAGTCCCATAATCACCTTTGTGGCGCCTCACTGGACTCCCTCCAGTTTGTCCACATCTCTTTCACACTAGGTCAGTCACCCAGACCTGGATGCCAGCACTGCAGGTATGTCTCACCAGCCAAGAGCAGAGGGGAAGCATCACCTCCCTCAAGCTGCTGGCAGCACTCCTCCTGATGCAGGCCAGGATACTGCTGGCCGCCTTCGCTGCAAGGTTCCGGTGGGGGCTCACGTTCAACTCAGTGCCCACCAGCACCCTCAGGTCCTGCTCTCCAAAGCTGCATTCCAACCAGTTAGATCCCAGCTTGTCCCAGTGCGTGGGGTCATTCTTCCCCAAGTGCAGGACTTCGCATTTGTTTTTGTTGAATGTCACGGTGATAGGACGAGACGAAATGGGTTCAAGTTATGTCAGATGAGGTTTAGATTGGATATTAGGAAACATTTTGTCACGGAAAGTGTTATTAGACATTGGAATAGGCTGCCCAGGGAGGGGGTGGATTCGCCATCCCTGGAGGTGTTTAAAAAAAGGGTAGATGTGGTACTTGGGGACATGGTTTAGAGGTGGTTTTGTCAGGGCAGGGTAATGGTTGGACTTGATGATCTTAAAGGTCCCTTTCAAACTCAATAATTCTATGATTCGATGGTGTTCCTGCCAGGTGGCTTCTCCAGGTGTTCTGCGTGGCCTCACCATCAGGTGCATCAGGTGCATGGTCTCCTCCCTCCACTCCTGCTTCATTTGCAAGCTCCCGGAGCTTCCCACCGCTTCCTCACTCAACTGTGGGTTGCCATCTCCCTCCCATCGTTCCCATTTAAAGCTCTCCTCAGCAGGTTGCCCAGCCTGGTGGCAAAGATGCTTTTGCCCCACGCCGTCACGCCTGATCCTTTCCGGGTCTCTGCTGGCTGTGCTGTCGGTGACCGCACGGGTGAGCGGCAGGGGGAAGAGTCTGAGGGCTGGCCAGGCCTTTGCAGCCCCCCTGTGCCACCCCAGACCTGAGCCCCCCGCGAGCAGCCCCGGGCAGGGGCAGAGCTACCCTGCAACGGGCAAAAGGCAGCGGTGGGCTCGAAGACTTCAAGACGTGTAATGTTTTTAGTGGTGATGATTAAAGAAAGCTAAGTTAAACCTTATAATTAGCGTAAGTTTGGGGGTTTTCGTTTTGCTTTTTCATTTTTTTTTTTTCCCTTTAACTAGAGAGAAATTAGCACAGGGGATAGAGGCGAAGGTGCCTCTTGGTTTTCCATCAGACTCCTGCCACCAACCAACTCCAGCAGCGGCAGAATGCTCCAGACCCTCGAGGCCAGGCGCCTTTAAGTATCAACAGCTAATTCCTAGCAAAGCAGTAAAAAAACCCAACCAAACAAAATCCTATGATATTCTGAATCAACAAAAAAAATCAGACCAGGCATGGACTTCTAGGTATGAGACAATCAGTCTATGTGATGGCCGGTAACTGGGAATAGTTTCCCAATTTAGCGTAATTTGTCCATAACACATTCAGCTTCGTTTGCCAGTCTGAGCCACCAGACTTTATACACACACACAGAGCATTAACTCATTTGGCCTGTCTGGAACCGACAGCTCACAGCATCGGCGGGTTCCGAATATATCGCATCTCTCTGCCTTCCCAGGAAAGCAGCAACAGCCAGAGCACGCCAATAGGCCATCGATGGGGGACAACGCGCTGAAAGATGCCTTTGATGAGTCCAGCGCTCGGTGTGGTGTATTTTAACCAAGCACCGGCTGCAGAAAACGCTGTGAAAACTCCCAGCAAAAGCCAGAAGGCAAAATATCAGCGAGAGGGGAAGCAGAGGGGCTCTGGGCCCCACAGGGAATGGCCGGTGGAAGCCCAGCGGCACCCAGCCGTAAGGGCAAGAGGCAGAAGAGACATCGCACGGGCTGCTGTACTCCCAGATTTATTCAGAACAATGACCAGAGTTCCAGAAAACTCAGGGTAATGCGGGTACAGGGTATAAAGCAAGTCACCAGAGGCAGCGATTGCAGTGTCTACGAGCGCAGCCGTTTTCTAAAATCAATCCTCAACAGAAAAAAAGGGCACAAAACTGAAGTCACATGAAGTGAAAAGCGCAAACTTTTGGCTGGCGTTATAGATGCCGAGTGATGGAAAGGGTGGTATGAGGGGTGGAGTGTGAGTTAGATTTGCTTTACACCCGTGAGTGTTTGCAAAATGAGCAAACGAGATTTTTACCTTTGCTCCAAACCCCATTGTGCCACGGGTGGGCCCCGAGGCACCGCCTGAGAGCCTGTCACACGCCAACGGCGGCAGCAGCCGGCGCCGGAGCTGTGCCGGCACTGGCATCGCCGCTTGGTGCGTCCATGCAACACCTACCTTCCTTTACTCTCTTCCAGCACAGGTTTGGGATTGCATCACCCGCCAAAATCAGGGAGAGAGATGGAGATGGAGATGGAGATGGAGATGGAGATGGAGATGGAGATGGAGATGGAGATGGAGATGGAGATGGAGATGGAGAGACATAGACATAGAGATAAATCAGGTTCCTATCTATAGATCTCCTCTTATAAAGCCTACGTATGAAGCTGGCTGACTCCCAGGTTAAGTGGTATCTTTTAAGAGGATTTGATGTGAGTGGAGGAGCGTCGGTATTTCCCGCTGTCGGCCTGTGAAGAGCCGAATGTTGATGTCAAGGGTACAGTAAGGTGCAAATTGACTTTTGCCTACAGAAAAAAAGCTAAAGCTGTTTGTTAAACCTGTGTGGCTCACGTTAAAAATGCAAAGCACCCTGCCTTCTTAAAATAAATAAATAAATAAATACGTTTATTTTCCCAGGGGACAGTCACACAACTTCAGTCTGGAGCAGCGCTGTATGCCAGGGGCAGCCGTGCTTTTCCAGCTGAATTTCAGTGCCGCCTTTTCTTTGTTCTTTCTCACCCCACCTGGGGCCATTCTCCTTCGAAAACTGCTTCTCTCCTACGGATCGTCGTGGCTACCTCGTCACTGCCTCCATCTGCCGCTGCCTCCTCCTGGGCCACCGCTTCTCACTGGCTCCAACAGCTCCAGCCTGGGGAGAGAAAAGCCAAAGCAGCTCTGCTTTGCATCTCCTATGTCACCATACCCCTGCGGACAGGGACGTGGAGATGGACACCTCCAAACCAGGGTCTCCGTGCGTAAGGAGTTGACCACCATTCATGATTCCCGCCTCTCCGCAGGCGAGAGAGGTGAAAAAGCGGGATTTCCGCTGGGTTCTGCTGCAGCTCCCGGATGCCGCTGTGGAGAACAAAAAGCCTTTGGGATTTTCCGCCCCGCTGCCGGCCGGCCGGCTTGCCGAAGAGGGAAACGCAGAATAAGGAAAGGGCCACCAGAGCTGGGCACAGGGAGGGGGACGGGGTCAGGGCAGACGGAGACGTTGAGGGCAGTGGGTTTGGGGCAAAGCGGAGAAGGGAACGGAGGGGAGATCTGGAAGTACTGCTTTGTACTCTCCTCCCTCCCAAGCCACCTGTGCTGCCCCTCGGTGCGTTTCCCTATAAACTACCTCACTTTTTGCACCTCAAAGAGCCGTTCCTATGTAGCCTTGAGTTGCGTTTCCCTGCTGAAATTTCCTAAAACTTTTGCTCCCTCCAAATCTCAATTTTCTTCCCAGTCTCTACTCTGAAGCAGCATCACGAGGGAGAAATTTTCCTCCTGTCCCTGAATGTTTTCAGTGTCTGAAAACATCACACATGGAGTGATGGAGGGAGAGGAAGAAATCACCAGCAAACCACCAGCTCTGCTAGAACTGCCTTTTCTCAAGATGCAGTGGGACGCATCCCTCAGAAAACTATCCCTCACGTTTTTTACAAACAAAACTATCAGTCCACCGGCCTGCTGCCCAAACAAGGCTTTCCCAGGGAGCAAAGTGAGTTCTGGAAACACGGAAACTCCTTGGAAAACACAAAAGAACTAAAATGGGCAGCAAGGGAAAAATCCTGATGCGCTTTTGTTACGCCTTCTGACAAAACCTCAGCATTGTTCGCACCAAAGTTGATCTGCAATTAACTGAAAAGCCGCCTGCAGCCACCTCCTCCTCCCCTTCGAAGCTGCCGTGCCCATAACGGCAGCAGCAAAACCCTCCAGCCCAGCGTGTCTAACCTGGGTTGGGGGCAGAGGCGCAATCCTGCGTCCCGCTCTGCCCTCCCTCCTGCCCAGCTCCGGCAGCGGGGGGAGCACCCCAGCAGGATGGGGCCACCCCCCAGCAGGATGGGGCCACCATGGGTAGGCAGGCTCAGGTTCAAGAGGTTTGCTCCTCTGCACCCCTTGGCCTGCTCTCCTGGCCGAGGCGGCAGAGGATGGGACACGCAGCTCTTACAGCGGTCCTAGTTCATGTCTGGCACGGGATAAACCACACTGACCGGGCACCGAGGCATCAAGGTGTAAACTGAGGCAGCTGAGCAGAGGCACCTTTTTGCACTCCTGCCAAACCTCTGCGCTGGAGGCAGCCCAGCAGACGGAGAAAACCAAACTCTTACGAAGCAACATCACGATGCAGGCTAGAAAATGTAAGAATTCCAACTCAACGGCTGAGGTGCAATCGCACTTCTCGATCCACATCACAAAACAGATCCGGAACGGCCACAACAGAACGAGGGCCAAATTGCAACATAGACATGAGGACACACGCTTCACCCTCAAGACTGCTTTCTTATTAACACATAACACTTCAGTTCCATTTAAGGACCTCGTGATGTGTTTTTATGATACCATATGATTTGATGAGCTACGTTAGTCTAAAGTAACTTCCCCTGAAATACCGTCCAATGTAATGCTCTACCTCTCCATTCAACGTTTGGTCAGCCGGGAACTCAACGCATGGCATTGCTGAGCATGCTGTACGAGCAGCCTGCGTAAAGTAATTACAGGGGATTTTATTATTTCAGTTTAAAAAAAACTGAAAGCACCCCAAAGTCAGGAATTCAAGTATTGCATGAAACTGCTGGCATGGTCTGTGTCCCCCACCCGGTGCAAAACAAGGCATCTCTCCAGCAACTACGTTCCGCAGGTGCGATCCCGGGAGCCCTCTCCTTCCCGCTCCCCCAGCCTGCTCGTGCTCCACAGCAGGACACCGTGACTCCACAGGGTGGTTCCTCTTCTCCATCCTGGGTGCTGTACTTTGCTCTCTGAGGAGACACCTGCTCAGCAGATCCTGGATGAACTCATCCTTTCCCGCTGGAAGGGATACATCCACTTCCCCCAGTCAAGCCTGGCAGTGACTGCCCGAGGGCAGCTCTGGCCACCCATCCCCATCCCATCCCATCCCACCCCATCCCATCCCCATCCCCCATTCCCCATTCCCCATTCCCCAATCCCCATTCCCCAATCCCCATCCCCCATCCCGTCGCTGGAGAAGGGTGCGTCACGGCAGCAGAAGTCAGGACAAACAAAGGGCTGTTTGTTGAGCATCTCCCCTCGGCCCGCCCTCGCCGCTCATCCCCGCGGGCTCACGCTCTCCCTGGGCACGTCTACAAAGACACAGCTGCCAGGGAAGGGGAAGGGAGCGAAGCAGAAGAGAAAGGTAGGTCTTGCTCCGGAGATCATCCTTGTGCCCTTGTTCCACTGAGAGGTGTTAGAAATGTATATGGGAACATGCGGGAGAAGACTGGGGCGAAGCAGATATACTGTAGGCAGGAGATGCTAGTCAAGATGGATGCAGGGACACGATCCAGCTAAAGAAAATTCTTTTACTATCTTGGTCTTCTCCAAAGGTAGATGCAACACATTAACATCTGAAGTCATTTAACATGCTATATTGCCTTCCAGTGCTCAATATTATCGCAAAACTGGTGAATATGGAGAGAGGTGCGTTCACAATGAATCGCTATCTTTAAGAAAACTAAATGGGTTTTAATGAGAAGTCAGTTTCTGGAAAGAATCATGGCATTGATGGTAATTACAAAGCAGTAATTCACTGAATTCATCCTCAGTGGAGTAGCTGCTGCCCTGACAAGGCACCAACTGTTCAAGCAAAAGAGATTTGAAGGATTATTTTTTTAATGGAAAAAAAATCTTCATACTATCAATTGTGCAGCTCTTGTGTAATGATTTCCTAGGAATGCACTAATAAACCTAATTATTACGCACTAACGCACCTAAATTTTAAATGCTTGGCTCAGCATTTTACAGGTGTTTCCGAAATGGAAACTTGACAAACATACAAACAATTAAAAGACATTTTATCTCGAATAGATACTTTTAGCTCTTGAACTCAATGCACGTTAAGAAGTGAGTATATATTAAGTTTGTCTCACTTTAAGCGCAACTTGTTAACCCAGCACGTACCACTGGACGGACTGGGAAAGGCCGTACACCAGAAGCGTGCCAGTTACTGCAGTCCTTGTTTTCAACAGGGCACAACTGGAGATACAAACTCTGAAGGGTATATTTCACAGCTGACAGACTAAACTGTAAATATTTATCTTTTCCCAAACATGCCTGATCTCTAGAGGTGCTGAAATACGCATTTTGTGCCCTTTCTCAGTTTTCCCTATTTCTGCCACCGGAGCTCCTACTAAGAGCGTGTGGCCTCCAAAGGGCGTCACCTCTCATGAGACGTTCCCCTCTGGGTCTTGGCCAAGGGGGCCGAAACTCGGGGTGTTCTCTGTGGTCCTTTCTGGCTACCGCGGCGCCGAGGGGACCCGAACCACCTGGCGGGGCGCTCCCAGCGCTCCCAGCTGAGCGAGCAGGGCTGCCACGGATTCCGGACTTGCCGCGTGCGTCCCAAATTCTCCTTTACACAAAACTCCACGTTATTTCCAAGCGCTCGTTATCCCAACCGCACTTGTTCTCAAACTTTACTTACACCGTGCCAAAGAAACCAAAGTAATTCACCAAAAGGAACTTCTGCTAACGCAGGGGGATCGTTTTAAACGGGTTTTGATGGCTTTACTCCTGTCAGAATTCGAAATTGCAGAGTCTCGGCAGAGCAGCCTGCTCAGGCGTAGCGCCATAAAACCTTCCAGAAGGTTTTATAAAGTATAGAAATGTAGGAGTCTGGGGGGGAGTCTTTGAGTCACCTTCGCAATTGGACTTATTCATCACCTTTACCTGACTTTGGTGAGAAAAGACCATTTCCGTGGTACACAAAAGCAGGTAAGGTCTTTGCCGTGTATTTTGAAATAAGCAGGCAGGGACCAGCTCTGCTCTTTGCCGAGGCAGTCGGTGACGGGCCATCACCTCTGCGAGCACGTTCACGAAAAGAAGCGGCAGCGGTTCGTCAGGAAAAGACACTGCAGCCGAGCGATCCTCTGCAGGGAGCTGCCGAAACGCTTCAGGTCCCGGGCAATCCTTCAGCCGCGAGCAGGCGCCTTTCTCTCACGGGAAAGGAATAACCTTTTGAAGAAAGGTCTTTTGACCAACAGTTTCCTTTCGGTTATGATCTGCAAAAAAAAAAAAAAAACCCAAGGGAGAAATTTAAGCAGAAATAAAATTGCAATAAAATAAAGACACTGTTTTTTTTTTTTTTTCTGAATAATAACAACGTCGCGCACCGGTGAGATGCGTAACTGACCTGACGGCGCAGCCGGCGATCCGCAGCTCACCCGCGCATCCGCTTTGCTAATACTGATTTCGGCAGTTATCCACGTAAGCCCTCTCGAGGACGCAGTGTGGCGGTATCCTGCTCTAGTCCACGGCAAGTAGTGAGTTACCTTAAACCGTCAGTCGCGATTTTGAATCCAGCAATTTGACAGTCTATAGAAAATCTGCCCGTTTTCAGGACAGAATGAGCTCCTACAAATTTTGAGCAGACAGACAGCTGGGAACAGATTCAGATGAGCAATCTGGCTGAAATCCAGGTGCAGAAAGATCACCCAAATTATTAGGAATAAAAAAAACCGAAACACCAGCATACACAAGAGCAAGAAATGATGAATGCCTCATCCTCAGGGGAAGAACTCGCAGGATAATCCAATCACAGGAAACAAAGGCATAAACCCACTGCTTCCTAAATTTCTCCTTCATGGAAATTTTCTTCCATGAAATACTTAAATAATTAAGCTCAATTATTTGAACAGAGGACTGTTAAGTTGTACTCCCTGACATTGGCATTTATCAAGGTATAGTATAAACAAACTTGTTCTCTTCAAGCATTAGACTGCTCTGAGCAGAACCCTCCTAACGGCCGCGTTTATACTCCTGCAAAACAAAACCATTATTATAATAATACAGATTCTTTCCTCGAGTCTGAAAAACAACATTGGGCAACGTTAGAACAATGTTTACTTTATTTGAGAAGCAGTTCTGAGGTCTAGAACTAATAAAAGACAGTATGTTATTCAATACTGCACTCGAAGGTAATTAAAAAATGGATCCCCGAGGGTCCATTACCGGGAGTTTATGGGAGTCTCCTACTCAAAAGTTCACAAACGAGCTCAGGGAAACGAAAAGCAATCATTCAATGAACTTTGCTTCTATGACAGAAGTTCGAAAATACGCAAAAGCGTAGTTTCACTTCAGTCATGTTCTTTAATACATTGGCCACTTTTTAATATTTTATTTGGCTACCGGTGTTTTAAAAAAAAAAAAAAGTTTGCAGAAAATCTTATGGAAAAATATAATCGAAGAGCATTGAGGTGTAGTACTTTATCCCTAACAGGAAATCTGAGTTCCCAGATTTTCTTATATTCTCTGGTGTGTCATTCGTTGCCCGAAGAAATGGAAGAACAGCAAGATAGCCGTGGTGGTGATGGAACTACCTGGGACAAACCACTACACAATACAGTACGTATACCCATTTAATAGCTTATTGTTTCTTTTTTCAAAGGTGACCTCAAGAGTTTCACAAAATAACCCGAGCGGGACCGTTGTCTTCGCGACTGCTACAGCGGGCGCGCGGTAAGAGAAGAGATCTTCCCTCGGGAACCAGGGGCAGGGGGTTGGCTCCCAGGAGCCCACGGGTGCCCCGGGGCTAACGCGAGCCCAGCGGGCAGCAAGAGCCCACCGCCGCTTCGGGTCAGTTCTCCGGGCGGAATTCCCGTTTAAACTCAGCGCGGTGTCAGTCCCCTTCCGTTCAAGCACGCGGAACGGTAAAAAAACCCACTCTCCCTCCTAACAGCAATAAAGCCGAGTCTGAAGCACTGTTCGAAACGCGGGTTTGAAAGCGAATGCGAGCGGAAGGGTGCCACCCGGGGTCTGGTGGCAGCGCGGGACAGCGGAGCCGGCGCCCAGCAAGCGGCCGTGGGCACTGGGAAGCCCAGTCGCTTTTCAAAAAGGGGCATCGGTTAAACCGCGATGACCTCCTGTCGCAAGACTCAGTGGAGGCGGCTTGCAGTACTTCAAAGAAAGAAAAGATTAAATAAAGAGAACGTTCTCAGCCGCCCCGTGGCAGAGCTGCAGCCTCCTGGGCTGTTCACGCCTTCGGTTCCTCCAGCTGTCCGTAAGGGAGGATTCCATCAGCAGACAGCTTTTCCCCAGCTTTGATGGGGAAAGATACTATTAATTGTATGTGAGCGCCCCTTGTTTCGACAGGGAAAATGGGTGGGAAGGGAAGGAAAGGCACTCAGACCACCCCCCTCACCCCCTCCCAGGTCTGGCGGCAATCACTGCGTCCCCCCCAATCACCGCCAGCCCGAGCGATTCTACCCGGGCAAGAGGCCAAAGAAAGGAGAGAAGCCGCCGTTCCCGAGGAAAGGCATGCCCCAGGTTGCACAGAAAGTAACGCATATCAATTCTGCTGCAATGCTATTTTATCTCCTCGGAGAAAACACTCTCCGGCACTCAGGCTCAAACCTCCGAAAGTTCACGGGAAAGAACATCGCGGGCAAACTGGGGAAAGCGCCCGGCTCAGCAGCGCTGCCTTGTCACCTACCTCCTCTCTCTTTAGACCCGGCTGCAGGAACCGTCGCAGACATGAGGATGGTGCCGGCGCTGGTTCTGCTGAGCTCCCTCCTGGGCATCCCCGCCGCCCCTTCCCGGCATCCCGCCTGCTCCCGGAGGGCCCTGGGAGACCTGCGCTGCCACAGCATCCCCCAGGGCGCCGAGAACCTCCGGCAAGTGCCGGGCGGTCTGCAGGATCACTTCTGGGAAGGAGAGGGCTGCGAGGTGATCTGTTACTGCACCCGGGAGGAGCTGCTCTGCTGCCCCAAGTAAGAGCCCGCCGGGTCCCCGCCGCGTCCCCATGGGTTTGCGGGTCCCGCTGGAGGAACAAGGAGGCATTTTAAAGAAAGGCATCACTGTCAGATGGTTTGAAGTTGTACCAAGATACGGCCGATTACCTGATACGCTGCCAGGTTTCAGGTTGTGTTTTTCAGGGGCTCACCCGGGACACCCTCAGCATATTTTGTAAACCTGCATGTCCTGTTATAGGGGACTTCAGCATTTACATCACCCAACTTTCGGCTCTTCTGTTTGAGCTAAACTAAGTATGCACAGCTCCATCAAATCCTCATCGCCAGCACTTTGCAGTGAAGATGTTTTCGGGTCCATAAACAAAACCATTTGACTTCTGTTCTGCGGTAAAGGACCGTACTGCTCTTCTAAGGCGTAGGCACATACATCAGTTGAATAGACAGTTCTGTGCAGAGCGCTCTTCAAAGTCAGAGCACAAACAGGGGGGGAACAGAGGTTCACAAACGCCTGCAAGGGAGGGAAAAGATTTAGCCCAGCAATGCCAACACTTCTCCCGCTCGCCGGTACTGCTGACAGCACCGAATGCGGAAGGTCTTGCTGAACACGGGGTTTTTGTTGTTTCCAGGAGGAACGCACATCCCAACAAAACTGCGTTAATAAACACTGTCAGCCCATGCTGGGTTGAAGTCATAAAAATGTATGAAGAGCGTTATCTTATTCAGCTTACCAGCAACATCTTTTCTTCAGGAAATTTGAATTAAAAATATCAACACCTCAAAACTTATCAATACTTCAGGGACACTAAAATGTGATGGCATTACATAAACAAGTAAAAATGACTTTTTATATGCGCTCCAAATTTTCTCAAGTCCCCTAAAATCCAATAAAAGGCAACTTTTCAGCGCTCCCGGAGGGGACCAGATTTGAACCAAGTGGGAATGACTTCTAAAGCTAGGAGCCTCTCATTCCAACGGAGGGAAGGGTTTAAATAAGTTTTACATGTTTCACTATCTCTAAACCCAGATATGGTGTCCTCAGCCTGAAGCACACTTTGGGTTTCCAGCTTCAACCTCTGAGCTTTGAAAGCCTCCTACTTTGATAGACAGCAATAAGGAGGTCTTCCTTCAACCGTCTTGAGGTACCAAAGACCTACTTTGCAGGTCTGCTCTCGGGACAAATTGAACTAAACAGCACGCGTGTGCATGCGGAAGCTCTTGATTTTTCTAAAATTACATATTTGCTAAGTTGACTTTCTCAAAGCTAAAACACCAGGGTGAAGTCCCGGCACTTGGCAGTGGAAGTTGTGCCCTCGTTCCAACCCAGGCCAGCAGGGGCAGAAACACAGGACCTTCATCCAGACCGGCAGTCGCTTTTGCATTGCTGGCGGGACAGGCAACAAACACACCAATTCCACATATATCCCCCCAAAAGCTAAAAAACCCCACCCCATAACTGGAAATGAATGTTATGTTAAAGCTCTGGCAGAGCAACAATCTAATTATTTAAATCTCTGGTTATTATCTTTCAGGGATATTTTCTTTGGATCAAAGATAGCTTTTGTGATCCCCTGCGACAGTCAGTGACGGACTGCAAGTCTGCCGGGGAAGACAACAGATACCGTTCTACAATCACGTAACAATGCTCTCAAGGGGAAAAAACAAAACCATCCCCAAGAAGAAAACCTTCCTTTCTAACTACAGACAGTGACTCTTTATACTCTGTAGGAAAATTTCCTTTCTATACCTTTTTGAAATCTCAGCTATCTAAGTTCTCCTTTCAAATTTGGTAGCTGCCTTAATTTCCGTAACAGTGTAAAAGACTGCAGGAGCTCTTAACGCACCCCGACACGCGTTCCCCAGCAATAAGGCTGGCTCCTCTTACTCAGCACAACATTCCCGACTAGTCTGGACGAAGAAAGTGGGACCGTGACGCTCGGTGCAAGCTACGGCAGTGCAGCTTCCCATGGCTTTATTGCCACCGCGGTTAGTGTTGGTTTACGCCGAAGCTCCTCGGTCTTCTGCAGACAGGCTCCAACATTCCACGGAGATATCTTAAAATACACGGACATACAAAAAGCAAACTTTCACCATTCATATTTGAAAATTCCACTGTGGGGGGAAAAAAAAAAGTCAACACTCACATTAATAGTACTAAAGCACACTTTGGTCTTAATTACAGCTAACTGCTCACCTGCACTAACCAGGCCATCTGTAAAACCTTAAATTACTCAATCTTAACGTCGAGCACTTAAAATATGGAACAGTTACAATAGAGTACATATATATTCAGAAAGGAGGATGGGATTGATGCGAGGTCTGTTAAGGCAACACAAAAATCCCCAGTTAATCAGCTTTTTTCAATCAAGCCTTGTTTGAAATGCAGTACCCCAGAATTAAGTTGAAATGCTGGCTTTTTATTTTCAGGCTAGCCCTGTAAGGAAACAGCCAGGGACGGGAAGACAAAGAGGTATCTCAAAATATCAGAAGTAATCGCCGTAGCGTTTAAGCGGTATCGTGATGGAGGCTGTAGACACGCAGTCGCCTCCCAACACCTGCCAATACTGACTGCGGTACAACAGAAAACCAGCCAAAAATCGACCTCCCTTTGCAAGCTTAAGAAAAGCCAGCCCAAGGAGCCGGGGTTATGGGCGGTAAACCTCGCTTATCGCCCGACATAGGAAAACTCTGTCGCTATCAAGTAGTAGCACCGGAGTAACTATTTAGTCTTTTCCACTCTAGAAGCGTACTGTCCATGTAACAATCCCACCCCATCACACCAGGAAAGCCGCTACCACCGCTTTAGCTGCCTTATCTCACGTGCAGTATGAAACACCAGGATGACTGTTTTTGCTGCCTCTGTTAGTAAACGAGGGCTGCATAGTGGGGGCGGGGGGCGATTAAACATAGCTAATAATAAACGTCTCAAGTAAATCTGTGTGTGCTATTTTTGCCAAGTAATTTTCAGGCTACCGACTGTTAAACAAACAGTTTGTGTCACCAGGCGTTTTAAGCCTGGTTTGTGTAATTATTCCTGAGTCATTTGGGCTTCCTACCAAATCATCAATTAAGGGTAAAAAAAAAAAAAACAAAACAACCAACACATAAATCTGGCATCCCACAGTCAAAATATCCAAAGTCAGTGCTCTGCTAAGAAAACATACAGTATCCGCTCTCGTGCGAAGTCCTCCACGAGCCTCCAGCAGCACCGAGGGCACGTAGCTCCTCTTGGTTGTGCCGTCGAGTTTCCGCGTGCGTCGCGTTGCACGTGTGTGCCGTTCACAGCTGGCCAAAGCAGCGGCAGCAAAACCTCCAAGGCAGATGCAAATCTGGGTAGGAAAGTTAGTAACCGGTTTTCACTTACTTTCCTTCCACCACTTTCAGGAAATCCATAGTCCAGCGGAGAAAAAATTGTCCGCTTTCCCCACGCAGCAGGATTGGGTCACTTCGGCTACTGCTTTGAGTGATTTCCCACAGAAACTTGCTTTTCTCTCCCCATTCTCCTTCCTGCCAGGCTCCTCCGCAGGTCCTGCCAGGCCGAGGGGGGGGCACTCGGCCCGGCACGTGCTCAGAGGGAAAGCCGTCACCCTTGGGCTGTCCTACCCAGGGCCAGGCTCCCCGGCTGTTTCCCCAACTGGCACTGTGAAGATGACGAGCTGCATTGGCGCAAAGGATATTCAGCAAACAATTTGACAGTCATCATAGTGGAACGGGCGCTAAAACATCTCTTCTCCTCAAAGGAATACCAGTTTTCGCAGCGGCTAGCTAGATATCACTAACCGCCTTGAACTTCGGCCAACTCCGCAGAGGTTTGCTGTGGAAATACGTTAAGACGCTGCAAGTGAAGGAAGTCGGGTGACTGAGAGCTCCTGGGAGAGCAGCCAGTCTGGGGTCAGGGTTTATCATCATGCCGTTCTTCTACGCCAGCGTCGTGGGTCAAACCAGCAAAGTGGAGCATCTTGGTTGCAGCGATGCCAGCAAAGCAGCAGGCTTCAAAAAAAACCTCACAGAACATCGAGCAGATTAGACCATAGAAATACCGCTTTCTCATTTTTCCCCAATTAAGAAAAAGCTTTTGAACATCTGATAAGGTTAGGGGTAGCAACAAATGCTAACTGAACAAGCTGAAGCCGTGCCATCCTCTGCTTTAAGATGAGAACTCTTCTCCCTCCGCCTTTTCTTCAGCCTGTGTGCGCAGCTTAAAGCGGAAAGAAATCATATTCCACACACCACTCGTTTAGACGGGCACAACAGTTAAATGACAATACAAGAAGGCATTCCTAATATCATCCTCAACACCAGACTTCACCAAGATACTCAATTAAAAGCAAAAGTATCACTGGATATTTTTCCTCATATGTTGTCGTAAGTTTTGGGCTTGGTTTTTTTTTTTTTTTTTGTCAGGGTTTTTTGTTTGTTTGTTCGTTATTTTTAAACAGGGCTGAGCCAATGCGTGCCCTGAAAAGGAGCCAGCGTGCCTATTAGGAGACACCGTATTGACCCGGCACAAGCTCCGTCCTCCATCCTCCAATTAAGTTCTTAGCCACAGCCTGTGCAGATGAATGCAGAAGTCAGCAGCTAAAGGATTTCTCACCGAGTGGAAGGATTTCTCGGCACACTAAGCTGCAGCAGGCTTTTCATCCCTACTTACAGCTTTGAAATTCGAGAGCTGCATTTTTTTCCCCATTTTAATGTAGGAGCAGGAAGGCCGCGGTGCTTGGAAGCACATATTCCAGCACTGACAAGATGAATAAACAAACCAAAGCCCCCATCAGTTCTTCTTTCCAAGGGGGAACGCAGAAAATGTTATTCAGCCATTTCTGCACAGCTAACAACTGGAACTGTCATTTAAAGCCTTTTACCTTAGGAAAACTATTGCCAAGCCTGCCACAGCTTTTTTTTTTTTTTTAAAGGCATTGCATCATGAGAACTTGAAATACATTCATAAATATATCCTTGGCACACTTTAATTGAAAAATATTTTAATATTCTTACGTAATTAGTCAAAGCTTAACTATTAGGTACAAGTAACTCACTAAATAAGTTAAAGACACACCCACTTGAGCAACAATATCAGTGATATTTATTTAAAATACTTTTGCCGAGGAAATTTGTTTCATAAGAGATGGTTTTCAAACAAATCAGCAAGGATATGAAAAATAAAACAGAGACAAACTCTCTGGGGGGAAAAAAAAAAGTTACAAAGAAAGCTTTTGCATATCAACAAAAACCCTCAGTCTTTTGATTTGCGGCCTGAGTCTCAGTCCCAACCTTTTCCGCCTAATGAACCCCACTATCCATCTTTAGATCTGCTTTGTTCTTGTCATTCTTCACTGAGTAGATGAAATACGTTAAGGTGTCCTTTTCATTCACTGGAATTGTCCTAAAATGGCAGCCAATTATCTACAAAGGAAGAACACAAGGAAATTAAATAACCACTCTTATACACAGAAACTGAAGATTCAGATTGAAATTCACTACATTAAACAAAGTTTAAAGGCTTGATTACAAGGCTTAAAACAGAGAGAAACTAACACCTACCTCTCTTCAAAAAGTTTTTCATAGTCATAAAAGAGGTAGAACAAGAACCATTTGATTGAGAACTGCAAACCAAATCTAACAGGTTGTGCCCTCATTCCCTAAATAAAATCCTAGGAAATTTTCAGGGGGGGGGGAAAAAAAAAGTAAAAGAAAAAAAGAATTCTCAAAACAAGCATAGGAGTATCATCGCACCACTGTGGTCAATGCTGGGCTATAAAGCAAGTAATGACTAACAGAATATCAACAGAGCAGCAGCGCAGAAACCAGAGGCTGCTGCTCATGGCTCAGGTCGGGGGGATGTGTGTCTGTATACACACAAACATCTAAGACAATACTTCGAGAATTATAACTGTACGTTCAGCTCTTTGAAACAAAGATATCGATGCTGACAATTCACCATGCTGTAACCGCTAAAACATGATGATCTTTAAACAGTTCTCGAGTCACTTTTCTCATTCCAGAAGTCTTTTCCTTCATCAAAATGAACACCAACTTTAAAAGCAAGCACTCAAAATGCCATACCTGCCCAAGCCCATTCTCTGGCTTTTTGCAGAATACTTTGGTAGATTAAAAACAGCAAGAGGAAGCGAGAAAAATGGGACCGCTCATTTAACTACCACAGGGTACAAGTAGAAATGCTTCCCATAATTAGCAAGTTTGAAAGCTTTCCAAACCCCACCCTCAAAAAATTCACAGATAAACAGTTTGACAGGGTCCTTTAAAGCAGACTTGTAAGCACCAGCTCGAGGAACGTCTACCGCACGCCAGGACGGGTGACAAGGAATCACTCGCACTGCCAACAAGGGCAGTTCCGCAGCAACTGCTCACAAGACCTGCACGTCACACAAAGCAGCGTAAGAAGCATAAGCTAGCACAAACATCTCAGGAGATGTACCTAAAGCAGGCCCTTAGAAATGCTAGTTTTGCAGGACAAACACTGCTCACGCTTCTTCAAATCACAGTCCTGCTCATTCAAGAGCTAGCTCTACCTCTGCTCACACAGAAGAAGGAAACAGAAGACTGATTTTAAAGTCTTACTCATAGTGGCGGCAGCAGCACTATTCTTTTACAGCTCAGCCTTGAGATCTCCCACACGTTTAAGAACCTTGCCTTTAATCCACGCAGATTAAGGGAGAGAGCAACAAAATGTCTGCACTAAAGCAAAAATGAGCGTATCACTGCACAAACGGGGAAAAACGGCGGCTGTACCTCCCTCGTAAGAGGAGATCACCAGTTCTCCCACGGACTCACATCAGCATGCTGTAACTGCATCCCTGCAGCGCAGAAGAATTCCTTTAAAATTACACTCCCATGCAGAAAAGCTGCTTACACACAGCTGCACTTAACACACAGCTCCAGTGCTTTGAGAAACAGTGGTAAGAAAAAACCTAATTTCATAAAGTTCCATTTTTCTGGTGGCAGATCCCAGTGGTTTTAATTAACAGAATGAATTATCAATAGAAGCCTGCTTTTCACATTTCCATACTTTACATATACAGAAACACATAGGTTTCACATAGGTTTGCAGTAACTTGCTTTTTTTTTTTTTTTTTTTAATTGCAGTAACTAGCTGCCACTCTACTGCTGCCTCTCAGTTTCTAGTTCTTGTCAGCAAGAGACCTCGGGTGAAGGTGGAACTGACATGCAGAGTATAAATCTGTGCTTCTGTGGCATTCGGGGACACGCAGATAGTCTCACTGTTCCAACTCAACGCTTTGTATTTCTAAGCGGCACGCACTCCTTTGGGAAGTTAAGAGTCCCTCCTGTGGAAAGAACTTTTACTTTTGATTTACTTGGCTCGGGAGCTGTGGCCCATGAAGGAAGCTAGATAAGCAGTTCCCTTTTGTTCTCATAAAATCCAGATTACATATGCTCTTTATGCAAGGATCACATTGTATAGAAACCCACATGCCAGAGCAAGTTGCATTTTCTATTATGGAACAAACACTCATACATACTTCAACGAGCTGTGCTTTGTTAAGTCCCGGTCTGGTCTGTAGCTTGAAGTGTCTTTTGTACCTTCGAAGTGTGTTTACTTGTAACTGATATAAATCAACCTAGAAGAAAAGGGGGGGAAGAGGAGGGAAAACAATCTAATGTAACTGAAAAGGATTCAGTCATAAATAGTTCGCCTCCCAAAAACATTTTCGGAATCTTGCAGATACACAAGCGCAGACCCTCAGCTCAGCAGATCTCATTTTGACAAAAAACAAACTCCACCCCGCACCTTCCAGCGCAAAGGAAAACAGCCCGGATCGGTTTCAGAGCATTTCACTGTTACAGAGCGTGACTCTGCCTCCCTTTACCAGTGGACAATATCTGGAACTCATTACTGTCCTTTAATCAGTTCTGGGTTTTTCACTGTTCCCCAGTTCGAGCATGATAACACAAAGCCCAGTAATGACTGCCATGTATGAAGATGCTGATTCAAAGGAGGCCCCTATATTGTGCTTTCAGCCATTAAATTTTACACAAGTGGCACGCAAGATACAGCACACCGGCACCGTGAGATAGCATGTATTAGAACCAGGAAAAAGTCCAGAACTGGCTTGAAGTGAGAGAAGAAAACAGCTGCTCTTGCTCTCCAAACTTATCCCTGCTACACAAGCACAAGGCAGGAGTTACGTGCGCAGGCACAGCTGTCCGAAACTATTTTTCGGTGCGAGCTGACAATTTAAAGAATTGCACAAGGTCCTCTTAGGGACATAGACACACAACCTTAACCCAATACTCCCTCAGTTTTGAATCCCATGAACTCTGATCCAGTCAATTCTCCCAGCAACAGCTTACCCTCCCACCCTCCTTGACAATGCCAGAGTGCTTAATGAGATGACTGAGTGGGAAAGCAAGCTGAGAAAGCAGGCTGAATGAGAAATTCTGCTCCATCAGTGGCAATTACAGTAGTATCCTCCAAACTCACTGTGTTAAAGATTGGTTAAGGCATTCAGCTCCACTTTAAATTCATTTAGCAGCCTCAACTACAGAGTATTTAAACAACAACAGTGCTACTGCCTACTTGGTAACCTGGCCAAACTTGATGTGATGCCACCTCACACGACAGAGGACGGGTATCTGGGTATTCTGAAGTTTACATGGCACAAATTCCACTTCCCAAGTCACACTCTAGAGCATCACACAGAGGAGAAGCGGCAGCTTTCCACCACGTCCCTGAAGCTACAAGTCCTGTGGAATCACTTCTAACAGGTAATGACAGTCACGACTGAGATGGAAACGGGAGGGCCTTGCAAGCCTTTACAAGAAGGATATTTTTTATCCCTTACTAAACTCGATAGCAACTGAAAAGAAAGAAGGTCAAGAGCCAATGGGCATCTAAGGCATACGGTAATTGCGTGGGATGAACATACTGCCGTTGTCCAAACTGCCAGCTGAAACTCCTCAAAAATACTTTCCAGGCAGTTTTCTTTCCTGCAGTTAATACCATTAAAAAAAAAGAAAAAAGCTTGCTTTCTTGTTCTAGAGATACCCATCGTTTGTGACATGTTTTATAACTCTTGCATGAGAAAACCAAACAGGCTTGCAGGGGAGCTGTGATTACCACTGTGCCAGAGAGCTACCTGAAGCCACAGAGAACACTGGCTTTAGACAGAACTTTCAAAGAAGCAATCCCACATATTTCACAGACAAACAACACAGCCCAGCTTCAAACTACTCCCAATACCCTCAAATCCTCTTAGAGGATCCTCTTAGCCTTCAGGCTGGAGCCACGTGCCTGTAGGCAGGGATTCCTGCACAAAGTTTCATCACGTACGCTGCTGCTATCTGCAGATGCTGACCATAAGGATGCCATTAAATTAACACTTACGGAGCAATTCCTGACGAATGCTTTAAAAATCCCTCTTAGAAGGGACCGGGCAAGCATGAAAACCTCTGCTAAAAATTAGAAGAGTAAACAGCACACCTGCTAAGCCAGGCTGCAGCAGAAATAACCCAGAGCACAGGCAGGAAAGGGAGAGCCTTAGGTGCAGTCTCTCCCGCTATGCTATGCAAAAGGTTTGAAAGCCACAGTTCACTTGTATCATGGGTGAGGTTTCACTGGTGTGCAGTGGAGAAAACAGGGGAGAAAAAACACTGTTCTTCTCTGCTCCTTTCTAGCACAGCTCCCCGGAATGTCTCTTCTCGCAACAAGGGGTAAAAAGAAAAAGCTACTACCATTGAAATTCCTGTGTTTAACGTGAGTCAGGCAATGGAGTAACGGCAAGAGCCATCTGCAACACATTTAGCACAGAAGGAAAGGATCGGAGGGATGGAGCAGTGAAGCATTTATATCCTGAGTCCTATGTGCAATTCCCTTCAGGTTGTCAACTCCTGCAGAAGACAAGGGTTTGAGGATACGTAGCAAAGCACCTTTTCACAGAATCACAGAATGGTCTGGGTTGGAAAGGACCTTTAAAGGTCACCCAGTCCAACCCCCCTGCCAGGAGCAGGTTTCTAGGAGGATGCTGGAAAGGAAGCACTAAGAAGGAGAAAGCTGAAAATAGCAGTTTTCCGAGAGAACTAGCAGGCACTTAAAAATAACCTAGAGAACCACAGGATCATAGAATAGTTTAGGTGGGAAGGGACCTTTAAAGGTCACCTAGTCCAAACCCCCTGCCATGAGCAGGGACATCTCACAGAATCACAGAATGGTCAGGGTTGGAAGGGACCTCTGGAGATCATCTAGTCCAACCCCCCTGCCAGAGCAGGGGCACCTACAGCAGTTGCACAGGACAGCGTCCAGGCGGGTTTGGAATGGCTCCAGAGTGGGAGACTCCACCACCTCTCTGGGCAGCCTGTTCCAGTGCTCCACTACCCTCAAAGTAAAGAAGTTCCTTCTCACGTTAAGATGGAACTTCCTATGTTCAAGTTTATGCCCATTACCCCTCGTCCTATCACTGGGCGCCACTGAAAAAAGACTGCTCCCATCCCCCTGGCATCCTCCCATTAAGTATTTGTAAGTATTAATAAGATCTCCCCTCAATCTTCTTTTCTCTAGACTAAAAAGACCCAAGTCCCTCAGCCTTTCCTCACAAGAAAGGTGTTCCAGTCCCCTGACCATCTCCATAGCCCTCTGCTGAATTCTCTCCAGTACCTCCCTGTCTTTTTTGAACTGGGGAGACCAAAAGTAGACACAGTACTCCAGATGTGGCCTCACCAGGTCAGAGTAGAAGGGAAGGATGACCTCCCTCGACCTGCGTCCCTCCCCAGCTCTCCTGGAGCCCCTTTAGGGACTGGAAGGGGCTCTGAGGTCTCCCTGGAGCCTTCTCTTCTCCAGGCAAGACATCTTTATGCGTTCCACTCCGCACAATCGATACAGAAAACACAGTGTAAAACTCAGTCAGCTTTTGTTATGCTCAGAACGGAGTGACACAGGAGCCTTCCCTTTTCCCCGCACGCCCCAAAATACGCCGAGGGCGGAAAAGCGCAGAAGCAGCTTAACACAATTAAGGAAAAAAAAAAAAAAACAACAAACAACAAAAAAAAGCAAAAACACCCCCCCCCAAAAAAAAAAAACCCCAACAAACAAACAAAAAAACCCAAAAAAACCCAAAACCCAACCCCACAAGGTGTTTCGCTACCTCCGGAGCGTCGACGTCTTGCACGGGCGAGTCGCCATCGTCGTCGCTGCCTTTCCTCTTCCTCCGGTTCCTCACGCTCTGGATTAAGTTTTTGTGGAAGTCGCAGATATAGAGGTGCCTCGCCTGAGGGAGAGACAGACGTTAATGGAAGATGGTTCACCTCAGCGACTCGAAACC
>NW_009647743.1:2866448-2876456 GCF_000708025.1 Charadrius vociferus
CCCCATCCCTGGAGGTGTTCAAGGCCAGGTTGGATGGGGCTTGGAGCAACCTGGGCTGGGGGGAGGTGGCCCTGCCCAGGGCAGGGGGGGGAACTGGGTGATCTTCAAGGTCCTTTCCAACTCTAACCATTCTACAATTCTAAATCGGCTCAAAGGACACAGCAGCTCCAAAACAGTAACTCCGTACAAGAGACTTCGCTAGCGCGTACAGGCCATGCAGCGAGCAGAGCCGAGTCGTGGGGAAGGCAGCAGCAGTGTGTACCCCTGACGGGTGCCAAAACCACAGCATTGGTGACTTGTGGGTGGCACACAGGAGGAGCAGGACAGCAGCATCTTGAAAAGCGTGCCCGAATTCGCAGCTGCCAGGCTCCGAAGTCGGCAGGACGCGGGGGCGCCGAGGCGGGCCAGGCGCAGGGGGGAGCGGAGCAGCTTGTGCCTCTCCGAGATGCCATCTGTCCCAGCTCCTGCTAGCTTTGGACTGACGTGTTTTGTAATGCAAGAGAGAAGGATGATCATCGGACGCATCACCTTGGATATACTGCAGGCACACTGCCGACACGTTATTAGTAATTAATCTCGGGAAGGAAATGCGGCTTGGCATCGTGTGTCCATCTTCACGTGATAAGGCTCAACCGGGGACCGCTATTTCCTTCCCCAACGGGTACCACTCGTCTGAAGTCAAAGTGCCTGTTACTGCGCTGGTGTGCAGCACCTGAAATTACCCTGTTAGCAAATGGAATAATGAGGAAAAATATCGGTGTACATTTTTCACAGGAAATACACGTTTTCTCTGTTTTGGATTATAACTATTTCAATGAAAAATAGATTCCTTTAAAACACTTTATGAATGCCACAAATTCCACCACGTGCCCTGGTGTTTTTGATGAAAGAGCAGCTGGCTGTGAGAAAGACCAATGACAAAATCTCTCCTCCCTCATCAGAAACAAGCCCCATTCTTTTCGTTGCGCTCTCCTTTCTCTGATTTTCCCGTCTCTGATATTCCCTTCCCACTACAGCACCAACTAACCGTGCTGCTGCCTGTTGCTCCGCCTCCAGTTTATGGTCCAAATGTGTTGAAGCGGAAAGCCCAAAGCACAGGAACATTGGGACTTACCTGCAAACTGTGTTTTTTTAACTTCTTTATATGTTTTACGCTAGGATAGTTAAAATGTAACTTTGGATAGTTAATTTTATGACAAAACTTCATCTCTGTTAGTATACGTAAAGATTATTGGATACGAGTCAAGTAATACACTAAGAGAAAAAAATCATACCTTTATCATACCAAAATAGTGATATTGGTGCAAAACTGGTATTTCCAGGTCTCTTGAGTAATCCACCTGAAGCCAGTGTTCCTTTTTTAAGCGTTCTGCCTTGTACAATGGAAACTAGGGGTGTATGAAAGAGCTTATGTAACACAGGCTTTTATTAAAAGATTTAAAACAGTAAACAGGGTCCAAAAATAAACATTGTATTTTAAGAATAATCTAGGTGTTACGGGATTAAAACTGATAAGCCTGTGGACTGTAAAAGCTCTCAGGGTTTGTAATACATGCCGCTTCGCGGTCTGTGCCAATTCACCGTCGCAATCAGCCGTTCGGCACAGGCGGCATCACAGGACCTTCTTTTCGAAGGCTTCATTCTCCCGTGCAAAAATACAGAAACGCTGGTTCAGAAACTGTAGATTTCTTTGTGGAATGTACGCGATAAATTGTTGAGGGAGTTAAAAGATGAAGCCTGACACTGACGTTTGGTGGATACAGGAGCGGTAAACGCGGCGTAAGGGCGATACCTCAAACACGACAACTGTGCAGAAGCAAGCGGAGACGCTGGCCTCCCGCCTCGCAGGAGGAACCCCGGGTCCCTGCACCCCGCTCCTCCTCACAAGCCCAAGTCCCTTCCCTCACAGCCAGCGTTTTTGTCCGTCGTTTGTCCCTCTGGGGTCTTGCATTAATACTTTGTGTCACATTGTACTACATCTCGCCGTCAGAAAGAGACCCCGCAAAATCATCATTAGCGCTTTTCTGAAACCTACTGCAGCTATCCGGAGCGCAGAGTGAAAAAGTGCCACCCCCAGGGGTTTTCTTCAGTAATGCAGTACACATTTAGCTATGAGTAACAGGCAGGTAGTTGTAGTATATTGCTTAAGAGTTACTTTTTAATCCCTTGAAAAGACATAAAAAGCTTGCTCAGCTTTCTTCTTAGTAAGAGAAACACTGTCATATCTTTTCAGCACATTTTGCTGGTCTCAAATGCACTCTTGATACCATGAAAAGCACCGTATACGCTTTGCTACAGTCTTATGCTTTGTGATCCGCTGTTTTCTGCTTACAGAAATTCGAAATTCAGACTTGACACTATCTTTAATCGCTTGCTTTTTGCTTTGAATAGCGCGTACTACACCAACTCCGCGGTCAGAGGGTGCTAGGAACTGCAGTGCTGCTTTGCACCACCACGTCCTCTTCTGGTATGGATTCCTCTTACAGAAAAGACAATGGGAAAGTTCAGCAACTCTGAAGGCTCTCCCAGTGCCCTCGTCGCGGCAGGGCAGGCACGAGCACCTCCAGGTCTGACCTAGCTCACGCTGAAGTTAACGGCAGGTTCTAAGCACCCTTGGGAGCAGGTGAACGCTTCCTCCAGCCGAGTCCAGAATGCATCGTCCAGAACGTCTTTAAAAGGTATCTGGATTCCGTCAGTAAAAACAAAATAGAGTCCGATACTAATACAGATATTTTTATAAAAATCAAATCAGTAAAATTACATGCGGGTTTGGGGTTTCAATGTTTTCCTGACTTCCCGTGGAGCTCATTCTGGGTGAAAGATACAGGCTAATGCTCCAACAAATGCAAGTATAACGATCGTTTTGAACTGCAGTTGGGTTTTGCTGATGTTACTTGACAATAAACCCTTAACTGAGAAATATTATGGGAGAAGGATCAGATGAAACGTTTTACAGATCTTTTTCACAAAAAATGGCCACTCAGCAGCCTGTACCAGGGTTCCTACGTTTGGGCAGTGCCTGCTGCTATCGTCCATTCGATACATGGCAACTGATCAAAAGCACCGCTGCTTCGTTAGATATTGCCATTCATCTTTAATGCTCCTCAGGCCTCAGCTCCCTTACTGGAAAGGTAACGCGAGAGGCTCAGCTTTCACACGGATAAAGCTCCCAGCCTTTACAGTCGCAAAGGCAAGCTTGAAATCCGCTCAAGGACAAATCCTCAAGCACAGAACAGAAAAAGAGCCCCCCTCCCTCCAGTTTCAACATTATGGTTTTTAAACAGATACGGTTTAGAAGGGTTTTTTTAACTGTTTGGTTGTTAGTATTTATTAACTTTATAAACACCGCAGATGAGACCTGATTCCGCTATTACAGCTGTCCACGGGCACAAAAAGATCTTTACCTCTCTCCAGAACTGATTGCTGGAGCAGGATTTTACATGATTTGACATGATCTTGTAAATTATTTCAGAATTTGGAAAATAACAATACAGATCTTCCAGCTCTCAAAGAACTTCAGCTTCTTTGATTATGTGTTTCTAGTTGCATCATGAAAGTCTGGTCCAAAATGAATCATATCTTTACAAAGTAAATTTTTAACTGCTGGAAAAGGAGAATGAGGGGTTTATGCTTTTAATATTTATACATATTACCATCATTTAACAACATAAATGTTAATTATTAGTATAAAACACAGCAACATAAAAATTGCGCAACATGATCAAGCCTACGAACGGGAGCGTATTTATCAAGACGGTTTCGCTCTTAAAGGTTTCTCTTACAGGTTTTAAGGATTCTTTTTTTCAGCTTTTAAAAACTGGAACAGTCATGTTTTGGGCTGCACTGCAGCTTCTCATTAGCTTTGAATAAACCGACCTTCCTTTGAGACGGAGCAACTTCTCTTGACATTTCCTTGTTTATTTCTTCAAATGCTCGACTGTGCCGCTCCCTATTTCTTTTTCATTTGTAGGCGTTTATCCCTGCCAGGGCTTAGGGACAGCTTCGCCTTAACTTCACACATGGTCACGCTAAATGCTGAGGATTAACCACACGCCCAAGGGTTTATTATCAAACTTCCTTAAAAGTTTTTTTTCCCCACGAGAGTTGGGCCTGTGGAGTAGAAGCGTCGGCTTTTGACTGCTATTATAGACAGACAGATTTTCTAGTAGTGCAAGATCTCTGAAACAACCTTCCTTGTTACTGTAAAACGCTTAACAGTATAGAGTAGGGTATACAATGGGATCTTCTAGAGAAACTATACTTTTATATCATCAGTTGCTGGAAAATCCCACAGGACCCATGACTAAAAATGAGACTGATGAATAAACAATGAAAAGAATTTCCTGAGCATTTACTTTCTAGTCTCAGCAGATTACCTGTGTATCCGATGATAATTTGTATGACACATATGACAGCACTACTTGCCCGAAATAAGAGGAGAAATTAATAATTCTACTATGACAACATCTACATTAGCAACAGCAGAGGATGTACTCCACGTGACTGAAACTTGAGACCCATTTCAGTTTAATGAGAGGCACTGAGGTTCATGTAAGTTTTTCCAGTGCCTGGACCCAAGGCCGACGTGTTGACGACTATCACAGGGCCTACCAGCAACCAGGCTGGTACCAGCCAAACCCGCTCTCTCTTCTGGCGCTGGGAGAGAGGAGGGCACGGTTCCTCCTTCCTCCTGCAGCCCGTGGCACATAGCTTTGCTAACTCACTCTATTCTTTCTCTTGCCTAAGACATTTTAGAGCTGCAATTACATAGGAAACAGCTTCCACTGCCCGGTTCAGCTTGGTTTTAAGTTTCTAGCCCTCACGACCGCAGAAGAAAACAGTCCCTCAGATCAGACAAGGTAGAAACAGAACATTCTGGTTTGTTACGTAGAAGTTTCAGCATTTGTAAGTCACCGTGAGTTGACACATACCTTATTTTGGCAGCGGTGAGCACCGGCAGCTAACCTCACATGGCTGCTAGGACTATTTGGGAGCCGGACTGTGACTATAGCCTCTTCGGACCTGCTCGCTGGATGTCACAGCTCCAGGGCCGGACACAGTCCAACCCTTTGTCCGACTGCTCAGAACAAGAAAAGAAAAACCATCCTGGAGCTATGTTCTCCAATTCCCAAATGACAAAACATTTGTGTTAGTAATTACATTTTATTTCTTAAGAGTAAGTCATGTATACGTTTCAGGTAAAGTACCGGCGTCTACCAAGGTTGGAAGAGTTCGGGAGGTGGGGACAGGAGGAGAGGAACTTTTTTTCTACCCATTTAAACCCATTTCATAGTGTAAATTACAGCCATCCACATTTTTAAGCCTCTAAACTGCCTATGAAACTAATGGATGAACAAAGGCAAATTACTGCTTTCTTCTCCTACCTGTAATAAGGGATTAACAGTATAGCAAGATACAAAGGAGGTCTATTAAGATCTTGAGGGGAAAATGTTACGTGAGTGTTACTTTGAATGTAAACAAGAAAGCAAGGTCTAGGAATAGAAAAATAAAAATATAAAAAAAAAAAACCCAAACTTGTAAAGCCAATGCAAGAAAAGTTCTTGTCAAATTAAGACTGAAAAAGTTCAGTTAACAACCATTGTGACCAGGAACGGCCAGTGTTCCTAGTAATACCTGCATTAGTACCAGGAGAGATTTGTTGTATTTATTTCTATCATATGACCACTGCAGTTCAGTCTCTGCTCCGCAGCTGTCCCGGCTAGTGTCTTATGTAGGCTGCCTTTGTTTTAGGTACTTGGTAGCAGCACAAAGTCAAAACAAGTTCCTGAGCTGTCGGACTAATCCAGCCTGGTGTAACACAGCCACCGTTTGCCTGCGAGCTGCTTAACTGGTTACGCAGGCTTTACAATAGCCCATATAATAAAACTGTAATGTTTAAAGGGTAAATAGATTTCATTTTTATAAAATACGTATTATTTGCATGTTATACAAGAACAGAAAACATGGGAAAAGCTGTAATATATTATCTTAAATGCAATTTTTTAAGATAGTGACAGAAATAACAGTTTTGTCAACTTTTGGGCAGCTGCAGTTATATGTGTTTTTATCAAAGCGCAAAGAAAGTAACTGCTTGTAACTGGAACGCTACAGTAAAATAAGTTTTGTGTTGAATTTAGGTAAGCGGTAGCCTAGGTAATTCTGGTTTTTGCTTTTCATCCTAAAGCTCCTACCGTCTATCTGGTATGAGACGCTCACGTGAAATAGGCCAAAAAACATAGTTGCTGTCTGTAGACTTCGTAACTCACATTAAAAGGGGCGTTTTAAAGCAGTCACCTATTTAAATGCTTTTTGCGTCATGGATTTTAATCTTTTTCTGAAGCAAAAAATTGCTGATTAAAGCTAGATTTGCTTTTTCTTTCAACATCTTGTGTTACTATTAGTGAAGTTAGGTGACATTAAAATTGAGAGCAGCTGCAACTCGCTTCCGTTATTCATGCAGTAAACACTGACTTCTCAGTCCGTAAGAGAGACCCTTTCATCAGTAATCAATCAAGAACGATCGCTTTCCAAAGCAGAAGTTTATTGCCATTAAGGCTACATTAAGGCATATTCCATACAGGACTCTGGGTAATAGTAGAGTCTCTGGGGAGACAGCACAGCTTCTTCGTCCGACTGACTCAATTAAAACTGACAGTGTCACCATATAATACACTTACAGCAGAACGAAAGTTTGGTCAGAGTTAAGGTCACGCAACTGTAGTTTGCAGTCTCCTCAGCTGAACGGTATGTGTTGCAATGGATCCCCCGATGGAAACGTTAATTCAAATGAAAGGTCTTGGTTAATTTCTTCCCTGGCTTTGTCCAGACTGACACCAGTATCCAGCAAAGCTGTAGAAGCTGCCCACAGAAGCCAAGCGATAGAGTATGATGTAAAGTATTACCACTCCTATCACACGGTTTTGTATGTCTGTGACATACTTTTCTTCAAATCCATTTCTCAGCTCTGTAACTTGGTCTCACCCACCTGGTCTTTTCCCTCTCTCCAGCGTTTCTAGTCACTACATTGCATATCTCTCCTCACACGCAGTTTACTGGATTAAGTGAAGCTAACAATAGCGCCGAAAATTGTAATTGTGGAGCAGATTAGAAACTCCAAAGGGCTCGAAGCCAGGGAGCTATAAAACTTAACAGTCATTTCATGAGCTGAATTATTCAAGCAGAAGTAAGCTTCAAGTCCTGGAGTTTATGCTTCTTCCCCACAACTGTCATCCACATGTGGTTAATAAATTAACCACGCGGACCGACCAAAGTCACTACTGCATAGATCACTGCTTTAGGAGAGTAACAGTGACTGAATCTCTCGAGACAGAATTTGTGGTTTTGTCTGAAAAGGAACAGTGTGGCGCAATGAAAAAACGGTGACAGCTTATTGTGGCACCCGGCACAGAGAGAAGCGCTGTTCCAGGCGCGAGGGCGCTGGGAGGAGGCACGGCTTTGGGACCGACAATTTTCTAACATCGGCATTCTTGCGTGGAGCTTTCAGCATCGGCGCTGCAGTGGAAAGCTGCCAGTGTCATGTTCAAGCGTGGAAAATTTTCAATACTGCCTTCCTTGTTGGAGGACAGACAGATGTTCAAGACTACAACTGTTTGGTTTCTTATGCTGCCCTATGTTGCATGACATAACCCTCTATGTATACATTTAATTGTACAAGAGCTTTCTTTTTCAGAGAAGAGAATCTAGAAAAAGAATATCTTTAAAAGAACAAAGAGCCTAATTTCTTTCCTAAAACATCTGATTAAATCATTTCTAAGGCAGCTCTCATTTTTTCCCATAGCCATAATTACCCTTTCTCACCCTACCTGCTTTTCCACTATCATTTTCTTCATATTCTTAGAGCAGGTATGAAAACAGATGCAACAGAGGAAGCCTCACTGCAGTTATATCCCATAATTTCCAAAGACTGTTCCAAAGCTTTTTCCATGAACTGGCTATACTAATCTTAAAAGGAAGAGTGAAAATATATTAATAATAAACTTATTTTTTGTTGTTGTTCAAGAACTGGCATAGAAGGGATTTGGAAAGGTAAAATGCGCAGAATTCTCCTCTCCTTTCAACTGCTAAAAGTAATTTCTGGTGCCTGTAGCCATCCTGACAACTTTTCAGTGACAGACTCCCAGAGGTCATGACTTGCTATTTTAGAAATACTGACATTGAGAAAACTCCGTTTCCTGAAGACTACTGGACGTCACTGCTCTTTCAACTGCACTGGCCAGGATTCAGAATTAAAACTGGTTTTGATGGAACTAACCTACATTTTTATACAGCTGTAAACAACGCAGAAGGTACTTATGGGTGTGTTTGAATGGTGTGACCCTGAGAGGTCTAGGTAAGTCTGGTGGACAAGGAATGGTTTTACCCCAGAGATACCAACGGCTGTACTATGATCCATTCAGTACACACTGGTATTGTAAAATTCTACCATCTGTTACAAAACTACTTTATTAACTAGAAAACACTCCACAAGAAACTGTCATATACAGGTGGTTTACCACAAAGTTCACAAGTAACCCACCTGGCAGCTTAATTCACCAAACAAAACAGTGCTTTCCAAGAAACATATGGCGTAAAGACATTTCTAAAGCTACATAATAAATTAAAACATAGAATCATAGAATCGTTTAGATTGGAAAAGACCTTTAAGACCATCAAGCCCACCCGTCACCCCAGCCCTGCCCAGCCCACCACTAACCCATGTCCCTCAGCACCACGGCTACATGTCCTTTAAACACCTTCAGGGATGGCGACCCCACCACTGCCCTGGGCAGCCTCTTCCAGTGCTGGACAACCCTTTCTGGGAAGAAATTTCTCCTGATCTCCAATCTAAACCTCCCCTGGCGCAACTTGAGGCCGTTCCCTCTTGTCCCATCGCCTGTTCCTGGGGAGCAGAGACCGACCCCCCCTCGCTACCCCCTCCTGTCAGGGAGCTGTAGGGAGCGAGAAGGTCTCCCCTCAGCCTCCTCCTCTCCAGGCTGAACACCCCCAGGGCCTTCACACAATTCAGTACCACAGAACTGAGAATGTGGATTTGCTACCGAGAAATCGTGGAATGGTTTACAGTAATAAAAAGCCAAAACTGGAACATGAGATGTCCCCTGTGTAAATGTTTATTTTAGAAGATAAGTTTAAGCTTTGTTTGTAGGTTAAACACTATGACAAGGAATAGCCACAGAAGTTAGCTGATATAAGAATTCAGGTAATTGGTTTCTGAGACGCTTTAACATAGAATCACAGAATGGTTTATGTTGGACGGGACCTTGAAGACCACCCAGTGCCACCCCCTGCCCCGGGCAGGGCCACCTCCCCCCAGCCCAGGTTGCTCCAAGCCCCGTCCAACCTGGCCTTGAACACCTCCAGGGATGGGGCAGCCACAGCTTCTCGGGGCAACCTGCCCCAGGGGCTCACCGCCCGCACAGGGAAACATTTCTTCCTATTATCTAGTCTAAATTTTCTCTTGTTTAGTTTAAAGCCATTCCCCCTCGTCCCATCACAGCAGGCCCTGACCGAGCGTCCCTCCCCAGCCTCCCTGTAGGCCGCCATAGGGTCTGGAAGGCTGCAAAGGGAAGGCACGTCTCTGCCTTGCTCTGCCAACGCTCCTCACAGTCACCTGGGATCTTCTCCAGAGAAGATTTTGACCATCTTCAGAGATTTTCACTAACTTGTTCCAGTTTACATTACGTCCTTCCAGGCTGCAGTTCGGGCGAACACATAAAACTTAAAATTCAACAGGGATGAAGGAGGCATTTACCGCCGTCTTAGCGAACTGCGTGGACGCATCCTCCTCGGAAGGAAAGACAATTAAGAAAAACATAATGACCCCGAAGGACTGCCTGCTCATTCCGTGCTCTGAGGAGATCCGGCACGGCGGAGCCTCTGGAGTGCCAACTCACAACAAAACTGACTGAATTACTGTACGGAAATGTCGGTTTTTAGCCCCGAACCGATGCTGGCGATCGCTCGATAAAGCCCTGGGGGGCGGCGGCCGGG
>NW_009647743.1:2877512-2883791 GCF_000708025.1 Charadrius vociferus
GGGGCTTCAGCCGATGCGGGCTCTCCTCTCCCCTCCCTGCCTCCGCAGACCATGTCCAGCAAGGAAAAAGGAAAGTTTGAAGAAATGGCCAAAGGAGACAAGGCTCGTTACGACAGAGAGATGAAAAACTACGTTCCTCCCAAAGGCGAGAAGAAGGGAAAGAAGAAGGACCCCAACGCTCCTAAAAGACCACCGTGAGTGTTTCTGTCCCCCCCCCAAAGTATTACTTCTAATAGTCTGACGCTTAAATCTTAATCACTGTCTTTCATTGTAGATCTGCGTTCTTCCTTTTCTGCTCTGAACACCGTCCAAAAATCAAAAACGATCATCCTGGCTTGTCTATTGGAGATACGGCAAAGAAGTTGGGAGAAATGTGGTCTGAACAGTCGGCCAAAGATAAACAGCCATATGAACAGAAGGCTGCAAAGCTAAAGGAGAAATACGAAAAGGTAAAGTGATAAAAGAATGGTTAAACTTGTAGATGTCACTGTAAATGTGTGACACTTTTTTTTTTTTTTCTTTTCTCACTGAAACAACTATATGGTTCATAATTCTAAATATTCATCTGGACCTTTGCCGGGCTTCAGAAGGTCCAGAAAGGTGTGGTGTGGGAGGTATGGGGCCCTGACACTGAACCTGGATGTGGTTTTTACATGTTGAGATTTCACCAATAAGATGCTTTACTTTCAGAGAGCAGGGCACCTGCTTGGAAAACACACAGTCATACTCCAGAGCACTGCGGTCGTAAAACTCTTAAAACTGCATCATGCATTCTCTTGCCAAAAGGTGTAAGCATGAAGGTCCCAAGGCTGAAACTCTGCATTTCCTGCGCACGCTGTATTTGATCTGCACAGTATAGTAGCACTGAGTTATTGAAGCTGTACAGATTTGTCTTCAGAGTTATGTTGCCAGCAACTAAACAGCATTTTTCTTGCAGGATATTGCAGCGTATCGTGCCAAGAGCAAGAGTGACGCAGGAAAAAAGGGCCCAGGTAGGCCTGCAGGATCTAAGAAGAAAGCAGAACCAGAAGAGGAAGAGGAGGAGGAGGAAGATGATGAAGAGGAGGAAGAAGACGAGGATGAGGAATAAATGAATGTCCTGCTGTAAAGATTTATGCTCAAAATCCAATATTTTGCTAAGAATGTGAACTCAAGTGCAGCTCATTGTTAGCTTCAGTATAAAAATGTGTACAGAATTGTGTATAGGTGATGTGGTTCTTTGTAGGGAGACCCCTATTTTTAATGTCCGTAGTAGCCGAGGGCTGCTACAGCTCGGTTTAGAGAAAGAGAAGAAAAAGTTGTGGAATGTTTCTGCGTATTTAATGGTTTTGTTGAAACTCAGTGACTGATAGCCAGGTGTTTCTTTATAGCTAAGTAAAATAAAGGAGGTAGCTTAATAGTTGATCTTATATTTTGTAGTATATTGCATTGTATTACTTTTTTAACAATTTTGTAATAAAATGTTGTACATGATGATTGTTGTTGATGTTTCCGAGAGGCTGGCTGCTCCCAGAACGCTCTGCGTTTTCCTGCAGAACTGCCCACTCTTGTGGTGTTGGCTCCTGGAGTTTATACTGGATTTTAAACTTTTTTTTTTTTTTCTCTTTAACCACAATTCTCACTCCCATATCTACTACCCTTAGTAGTAATTGAAGTTTTCCTAGTGCAAGCGTTTCCTTATACCACCTTCTGAGAGAAAAGAAGATCTCTAATTACAAGTACCAGTCTCTGATACTCCCAGATGGATTCCCCCCACCCCCCAAACTACCGAAGCAGAGCTCTTAAACTCTTGTTGTGGTTTATTACCTGATAACAGCTGGATCCTGGGAGCTTTCCCTCCCAGAGCTGAGGGTCACTGCCCTTTCCCGCTGTCCCTATTGGGACAGGGAAGTTGGCGATGGGGCAGATGTGGTTAGATGTCTTCCCAGATGTGCCCTGCTCCTTCCCTCTTCCCCCTGGCCCCACTCTTCCGTGGCTTCTCGTAAAACACACGGCTTGCAGGGCAGCATGACAAACGTTGGAATGTTATCTCCGCACAGGCCGGCAGATCCCTGCAGGAGAGAGGAGGCGTTTGTAAGGAACACGTGCTCCTGCTAACGGGTAATGTTCCTGTCCGCGGTGGGAACAGCATCGCCAGTTACGTGATTTCTGTTTTTTCACTTAACCTTTAGTATATTTAAAGTCTAAATCTAGATAGATAGCTAACAATATTTGTAAGCGGGGAATTGGGGATCCCACAGCTAAACTAATAGCTTATGTTTAATTTGTTGAGGTAGCCTTTGAAAGCCCCGCGCTAAGAACCATCTTGTCCAAAGTACTACAAAGGGCAGGCTTCCAACTTTTTTTTTTTTGTGTTTGTCTTTAAAGTGTCTCCCTATTGTCCATCAGCTTCCGAAATAAATCTGCGTGCAGTCATTTTATGTGTGTAAGGTAAAAAGTGATTTCAACACCGTAACCACGGCAAATGTCACTGTGGTCGGTTAAAGATCGTGCAGCACTTTGTGACGTGAGACTCCTGACAAGAATGGTTTGTGTATTCCTGAAAGTACGGAAATAAGAACTGCAGAGGAAATTCAAGCGTGTTTATATTGAAGTGGGTACCAACCTTCGACGGCCTTCGGAGCCCAGAGCTGTTTTCCCTCGGTGTCCTCCCCCTGAGACAGCTGAAGCAGCACCGGCAGGGTTAGCTGAGTGGACGTGCCGGAGGTGTGGGGCGCCGGTGGGATCCACGGCTCCATCTGCAGCTCAGATTTTGGGACGCTGCAGGCGTGAGCGGGAGGGGAGAGGCAGCTGCCCTGTGTGTGGTGCAGCCGGTGCCCAGGAGTGTGTTCTCCTGTAGAGCATCTGCGATCCCGGGGCATCTTTATCCGTACCTCAAACATGCTTCCAGGCAGAGGCCATTCCGCGTGGACTTCCCCCGAGAGCGGACTGGTCTCACCCGTCTGCAGCGGTTTCTGGTCAGGTTTCCCTGCAGGAACGCACTGCCACCGCCCCTCAGCGCTCAGACCCCCTGAACGGCGCCGGGAGCCTTCCAGATGTAAATAATCTTTGGCGGTGGAGGGGTAGCATCAGAGTAAATTGACTAGTTTAGTGATTATTTGAAATGGTTTTTTTACTACTGCCCAAGTGCTTTTAAACCGAAACGAAGCGCAACCCTTCAGGGGCTTCAGTCATTCTGTCCTTTTGATAAGAAGGATGTTGACTACCGACTAAAGGCGAATGGGAAAGAGCGTGTGGAAGTTGCTATTTTCAAATTAATCTTTAAGAATGATGGTGCGTCCGGCCAGGGGGTTCAGGTAGGGCCCATCTGCGCGCGCTGGGGGAGCCAGGACTGGAGAGGACTGGGAAGGAGGGATCAAAGAGCAACGGGAACGTTCAGAAAAGATAAGGCCATAGAAGAAAAGCTGAATTAGTTTTTCACACCCGTGTTCAATATGGACAAGCTTAGGAAATTACTCACTGGGAACTTTTCACTGGAGGTGAAATGGGAGGGCTGTCTCAAATCAAAACTAAAAGGGATGCCCACCACGGGCGTAGGCATCAGGGTGGCTGCTCACGTTGCATCAGAGGTCCAGCAAAAAGGCACGCGCCCAGTAAAGGAGGACAAAAGACCACCAAAAACCAGACTGAGGGGGATGAAGAGCAGGTACGAGAGAATAACAAATGTAGGGAAGCCGTCTTTAAAAAGTTATTTCTGAACCGGTAAAGCAGAAGAGACCTGCACCCCACCGGGCGAGACGCAGCGATGCGTGGCGAGGAAAAGCAGCGTCAGAGCAACGCGAGAAAACACAGGGATTAATAACAACTGTCCTCCACACCGCAGCCCGGAGGTCGGCCAAGCAGTCCTGGGGACGAGAGATGGTCGGGATAAAGCAGCGATGCCTAGAGAAGATTTCAGGAAAAGAAAAATACTTTTTTTTTTTTTTCCAACCGTGTAGCGGCGCTTCAGGAAGTTTTCATCAGGGAACTTTTTAATGGGGGCGGCATGGTGGAGCATCTGTCTCAAATCCAAGTGTAAAAGGTTTTGAAACAAACTGACAGGACAGATGGTATTCATCCGAGAGTTCTAAGGAAACCCAAGGATGAAATGGCTGAACTATGAACCGTACTTTATATTTTTTCACTTAAAACTGCCTTAGCACTAGAGGAATGGAAGGTCACAAATACGACACTAATTTTTGGCAAGCGTTGTGTGGAGCCACAGGGAACGTCAGACCGGCAGTGCCCACGTGGCGCATTGGTGGGAGCCGCAGTGCAGCCGAGAGCCGTGGGGCAAACGGCTGAAGAGGACTTACGATTTCACAGGGGGAAATCCCGTTCCACGGACCGGTAGATATTCTTTGAACAACCCCCTGAACGTGAAGGTAAAGGAGATGAGGTAGTTCTGGTCTGGTCTGCTTCTCGTAAGAGAAGTCGGTCGTCATTGAAGGCCTCGCGTGAAGAACCAGCTGGCTAACGATGCAGGAACAACACAGGAATTAGCCATCAGTTTCACCGGCGGAGGAAAATCGCCTGGGAAAACCCATTTTGGAGACGGGGTTAGTGTATAGCCGTTATTCAACATGTACTTTAGTGATTTGGAAAAAAAGCGAGTGGTGCTGCAAGAAAGACGAGAGGTCAGAGTGAGGACCGGCGAAGGCAGCCTGCAGTGACCGGGTAATAAAAGCAGCAGGTGAAACACGCTGTTAATGCACAACGTATTACACCTGAACGTCTGCTCCCCCAACACACGCGGAGGGGAAAAAGCGGCGCTGACGTTTATGTTGTCGGTGATGAGGGTGGAGAATAAACGATGTTAAGTCAGTCTGGAGGAGATGCCGGAGCTGCAACACGTAATTCTGTGAAGACGTGATAGATGTTCGCTAGAAAAGCAAAGAGCATGTTAGGCATTATTAGGTAAAGAGTTAAGAACAAACCAAATATTTAGCATTTCATTACCATCTTCCCAAAGGAATATAAAGTTTCCTTTTTCTTAGATCAACTTCTTGAACAAAGCCTATTTACAAAGTGGGTCTTATTTTTCCCAAGTGAAACCTATGGTCTGAAGAACAGTAAATATGTCTCTCTTGGGTCTTTTTGGGGGGTTTATTTTTGGTATGCTCAAAAGGAAAACCTCGGTCAGAACAGCTATAGACCTCGGGACTGAATACATACAGGCTTTGGAACTCAACTAACACAAAAGAAATTGCAAACGGGTGTGGAGAAAAAATCAGAAAAAAAAAAAAGGAATAGGAGCTTTATCTTTGATTACCAAATAATCTACGAACTGTTTCATAGCAGCGTATCGCGAGCGCATTGTGCATAGTGTTGGTACATAGTGTAGTACTCACTGCTCAGGGACGGACTATTTGCGGAGGTGGTTCCTGTTGCTGGTCCTGCTTCCCGTGCCTCACCGTCCTTACCGCATATTTATTCTTCTGTTTGTTCTCTCGTTGTGGCTTGTCTTTCTTTCCACATCTTGAAACACACAAGTGTTTTGCCAGCAACCCCTGCATTTCCGAAATTGCTGGGCCTCTCGGAGGAGCTGCATCGCAGCCCCGTCTGCTTCTCTGGGATTCCTTTCGAGTCCAGTGTCAGGAATCCCGTAACGGAGCCCAGATGTCGAGCTCGCCGCTGCATTCTCCGGTGCACGCAGCCCGTGAGGGACGCCTGACTCTGACTGTGGGGCGCGCACGAGATTCAGACCTACCTAGTCAAAAAGCTGACGGCCTACGCAAATTTCTCTTCATCGCTGCAATTAATGTCACAGGCCAGCAGTGGCAATTAGTGAGTGACCCTGTGCATTGCTCTGACTGTCCTGATATCCTGAGATCAACCCTTCCCTCTCACCTCAGTGTTGGAGTTTCTTGATGTTACAGGAATGAATATCAAGTCAACCGCCAGAAAAATCTTTTGCTGGCAAATGTGGTGCTCTGCCTCTAAGTTGTACGGCTGTTTCCTGGCCCGGACATCTGTTGGCAAAGTCCGTACCCCTAAATCAGTTCCCCAGCAGAGCTGAAGGGATGTTTGTTTGTGTGGACAAGAGCACCTCCTTCTGAAACACCCTCTGAAAAGCGTGCCGTGAGGACACGAGTGTCAGTGCTGCCACCTCGAAGCCGGCTCCTGGCTGGCTGGACCCAGCACTGACCCAGCACTAACTACTCCTTCGGGGATTAAGACCTTTAACAAGCCTTCATCATCGCCAGGCGGAGAGAGTTGGGGGGGGTCAGCCTGGAGAAGAGAAGGCTCCGGGGAGACCTCAGAGCCCCTTCCAGTGCCTAAAGGGGCTCCAGAAGAGCT
>NW_009647743.1:2883815-2906779 GCF_000708025.1 Charadrius vociferus
GGTGATCCCCTGGGGCAGGTTGCCCCAGGAAGCTGTGGCTGCCCCATCCCTGGAGGTGTTCAAGGCCAGGTTGGACGGGGCTTGGAGCAGCCTGGGCTGGGGGGAGGTGTCCCTGCCCAGGGCAGGGGGGTGGAACTGGGTCATCTTTAAGGTCTCTTCCCACCCAAACCATTCTACGATTCTGTGATTCTCCCGTATCGCGCTGATTTGTCTCGGCAGGGGAGCAAACTGCAGAGCCAGTGTGCTTCCCCCACTTTTTGCACAATCAGATGTGATGGTTGCCCCAAGTCTCCCTAGATTCAAACAGTGGTTAGACAAATTCTGGTCTATTAACTAAAAAATACCATCTCTAGCTCAGAGAGTTCTTGAGTTGCATATTGCCAGAAGTAGGGAGTGTGTTGGACAGGTATCCTTGCCCCGACCTTTCCCTCCGCCCTCCACTCCTTGACCACGTTGATCCTGCAGACCACTGCAGGAGACAGGCTACTATGCTCGCTGGACCTTGGGTCTGATCTTCCACGGACTTTTTAAGTTCTTATGTTAAGGTCAGTTCTTATCCTAAGTCACGGTATTTTTCAACTTTGTCCGTCTGAGAGAAAGGGGCCTGATATTTCGGGAGCGCAGACTCCATTCCTCTCAGAGTCACCACATGGAAGCTAACGAGAAGGTGAAACACCATCTCTCCCTTCGGGATGCTCAGCCCGGGCGCTGCTGTTGCCATCATGTGCATCTCCCCCATTTGTTTGTTGTTTTGGGTTTTTTTTTCAACACAGGTTTACAGCAGCTGCTTCTCCCACCCTCCTGCTCCTCTCTTGCGCAGGAGACGTTACTCTCGCAGAGTGGTTTGAAGCAGCAGCCCACCGGAGGCAGTTCTGCCTTCCCACCAGACCATCACGTTCAGGACCCACCTCGCCCCCAGCCCTGCCTCACCTGCACCCCGCTTCACGCGAGCTCTTGTCCCTACCGCCATCGCCTTTCTTTTCGGTGAAGTATATCAGTGAGACAAAGAAGGGAAACATGCAAACATACCTTCTCCTGGTGGTGTTTGAGCAGCTCTAACTCGTCCTCGCAGGCTTTGATCCTCCTCACCTTGGCGGACCTGTCAGCCGAAGGAAGGTGCATCTTCCAGCAGCTCTGCCGCTGCTTCGCTGAAGAGCCTCCATCCCTCTGCCCTTCCCAACAGTCACAGAGCAGTGCAACGCGGTAAAAAAACCCCTACGGTTTGTGCAAATAGCTCATTTTTCTTTTTACCAGGGCCCGCGTGACATGGTAACGGAGAATACGTAATTTGTGTCTCCGTGCAAGGAATGGACTATGTGTTTAAGACCCAAAAAAAGAAGGTTACTAGCCATTAACCGGGTGAATGGTGAGAGCATCCCACAGGAACGCCCCTCCCCGCCCGTGCTGTGCTCCGCGGGAGTCCAGGCCACCGCGGGGGTGACGAGCAGCCGCCTGGGACGGGAGGTCCCCAGCGGCTCCCCGCCGTGCAAGGACGCCCAAAGCGGCTGCGGGCCTCCACGGGCACTCCGTTTATGTACCTTTTTATTTTTTTTTTTCCCCCCAAAACCCAAAGGGAGGCAAACTCACCGGCGTTTTTTGATAGCCTGTCACTTTTTCTGCCTAGACTCATTCCGTAGAGTCCTCCTTGGCGGTGCCAGCCAAGCTGCACAACTTACCGCGCCACAACTTAGCGCAGGAGCTCGCAGGAGGCGCGCAGGGTTAAGTCGAGCCACCAACCAGAGGACTAAACACTGGCAACCACTTCTGATGTTCCCAGAAAGCAAACATCGCCCTGGAAGGTAACCGCTGATGCTCCTCAAGGACTGCTCTCGCAAATGGAGCAAGGTAAGACTTCAGAGCACCGCCAGGCTCAGTATTCCCAGGCCTTTTACAGCAAGGAGAACAACAACCAGCAGCAGGAACACTGCTAATTTGTTTTTTCTGAGCTGTTTCTTTTCACCTGTTATAACGGATGGATCTAGGCTCTCCAGCAGGGAACAAACGAGGAACGCTTGTACAAAAACTCGGTTTGTGTTCAACAGTGTAGCTAATTTCTTCTGCGCGGTCTGAAATGCCCCTCCTTATTCCTGCGCCTCCACGAATCTTGCACAATTTGATCTTTTTTAGCCTAAAGGGAAAATGACACTTGATACACAGCAAAATCTAGCAAAGCAGCTTTGGGGTTTTTATGGGCAGCTGGTGTGTTTCTTTCTTTTCTGCTGAAAAGTCCCACAGATCAGAGAGAAACATAAAATTCTGACATCTCTGGCATAGCGCTAGCAGATCTCGGGCTTCTCGGTCCACTTTCAGAGCGGCAAATTGATCTCAACTGTTGGCCGTAGGGAGTGCAATTTGGAGGCGAGTGGTAGGGAAGAAGCAGAGAGTAGTAACGGGGGTTGACTGGCGTTAGGGCAAGAGAAGGGATCTCTTCGAGGATGCCACCGACGGGGACAGCGTCTTTGGTGCCGCCCAAAGGATGCTGACGGTCCTCCTGGTGCGGGGATCGCTGGTAAGGCAGACAGATGTCCCCTCCTTCCTACCGGTGCCCGGTTCAGACCGCGAGCTGGCCACGGCCGTCCTGCCGGCGTTTCACCAAAGGAGCCTGCGGAAATCTGAACACGCAGCAGTGCGTTGTGAGGCACGGCAGGGGAACAAGAAAGCCGCCGGTACCCACGTGCCGAGGATTTCAGCGGTTAGGTTGGCTCTTAGGGCAGAACTTGTGTCTGCCGTGTCCCAGTTTAACGACAAACTCTTATGTTAAGAAACTTTCTCAGGAAAAAAAAATAGTGATTGATTGAAACATGTTTGTTGGTGGAAACATGCAGGGACTAAGATACAACAGAGAGTCAAACCGCTACCGACTTGTCCTGGCCTTGGGGTCTACTTTAGAAACCATTCTCAACTTCATTTTCTACGAGCATATTAAATCTACCTAATTAGATCAGGGCAGGTGATACAAAAATCCAAATGCATCCACGTGGCAGCTCGCAGTGGGAATTTCATTCTTCCCTTCACTGGAAAAAAACCTCAGTCCCCACAGATATGACAAAAGGGACCTAAATAAAAAGTAAAATAAACCACTTTTAATATTCGTAAGTTTGTAACATTGAAGTTGTCTAGATTTAGAGATAGAGGGTTTCTATGATGATAATAATCCATTTTGACTCTGCAAAAAGTATAGTAAACCCCAAAATTCAAATATTTTATTTACTTCACCTAAAAAACAAGCAACCCATAAGTAAGATATACATGTTTCCCAGATTTATCCCTAATAAATTTTTTTTAAGATTTATACAATTTCTACAGAAACATACAGTGTATCAAAATCTGCATAAATCAAATTTATAAAATATGTAGAAATGCATAGTGATATTGTCATCAACTTACAAAGCAAGAATATGGGAATTCTTTTTTTCCAAGCCGGCTATAGTAGGAAAAAGTCATTACAGCAACAGCTTCTCACGATCTCATGTTTTGTGAGGTTTCAGTCTCACGTACAGATTCATGTTCACGCACAGCATCAGCTTTCGATGAATTGCACAAAACACCCATTTAAAACGCACACCCGCACAATCTATGCGCCCCATTCGTTCTCTTATGCATAGTCGTATGATTAAATTAATCTACCCAACACACAAAAATGGAGTCAGTTTTCATACACACAAGGAACAAGTACCGGCACACACCCTTGTTTTCCTTTTTTTTCCCCAGCTTCTCCCTCCTTTATTTTCTCTTTTTCATAGCTCCGAAAGGATAGGTGAGAAGTTTCAAGAAACGAGGCAAGACCCCAAACTACCAGATCAGCGCAGACAGCCCTGTAAAGATCAAACTCTGCCACCAAACATGACACACAACCCTTGTTAACACCAACGGAAGCTGCATGCAACGCTAGTCTAGATTCCAGGGAAGTATTTAGCTGTATTTAATAGTGTGACACGTTATAGGCGGAACTCGTAGGAAACCAGTACACTGATGTCAACACCGGACAGTCACGACACGGGGAATAAGGAGGTGAGGATAAGTCATTTCTCCTCCACCCCTCTGTTCGTTCCCAGTGAGTATTTCCACTCGCGGGGAGCGCGCGGGAACGCCTGCCCACAGCACGGTTAGGAACAACCTCTTCACATTCTATTCTGTACACTATAGCACCCAGCGGTTGTATTTTGTGTTCGTAATCCCTCGGGAAAAGTTTCCAATGACAAAAATAAGAAGAAAATTAGGATGAATAAATGCGGTTTCAGGATTTCCATTTCTCTTTTCAAATCTACATCTGGCACCCGAGCTAGCTGACAGATGTCTTTGTAAAGAACGATGCAGATGTGTCGAGGAGCCGGATGGTTTTTCCTAATTAAAAGTTTTAGTCCTCCTCTAAGTGATTCCCATTTAAAATAACAACATAAACGAAGCATTGGATCCTCTCTAAGTCTTACATAATTGTGCAGCTTTTTTTTTTTATTTTCTCTTTTTTAATTGCTTTTATGTAAGGCATGGTTTAAACAAGCAAGTTAGTGCTTATAACTTCTCAACTGGAATCGCGAGGGTGCTTACTCCCGTCAAAAGGTACCAGATTAGCGCTGACCTCGGCACTAAGCTCTTCCCTGCACCGTACACGGCGCCCAGCCGGAGCAGAGCAGCCGAACGGGCGAGGGGAATCTGTCTTCAGTAACACGACAATTACACGGGGGGGCACAGTCGGTCCCTACCCCTGGTGACAGCTCAGAAAAATCCATCGTATCATTTCCAACAAATGCTCTTCTTGTGAAAGAGAGAAATGAAAGAGGCACTAAATATGTTGAAATTCACCTTCCAAAAAAGCAGCATGACTGTGAGAGAAGGCCACCCTGGCTCATAACCTGTGGCAGTGCTTAGTAAGATGTAAAATTAAATAAAAATATACAACAGGTTGATAATCACCAAGTTCTATGAAAATCTGGTTACTCCAACCTTTTCAAGTGTGTGTAAAAAAACTGCCTTCAGACCCCTGAGTGTAATCCCGAAGAAGACGACAACGCTTTTAACTATGTTCCCGTGAAACATAGCTAACAGCACATTAATTTACCAACATCTTAAAACAAAAAGATGTAAACATCTACGGAGTTTAAGGTAAAGCAGTTTTGTAAACATTAACTGCGGATGATAATGTTATTGTAATAATCACAGTTCGTCTACGTCCTTCGTGCGCGCCGGGAGGCTCGCAGCTGTACAGAGTTAATAATTGCAGCAGTTTCAGGCCATTTGCAGTCCTGCACAAACGCGCGTGTCAGTAGGTAGGGTTTGTTTCTCTACACACTGAGGATGTTGTTCATTTCCCATTTTTGCGTTGCTTTACTGGAGTCACACTCTGAAATGAAAACTTGATGGAGGACTTCGGAGCGATCCAAGCACTTCCCCGATGGAATGTGAGTAAATCTGTGCAGATTCTGGAAAACAAAACCATCAGGAACATTTGTTGTTGCTTTGTTTTGGTTTTTTTTTAAACATTTTCTTCTCAACTGTAATATAGCAATTTACAAAACCGGGTTTCGGGGTCCCAGAACAAACCAGTTCTGTACTTATTTTACTATGTGTCAAACCGAGACTTTCCCAACCCTCACCCCACGGCATGTTTGATAGGTGTAGGGCCGCTGGAGACGCCTCCCACTTCTCTTCGGCAACAGGCTGCTAAGAAAATGAGCAAAACCGTGTCTAAACCGCGTCCAGACTTTTCATCCCTCCCGTAACCGAACCAGCTCCCGGCTGCCCTCCCGCGGTGCCGGCATCAGGCTCACCCCACTGGCACACGACCCTTTGTGCCAGAAACAACCAACCGACCCGGCACACGGCATCTCCCGGCAGCTTTCACTTACGCGAGGCCACAACATTTTTCAGGAGTTCATCAGCGTTTTGGTCCTTACGCCCTCCTGCTGGAAGGGACGGTCAGACCCTGCGAACTGCCGGGCAGAGCGTGCCACGTTTCTGGTATCTGCTCGGTCACACAGCCTTGGTGGTCCTTTCCCTCTCACATCCCCTTTCCTTCCCTTCTGGAAGCCAGTGGGTGTTTTGTTCTGCAGCCCAGACCGTGCCTGCCCGGCTTCCTTAGAACTTGTGGTAATAAGCAAACAATCATAGAATGGTTTAGGTTGGAAAGGACCTTGAAGATCATCCAGTTCCAACCCCCCTGCCCTGGGCAGGGCCACCTCCCACCAGCCCAGGTTGCCCAAGGCCCCCTCCAGCCTGGCCTTGAACACCTCCAGGGATGGGGCCTCAACAGCCTCTCTGGGCAACCTGGGCCAGTGCCTCACCACCCTCACAGGGAAAAACTTCTTCCTAATGTTTAATCTAAACCTGCCCTCTTCCAGTTTACAGCCATTCCCCCTCGTCCTGTCACTCCATGCCCCAGTACAAAGTCCCTCCCCAGCTCTCCTGGAGCCCCTTTACGCACTGGAAGGCCGCAATAAGATCTCCCCGGAGCCTTCTCTTCTCCAGGCTGAACAGCCCCAGCTCTCTCAGCCTCTCCTCATAGGAGAGGTGCTCCAGCCCTCGGGTCATCCTCGTGGCTCTCCTCTGGACACGCTCCAGCAGGTCCATGTCCTTAAACAACTACACAACTTGGTACCACTGTGGAGGAAACGGCTCTTCTGGCACAAAAGACACTTAGAGAAGAGCCAAGCGACATGCTGGGACAGACTGGAATGGTTGGAGAGTTAACAAGTCTGACGTATTCTTCCAATATTAAAGCAGAAGTGGGCAGGCACATGGGATACTGCTCACTGATTTTTAAACTTCAGGTTTAAAGAATTTCGTCTGTCTACGCGCACAAGCAAGCTGGGTGGCCATGGCATGGCGGTGCTTGAGATTTCCTAGCTCTGTGCAAAGAGCAGAAAAACTCATGGAGGGGGGGCTTAAAGGATAACAAACAGGTTTTGCTGCACTCAGCAGTGCTGACATCTTTCAGATCAACACAATAACCAGCTAATGAATTAACAACCGTGCAACACACTAGATAGACCGAAGCAAAATCGACACGGAAGAGTTTCTTAGACACAGAACCAAGTTACGCGTAGCTATATCCAAGGATAACGTCACCCTCAGATTATTTGGTCTCGTTTTTTAAGAGACAAACAGAAATATAACCTTAGACATTTTTTAAAATATCACTTTCCAAACTAGAACAGAGGACTTACAGATGTAGTGACTAAACAGGCTGCAGCAGCCCTCGCACGTCTATCAGCCAACATTCCACGACTTTATTAAAAATTCATAGATTTTGCAATAGCCTCATCACGGCGCCACACCCAGAACTCACAACAGAGCGTGTTATGAGAGAACGGCCGATGAACAGGAAAAAGAAACGCTGAAGAAGGCAAAGACAACACAAAAAGGCAGAGTAACGCTATGGTTACCTGTTCCTACGTAGGCTTAAAAAGATCTTCCGTATGTAAACAGCGACACTGCACGTTAGACCTCCCTAAATGAGACAGAGTATCGACCCTAGCTGCGAAACGCACCTCAGCATTTAAGCAATCTTCTCACAGCCTCCATTAAAGAGATTTTCTTGATAGAAAGCATACAAGCAGAGAGGGTGACGCCACAAAAAGCTTTTTAGAAACCCTGTCGCCGGTCGCAGACATCCTCTGTGCTTCCTCGGAGACAAGCGCCAACTGCCGGCACCCCTGCGGCACCACACGCAGCCTCACGACGTCGTCCCTCCAGCTTCGGCGGCGGCAGGAGCGGCGAGATGCGCTACCTACAGCACCTTTCCCGAGAGGAAGTTTTCCCGGCAGCGTGGATTGCCAAGAACGTGCAATGAACAACTTGGTTCAGTTAACCCTGTTATAGACATTTATTTTCAGACACACGTAAAAATAATAAAAAAAAAGGTGCGAAAACCCCGGGATGCAACTTAATATGTCTTTTCTGCTATCTGTCTGGTGCGTACCTTGAAGTATTGCCAGTCCTTGTATTCGTTCTGATTACAGTGTGTGATCATAACCTTGGATCCATCCGGCCCTTTAGTTAAGCACTGATCGTACTGCATGAGTTGATTAGCTTCATTGATTCAAAAAAAACTAATAGGGGGGAAAAAAAGCCACCTTTTTAACACTTGACTCAAAATAACGAGTATTTTAGAAATACTGAAAATACCAACGAAATTTAAAACATTGTCCGGTGTTACCACACCTCTCTTCCAGGAGGGCTCTTTATTTTACATGGAGTAACGCACTTTTACGATCGCGACACTCCATTTCCTGGAGAACTTCCCTGTAGGGTTTAGAAGGCCAAGAAAACTTACCTGGCCAGGCAAAAAAGGTAAAAACAAAGGGATGCCTATTTGGGAGACTTCTGAAAGCGTTTGATTAAAGCCTCTGTATGATTTGGTGGCCAAATAATCCACGGCCTTTCTAAAGGTCTGGTAGCAGGTCCTTGGTCCTGGGCACTGATTTCATGTGGAGACAGTAAAACTTTGGCATTTTACCCATGGAGGAAATCAAACTGATGCACCCAGATACAAAAAGATCATGCTAGCTACTTCTTATGAAGCAATTGTTACAGGGTTTTGGGGGGTAACATACCCAGAAAAAGTAGCCTGGGGAACTTTTTCATTAAATATCAAAATAAAAGAGACGTTTCCAAGGGCTACCAAGAGCTAACCCAAACACGATTTTTAAAAGCGTCATCCTGCATGTGATTTCACGACTGCTGTGACAAAACTTGCCTGGGTCAAGCCATCAGCATAAATAAAGGCTTTAAATGCTGAAAAGTTTGCCAGCCGACAAAAGAGATGTAAATACAGAGCAGCCCGTTTGAGCGGTAGCGTGGGTAGGCGTGTGAAGGTGCAGGTCAGACACCTCGGCAGCTTGGACTGCTTTCAAACCCAGTCCTTGCTTCCTCATGCGCCTGCCTCGCTGAAGAAGAGATGATGAATTTGCCTTCAACTGTGTACCGTTTATGTTCGCGATGATCTTTCCAGATCCCCGTACTTTAGCCACCTCAGTGCGCTTATGGAAAATCCCCAACTCCCATCTTTGTAGCTGGCACCGAAGTGGCTTTACGGTCAGGCTAAACCGAAACCCGCCGCTGTTACCCGCCGCGGCAAGCAATGCTCCTTCAGACTCGCCTGCGAGCTCCTCACCTGATTTCCCCCCATTCTGTGGCATGGCCCGAGCTCAACGAAGCCCCCGTTGGTGTGCCCCATGCTGTCGATGCAGTAACCGGTTTCGAAGCCTCTAATCTGGAAAAGAGGTTTTGCGCTTTAAGTTAGTCTCAAGGGAAAAATAAACGTGAAGGGGTTCAGAAAAATCCCACGAATCTTTCAAGCCAGAAACAGGTGAGAGATGAGAGAAACCCACGACTGAAATGTAAATGCTGATGTTCCCCATTCTGGGAGATGGAGCTTCTAGCTGCCCTACCGATCTGTGGGCTCTTAGGTGAATTAGAGTACGCGGTAAGGCGAGAGTTGCGAAGCTCAGTTCCAAATTAATGACACTCAAATGTAGCGCTTTCGGGTATTTTAATTTACCCAATCTCCTGTCAAAGCATGTTCAGGCTCTCGGGTGTCATGAGTAAAGCAGGAGGTCACTAAGCGGCTCTCGCCCTGCGGATGCGGGAGGTGCTGCAGGGAAGTCGCGCCGCCGGGCACAGCCCCCCGCCCCGCTGCTCCCCGGACCCGCCGCAGGGCAATTACACGGGGAAAAAGAGATAAAATTGATGAGGGGCACACACAGGCACGGGGATACAGAACAAAAGCCCTGTCCGAAAGCACGCCTCTACTGCCGATGATCCCCTTCCCTCCGCCGAAGGGCCAGCAAACAGGCAAACAGCTTTACAAAGCCTTTCTGACACAAATAACATTCTTTCCAGACCGGTTTTCTTTGCCAGAGCCTCTTTCTTCTTCGTGACGCCAGAAGAAAATCTGGAGGTCTGAGGTTGGACCTGACTTCCAGCTGAACCCCACACCATCATTCCCGACGCTTTGGAAACACCGTTAGTGCGGGGTTAGAAATAGGTGGGGGAAAACTCCCAGGTGTAGGATATCTAGCAACCAGCGAAGAAGAGCTGAAGAAAACTTCAGAGGCTCCTCTGAACGTCCAACTCTCCTGTTGCTTCGCCAGAGCCGCTCACTTTTATCGGGGATGGTTTCCCGCAAGGTGCCATTATTATTATTTTATTCTCTGCGGACACGTTCCCCTCAGGGAGCAGAAATGCGTAACGGGGCTTCCGAACCCTTTACCTGGGTTCAAGAGGGGGTCTCAGGCTACCGGAGTAACCGACGCTTTGTGCTAGCGTTGAGGGCAGATATAAAGGTGGCGTCCGTCAGCTGGTCCCTCAGATACAAGACTATCTGCACCCCCTCCCACCGCGCCCATCGTGGTAACCGTGGTGGGACACTGGACTCCTCCTCTGCTAGCAAGCTCATTTTCTGATTTTGCCTCGACAATCTGCCAAAGTGAAACGAACAGGAGCGACGGGGCAAGGCTGGAACCAACTGAAAAGGGCAAAAAGAGAATAATTTGCACGCAGGAGGGAGACCTGCAGGAAGAGCTCCGCAAGGTGCGGGCACAATGCTGGACCGAAAGGGGCAGGGACCGGGGAGGTGTCCCCCGCCCCTGCCCGGGGACAACCATGGGGAAATGCTCCATCTGGAACCACGTCCTTAATTTAGCGAAGTCACATACACTAATACACGCATAGAGTAATGCTGGAGAGGGCTGTGACCGAATCATGTCGATGAGGGATTTAGCGAGGCTGTGGCTGTGGGAGCACATCCCAGCCCAGCAAACGCAGGCAGGATGGGCTCCATCCCTGGATTTCATGATTTATTCCCATCCATGGATCTCATGATTTATTCCCATCCATGGATCTCATGATTTATTCTCCAGGCCTTCGCAGAAGAAGATTGTCACCTATTAATCTTCGCCAATACGCCTACGCACACAGGAGTGGCATTTTTTCTTTTTAAAAAATACTAAATTCCAATTATGGAAAAAAGAACTTTAGACATAACTGAAGACAGGGCTACAGATAAAATAATCCTTCAAGGAACTAGGCAGCCAATTAAAAAAACTGCACCTCTTAAAGAGTACATGTATTTTTTCCTAGGGTTCTGTCTCCATAGCTCCCTGGCTAGTATGGTGTACCTTGGTGGAGCAGCAATCAGAGAGTCTGTTCTCAGACTGATGTCAAGTACCAGTCGCTTTTTTGAATCCCCAGTTTTTTTAAAAAAGCTCCTGAAATAACTGCAGGTTACGTGCTGTACTTACCTCTCCCCAGTCCACGTTTTTAGGCGGCAGTGGGTAATACGAAGTTATATCATATGCAATTTCTTCCATAAACCACTTAAAGCTTTTGCAGTTGTGATCCTCACGGAACTTCTTCAGCTCAGATATATCTCCGTAGGGTAGCGCTTTTGTCTCCGGCCGACTGGCGTAGAAGTAATCTTTGTATTCATCCCACCACACTTCCACAACTCTGACATAGTTCTGTGAGGAACAAGGACATTGCTGCTGCCTCAGAGCACACACTACAGGTCAGACGCAACTGCCTGTTAATACCAGAAATTTAAGCATTTCTCCTCAAAAAGTGGCAGAGCAAAATTCTTACATAGCACTAATAATTTGTCACCTTCAGCAGGTTACACAAGATGCGTATTATTTTCAAGTGACAGTTTAGGACTGAAGCTAGCAAAAGAAACTGGCTTACTCAGTGAGAGTGCAAAGTTTTTTCTACGCGTAGAGAATGTTTCTTTGAAAATGAAGACTCTTCAGTTACGGGTGCAATAAAATGTTGCGATCATTTGCTGTGTGCCAGAACCGCAGTGCAGAGATTGATTTCACCTTCTGCAGTTTTAATACAGAGAATGATATGGGGGGAAAAAATTAAGTCTTAACTGCGTCAGCTATGACACCCCAAGGAGATTTTATCTTCCTGAGTAAAGCAGTTTATTGCTGCGGGGAGAAGGGGGCGACTCGTCTGGTGAACAAACCTCTTCCTTCTCTGTCGCTTTGATGGCTCTTATCTCCGTGTAACCTGCACACGGTGCACACGCACACCCCGCTGCGTACAACGCTTCTGACTAAAGGCACAAATTACCGTCAGTTTGACTTCAGTCCCCGTCCAGCATAAATTGAACACAGCTATAAAGAAGCACCTTTGCTACGGGGCTCGGAGGGCGCCCGGAGAGGGAGAAAGCTGTTCCCGCATCCCGCCTTGTACAGAGAAGCAACCTAACATTTCAGAACACTCATAGAATCACAGAATGGTTTGGGCAGAAGGGACCTTGAAGATCATCCAGTCCCCCCCTGCCCGGGCCAGGGCCCCCCCCCCCCGGCCCAGGTTGCTCCAAGCCCCGTCCAACCTGGCCTTGAACACCTCCAGGGATGGGGCAGCCACAGCTTCTCGGGGCAACCTGCCCCAGGGGAACACAGTCCACAATTTCTTCCCGATGTCTGATCTAAATCTCCCCTTTTTCAGTGTAAAACCATTCCGCCTCGTCCCACGGCTCCCCTCCCTGACCCAGAGTCCCCCCCCAGCTCTCCTGGAGCCCCTTTAGGCACTGGAAGGGGCTCTGAGCTCTCCCCGGAGCCTTCTCTTCCCCAGGCTGAACCCCCCCTCAGCAGTGCTTTGCTGTGTTCAGTAATCAGACGAGCAGACTCACTGAAGGTGGTTAGATATGCCATACCTATTTTTAACCAGCTTTTGAGAAGAGTGAGATGTTTTTTATCGTTTCAGAGAGGGCAGACAACCCCCTTGCCTGCTCCGAGCGACAGAGCCATCGTTTGCTGTCCTGCCTCCCATCGCTCTGCCTCTGCTCCCACCCATGCCCGTTTCCCCTCGTACTGGTCCTACCGCTTGTTTGATCAAAATGTTAATCAATTCACATTTCTAATAGAGGACTTCTTTTTTTGGGGGGATGGGGGGCGGAGGGGGTGGCGCCAGGTTAGTTTTCTACCATTAAGCTGGGCTGGGACAGTCCCTTTCCAACAGAGCCAACCGCCAGCTGGGCTCAAGCCATAACGTAACCCTGCCAGTAGTCATCGTCACAGGTAACGTCTGGGAAAACGGCTCTGGGATTGGAATTTACAAAGAATTGAGTCTTTGGGAACGGGATTTACCCATGCCAAAACACTGCACAAGAGGAAGCTTAAACTGGGCAATAGGAAACCCGACCAGGAGGGCTCTCTCTCCTCCTGCTGGTAAGTGCAAACTCCTATAAAACAGTTTTTCTGGATTCAAACGATCTCTTCAGACACAGCCAGCAGGCTCACGCTGTTCTTGAGGCGATGTCTACTTTTAATATCACGGCTTGAGCACCACTTCTGACCCTGTGAGGTGCCTGAGGAGATACGGTGAAGTGCAGCGCACACCACTTCCCCAGGTGTCCTCCACTGCTTCTTAATTAACACACGCAGCCACAAAGGCCCGAGAGATGCTCGACTACAGCACGCGCTCACTCAGCTCTAACCTCGGATCTCACCCTGTCAACCAAAGGGGATCTCACACCCACCACCACCACCTCCAGGCGCGGGCTGTAGTTTCTAGAGTTGTCGGTACGTCAGTCGGGCTCAGCTCAGCAAAGGCTTGGGGTGCTGCTGGGAGGTACTGGGAAATGCCATTTGTACCCCAGAGATGGGGAGGGGTGGAGCAGGAAGATGGATTAATAACAGTGGGGTCGGAACAAAGATTTCCCTCCTGCGGGGATGACCCTCTGAGCTTTAGACAAATAGCTTTGGATGACGTGCTCTCTAAATTGCTACTGGTAATTTAAATAGATTTATCTAAAACTGTTCTTATCTGAAATCAAAAACCACCTTCAGGGTTGCAGCAGAACAGTACCTTTAACGTAGGAGAAGACCCCACGTACACCGGGGGCGGATTCCCTTGCCAACCCTGGAGCCGGTAGATGTGTCCAACGCGAGAACAGGGAACAAACAACAGCTTCCCCCCACACTGCCAGATCTACAAGTTAAAGCAAAGGTGGGGATATTAGTATACATGCACAGGAATTTGACACGGACCAACAGATAATAAATTACGGAAGAAATGTCAACTACTTTTCTTACTATACCAACTGTGTGACATATTTAAATATTTTCACTTCAGATGTAAGCATAAACACAATGGGTCTGAGAAATGAAAGGCGGTATTGAGTACATCTTCAACTCAGCCGTGAAATTACTCACCTAAATTACTTTTAAAAAAAAGCTTTGAAAAAAGTTTGCCAACTCATTCCATTGCTATTTTAAAACAAGAGCAATGAACGAGCGCACAAAATCTGGAACTGGGTAATTTTTATTATGACAGAATTAATAACATTTTGATTTTATTACAGCAGTTCCCATACCGTCACTAAGATGGGTTTTGGTTAGATGCCCATCACATCTAAGTTTTTCTTAATAAAGACTAGTAGGAGATCAGGCTGACTGGTAACCCATTGTTCCAGGAACAAACAGATTTTTCTTTAACTATAGAAGCTGGAATGAAAAAAATGGCCAAAACACATTACCATTCTGAAACTCCCTCCCTGCCCCACATCCTTGGACAATCCATTTATGGGGAAAAGAAAACATACCTAAATCTGAATTTAGTTGCTCAGAGTTTTGACAACTTTGAAACGTAGTATCAAATCCAAACTCAAGCTGACTCATGGGATGTTCCAAATTAGTCCGACTTCCAGATTAAAAATACGGTTTAACAGTATTAGGAAAGATGGGCAGAAGAGTTTCCTGCCTTCCTTGCATCCTCAGATTAATTTTCTTAAGCTTCGTCAAAACCACCCCTCAGATACGCAAGGCCAATATATTTGCTAACTAGGAGTCAGCGTGCAAGACCGAGAAGTGTTATTTCGCTCATCTGCAGATTGGTTGTGATCTACGGGAAACCAATTTGGAGGTCTCTATGTAATCAGCACTTCAGATACAAAACCACTGTATGGAATTTCAATCGCGATTTCGCTCTGAGCAAGAAGAATGAGAAGGACAGAGATCCTGGATGCGTAACATCCTCAGTGACTGCCTTTGGCATATGGGTCTACAGGTGAGCAAGTGCGTTCGGAGCGTTCCTCAGGATCTCCAAGAGCAGGAGCAGCCGGGGAGCACTGAACGCACTTCTAGTAAAATACAGATCGCTGCTGGGGATATTAGATGTCTCCACTTTTGTTTGTTGATTGGGACAGGTTCCTGCTGTCCGCCACTTGGGTCACCGTGAAGACTGACGCTACAAGAAGCTAATGTTCTCATCTTCTGTTTCCTGCTAACCGGGGAGCGTGCGTACGCCTAGGAGTGAAAATAAAACCTTCTGGAGGGATTATGGATTACACAGTTAGCGCTCCCATTATGAAGACTTCTCTTGTAAAGAAGTTCTTGAAATTCTGAAAAGTATATCAGATCATTTTTCACCCATAAAAATGGTAGGGAGGAGGAAACCAGGGCAGATTCCTTTCTCTTGCGTCGTTACATACTTTTGCAGGCATCTATGCATACACTGAGTGCTACTTGTTCTCTAGAACCACCTTCATCAGAAACAAGGTTTTTCTATACTCGCCGTGAGAGCACTCCGTTCCCACCCGTCAAACGCGCCAGTCCGGGTTCACAGTAGGCATTTGGGGGGAGGGGGGGGAGGGCGTGATCCCAAAACGTTGACAAAATCTAGATGGCTCAGCATTCGGGTCTCAGCACGCGGCCACCTCTCCCAACACCTCTGCCCAAAGCCCGCCAGAAACGCGGAGGGGACACGTTTCTGCCACAGCATCTCCTCGCCACCGGACCGCCCGGGCTCGGCCGAGGGGCTGCACACCACGGGGAGGGAGGTCTGAACTCCAGGCAGAAGGATGTACAGGAAAAAATATCTACCCAACTGAATTCGGTTTTGGGTTTTGGTGTTACCTTGTAAGAAATTTCAAAGTTTTCACCACCCCAGATCTGGAGCCCCGGATCATAGAGACCCAGTTCAAAGAAGAAATCGCGTTCGATGGCGAACAATCCACCAGCCATCGCAGGGGACCTGAAAGAGGAAGACAGCGTAACGCCTTCTGCCAAGGGGACACGCTGTTAGCGGGGTAAGCATTAATTAAGGAAGCAATTCACTGGTAACATAGAATAAAGGTCAGATAAATGGCAATACACTGAAAAATCATAAAGCTTTGTCATCAGCGTCCAGCAATTTTCTGAATTGACATCTATATAATCTCTAGTGAAAGTCACAGATTTTATTATGGGCTTTCTTTTTTTTTTTAATTACACAAACTTTTGGTTGGTATTACCCATTCAGCCAGGCAGCACGCTTCTATGAAAATCAAAAAGGTCAGGCTCAGCGTGGCCAGGCGTTTCTCTCTTGAGCCATTCAGGTTGCGGAGGTAACAGATGAGACTGTACAAGAGATTTTTCTGATCCGAGGAGCTGCCACATTGAAACTTACTGTCTATTAAACGAGCAAGAGAGTTTTTCCGGCTAAACGACACTTTTCTATCTCCTCCCCCAGGCTCTTTTTCTGTCACGTGAGACACTTTTCTTTATACTCAGTGAAATTTTGAAGAGGGCCTGGATCGAGTTGTACACAGTTCCCCCTTTGGTTTATTTATTTTATTTTAATTCTTTTAAATGGCTTTGTAAATTCCTCCATGTATGCCAGGGTTCAATTATCAAGTTTTAATGTGTCAAAAAGACGTCGTGGTTTGGAGCAGAGCATTTTTGCAGAACGGCTCTAACCGCCGCTCTTTGGTGGTGTGCTCCCCCTGCAATGGAGAGCAGGATGCGTTACGCCATTCCCAGCGCGCGTACCAAGCGTTCTTCACCCGAGGATCAATAACTATATAAAAACCCTAATGGATAAAAGCTGGAGTCCCTGCTAAGTTGGCAATTTAAAAAAAAAAATAAAAAAAAAAAAAGCAAGCTGGTAAGGAAAAAGTGAATTCTTTCTGACTCCTGATGATATGCAGCACTGACCGGAGGAGGATCCCAGAGTCCAGATCCCTCCGGGGAGCCGCGTCGGACACAAGGGAAATACTCCTTCGTGACCAAAGCAGTGAGAGACGGGTCATTTCTAGCACCACCCAGTCTCTTCATTCCATTACATTTTTAACTTGGCGTGATTCTTTTAACAATTATTGGAGTTCTTCCAGAAAGTAAGGTGGGTTTTTTTTCTTTTTCTTTTTTTAATGTTATATGTATTAAATGAAAATCCCTACACATACTGAGACCTTAGGAAACATCCAGCCGAGATTCTTAAATAGTATGCTTCTTTGTCAGATGTGACCTATTATGAAGCAAGTGGGAGAAAAATAACAGAAGGGATTTTTTTGATGCACATAATCCAGGAGCTCCTTTTAACTGCAATTCTTATGTATTTCCCTCCCGCGCATCAGTGCCCGGAGGAGAACCGCCCAAGAAACCCCGTAGGGTTGGCACACCGCCCCTCCGAAGGGTCCCCCAGCTGAGTTAAGCATCCCGGTTACCAGCGCGGCTGCTCCCCCGTGCCCCTGGGCAGCTGCCGAGCGTCCCCTCGTCCCCGTCTCCTACGGCACGGTGCCCGCGGCGCCCGGCCCAGCCGCCGCACCATCGGGGTCGGCAGCGCTCGGTCTTCGCCCCCGGCGGGCTGGCAAGCGTCTTAAAGAACGCGCTGGAACCCGCGAGAGCTCCGGGCTTTATTTTACGGGATGCGGCGGAGGGAAGCGTAGTTATTTCTGAAAGAAGGAGTCAGTCCTGGGGCAGTTCTCACAAAACCGAAAAGTTTGTTTCTGCGCTTTAAGCTGTTGAGGTTTTTTTTTTTTTTGTTTGTTTGTTTTCTTTTTAAACCAGGCAACCCTGGCCAGGGTTTCAGCAGGCTTCTACCCGGGCTCACTTGCCTTGGCGTTGCTGCAACGAGAGGCGCACGGCCCGGCCATAAACAGACGCAGGGAACGTCTCTTTTTAGAAGCAGCATTGTAACTCTGAAAGTATTATTAAAAATAAAGTCATCTTTTAAACCGTTCTGAGAACATGTGTTCTGTGTTTCTGGGACCAGTTTAAAGGATTTTAAGACCTGTTTGGATGGTAAACACAGAACGCAACAGCGATGCTTGAAATAGTTTATCCCTCTCTAAGCGAATAGTAAAGTTGCAATGTGGACAGCCTTGTCAGAAAATGGCATTATTTATACTTTACAGAAAACAGATCAAAGCTTCATAACTTGCTTGCATGTGTTGCCATTTCAGCAGAGAACAATCACGGGTGAGGATAGGGAATTACCAACATCAGTTCTTACAATGTTTAAATCATATATACAAGCAATAGAAGACATTAGATTCTGAAGATGTGAGGATTGCTTTCAAATGCAGTAACACGATTAGTTAAGTGTGAAGGGGAAAGTAATAAAAACCAGCAGAACCACAGTCTCCCAGTCTTGAAAAGCCATCCAGAAACCCTGGTTTCTAAGCGAGGCCTTCTAGCCAGCGTCTGTTTGCTGGGAAGAAAACATACCCCCTACAAAGCGAAAGAAAAAGGGGGGACTTCTGTGAAAGTTATTGGAGTTCTCCCAGAAAATAAGGTGGTGGGGTTTTCTTTTTAATTTTTACGTTCTGTGTGTTAAATTAAAATCTCTACACATACTGAGACCTCAGGAAACATCCAGCCAAGATTCTTAAATAGTATGCTTCTTTGTCAGATGTGATCTATTACGAAGCAAGTGGGAGAAATATGACAAAAGGGATTTTTTTGATGCGCATGCATAATCCACGAGCCGTACGCATGCACCAGGCCGTGACAGCGGGCTACAGATTGTATGCATTACCGGCTATTATAACTACTCACAGCATGCTCGGTATTTCAACTCGAACGGTTAAATAAGCACTGTTGTTGTTTCCAACACTGCTTTTAAAAAAGCATCACAGGCTAAATGAAATATTCCCGGGAAACCAAGTCAGACGGTATTTCCTTTTGCCAAAGAAAACCCTGTCCTTCTCCTGTGCACCCCGGTAACCACCCAAGAGCAGGAACGGAAAGGCAGCACACGGCAGCAAAGGTCCTCTGAGCACACAGTCAGTCGGGGCAAACAGGTCCAATTAAACAAAGCAGCCCGTACGGTTAGAAATAGGCAGGTTGCCAGGCTAGAAGTACATGCAAGTTTTAGTGGATCAATACGGAGTCCAGAAGAAAGGAAAGGGGTAAGTGATTTAGTGATTACCGATACGGTTCAGTTTTTGTCTTTCTGCTTTCCTTCTCTCGCTTGGTGAGGGGCACCCTCTTCCATAGCATGCTCCAATCCCACGCTCCTCTAGCAAACCCATCTTCGTCACCACCCCCTTGCGGCACAATCTTAAAAGTGTGGCCCTCTATGACATCTATAAGCGGCACAGTGCATGTGGTTCTGCCGGGCGGGCGGCGGGTGGCGGCAGGGAGGAGGCGGGTATGCGCAAGGCCCCGCGTGGCACACGGGCACCCGCCGGAGTTCATGGGAAAAGAGGGGGGAGGGAAAAAACGAAAGGGTTTAGACAATTATTCAGTATGATTCGCAGTATGTAAACAGCTCTCTTTACCGATAAGGCTCAGTTTTATGGTTTCGTTTGGACTTTTCCTTGTGGCTTAACGGAATTCGTTTCCATAGCAAACTCCAGTCCCAGGCCCCTCTGGCAAAACCATCTTCATCCCCACCTTGTTGTGGCTCAATGGAATAATCATTCCCATCTATGTAATCTATTAGAGGTACAGTACATGTAGTTCTGAAACATTTATAGAAGGGAAAGAAAGAGCAAAATACAATTTCAGAAGAGTAATCTGTCTCATTGGAAATCGACACCATAAATCATTAACCTTACAGAGCAGTTTATATGAAAAGTCACTCGTAAACATATTATGAAAAAACGAAGCCTCGTTAGAAGAAAAAAAGAGACACTCCTGTCTTTATGTTGTTTTAAGAGGTTCTGAAAGCAGAAGAGTTAGGTCTGAAATGCTAATATAGCAATTCCTTTATCAAGACTTGTTCGCTTACGTGTCCTTCTCGACGTCGGTCTTCTAATAACGCGCGGCTGGAGGCAACAGAGGAGCCTTGAGGGGGCTGGGGCTCCCGCAGCATTCGCATCTCCCCTCATTTCTATTCATATCAGATCTCAGCTGTCAACAAGTCTGATAAGCTCTTAGCTCTTACTAGTGTAAACATGGATTTTCACTATTCTCTCCTATCCCACTGCCCTGCAAGTCCAACCTCTCAGGATAAAAAAAAGTTACTGGTGCTCGCTCTCCTAACAGCCGTCTTCGGCAGAATTTTTCCTGTTTGATTTGCAATATGCTCCTCCCTGTGACCCGTCACATACAATACTCCCCAACCAAAAGACATTATCTTGTTATTCTCCCTGAATTTTCCAAATGGGCTTCTCCAAATGGGCTTTGGCTTTGGGTGCTGCCCGCCAGCCCCCGGTCCTCCCCTGCCCGCCCCGCGGTGGCAGCGCTGGAGGACGCCTCCAAAGCTGCCCGCTCTCCCCTGCCTTGCTCCTGTAAAATGAGTAACGGGCACTCGATGGAAGCACACAAGCATTTCCACCTTCTCTCTAGGATCCTGGCCCAAATCCAGTCTTTTAAGCTGAGTTACAGCCTTTGAAACACACACAAAAACCCCCTCTTCAAGAAAGTCCTGGTGGTACGACAGGTTAACAAATAGTTTTTAGGATTAAGCAGTTATTTTATGGGATTAAGGAGTTTAAACAAGCACATGGTTTCCTAAACACACATACCCCCTGACTGCCCGCCAGCACGCAGCGCCCCATCGCCACCACGGCCGCGGTGCGGCGGGGACGGGCTCCAGCGCTGGCCTGGCTGCCCCGCAGACAGCGCTCCAAAGCGCTCCAGGGGAAACGAGTAAGACCATATTGCAAAACCAAAGAGGAGAAAGTCATAAAACTCTTGAGATCCCGGGGCTTTAAATCTCTGTCAAATCAAAACACTTACTGCTACTTTTCCTCTACCAAAAATCACGGTTTTGTTTAGCTATTTTGTTTCATCAGGCTCCTTACTCAGCTAGAGCAGAACATTTTTATAACAGTCCCTCAGATCGGTGCAGAAGACGAGAGCTGTCTTATATTTCATCTATACTAAGCAAAATATTCAGTGCGCCTATTGAAACAAACTAGCCGGAGAGTTATTCACCCGACTATTTTCCTTCTTCCTTACATAGCTTTTACGCGGAGAGATAATAAAATCATCATACAGCAAGTATTGATATAGTTTGATATAGCTATATACTGCTATAGATACAAAATGTATAGACTACAGTTTGAAAAGTGAAGATCGTTACTGTGACTTTCTCTTCCTAAGAGGCCAGACACTGGAGATAACGGGAGAACATTACCTGTCCTTAGATATAGGAGCTATAAGTGGCGCATACCAATTAATTCCCACCTCACAATGGGCATCGAGGTAAACCAAAACCTTCAAAAGGAAAAAAAAAATAAAGTCATTTATATTTCTGTATGTGAGATCACGATTGTTTAATTAACCTTACTTACACTGAAATACTTTCATATTATAAACAAAAAAATGAAGCTTGAACAAGTAAAATTAATCACTTTTTAGAACAATATCAATAATACAATACTACATTTCTACACATCTATTTGAACATAGGACCACCACCACCTCTTCCCCCCAAAAAGCAAAAAAAGACAGGCTTGTGTGTGAACTGGCTCCTTACCTGTCCAAGTTTCGCCTTCTGGGCTCCGATGCTCCTAGCTTGGATTAAACCTTCTCTCCTCTCGTTCCGAAATACCTTTACAAGGCCGTTCCACTGCTTAATATACTCATCCAGCCTCTCTTTTAAGTGTGCTATCAAATAACAAAGAAAAGAAATTATTTTGGGTGAGGTTTAATAATAAGCAGTTTTGTGCTCTTAACAGAAGCCAAATCCAACTCTACTTAAAAATATCTACAGCCGTGTCAGAGCCTCGAACTCAGCCGCTCGCAGTACTGCTCTCAGCCACGGAACGTGACGAGATGAAGACTTGGAGCCCTCTGACTCCGCGGCACATCCGATGAGAAGCGGCAGACGTGGTCGGCCACTCCACGGGGGACCCGGGTGGACAACTGCCCATCACTTCAGCAGGTCACAGAGTGGCTTTCAGGTCTTCCCCTGTACTTCAACCAGGCAGATGGACAGAGACGTTCCTACACTTCAGCACGCGGTCCTTCCTCACCGGGCAATGTCACACGCACAGCCGAAGGCCCGACTTTTCAGTTCAACATTTCTCTTCACTCACTCTCTTTTTGCCTCACGAATTTTGGTGTCAGTCTATTAAACCTGGAAACCCGAGACAGAAACCCACCACACTCACATTATTGCCCTCCCTCATCTAGACCTGTCCGCTCGTGGGGTCGGGGTGGTCTTATGGTAATCTTCTAATAAAATTAATGCGAGTAACTGGCGGGGTGAACGAGCTGCGGCGCACGCTGCTGATGAGCACATGACAGACCCCACGTCACGAACAGGGACAGGAACCTTCAGCCAAAGGGACTCACAGAATTCACAGAATTCACAGAATGGTCAGGGTTGGAAGGGACCTCTGGAGATCATCTAGTCCAACCCTCCTGCCAGAGCAGGGTCACCTACAGCACATTACACAGGACAGCGTCCAGGCGGGTTTTGAATGTCTCCAGAGTGGGAGACTCCACCACCTCTCTGGGCAGCCTGTGCCAGTGCTCCACTACCCTCAAAGTAAAGAAGTTCCTTCTCATGTTAAGATGGAAACTCGGTCAGTAAAGGGACCGGTGACCCCCTAAGAATCAAGACGGACTGCGCTTAAATGGTTACAGATTTGTGGTGGCACGTGGCTCTTTGCCAAACTGATCTGGGAACCACGTTCCCACCCCACAATTTGAAAAAAGGAGCCGAGTGTCGCAGAACACTTTTGGACGGAGGATTCTGTGGCGAACGCTCCCGCAGGCAGCAGGGCTGGCAGCGGGGCGGGGGCCGGGGGAGGCCAAGCTCATTTAACTACCGCTCTACATTTATAATCTAATTTTGTAACC
>NW_009647743.1:2906798-2917412 GCF_000708025.1 Charadrius vociferus
GGTTTCTCTCAGTCGGGAACCAAACCAAGGCACCCAAGCTCCAGCCGAGGCCCCCGCGCACTGGTGTGCCTGCACGGATCCCACGGGAGAGGGATGCGCGAGGGGGAAGGAGAAGGATGTCCCGCTCCGCAGCAACACTTTCCGCACCCCAAAGGATTGCAGTTCAGAGCTTGCTGCGACTTACGTTTCAGTCTGTCTTATATTCTTGCCAACAGTATGAAAACAATTCTAGTTTGAACAAAATAAATAATTGAAATGGGAACTGTTTTTTGGAAGTGAAGTTTCCAAACTTGAAAATTCAGCAGTTCTCCCAAAGAAGTGCCTCCTGAAACCACTATCTTTTAATACTCTTATTATCCCTCCTCTTTACCTTCAGAAGAGAACGTTTTCTCAACTAAAAGTTTTACATATCCTCTTCCCCTTTCCCACACACGTTTACAATTTCTTTTGTAAATCCTCGTGCATTAGGAAAACTTCGAGGATCTATAAATATCAAACTAGAGAAAGAGCAACTTTATCACGTAAGCTACATAGAATAACATGTCATGTAATATATATAGACTATATGATAGGATAGCTGGGATATAAATTTTTATAGGATAAATTCAACAGAGTAATGAGGTCATGCTGACATGGTACTAAGAGAATCTCTACACCACGCCGTTATTTATTCTGCAAATTCCAAGTACATGTTACAGAAGGACTGTCAGGAATGTTTTAAAGATTTAAATCCTGCAGTTCTTTCCAGCTCTCCTGCCTACGAAGCCAAATGTTTTAGTTATCAAATGTTCAGCTATGTAAGGCTCACAGGGAGCTGTAAAACCCTGTCACGGCGATTGTGTAAAGCTTTTCTACAGCACAAGTCTCAGGACTTTGCAGTCCATTATCTGAAACCGTGCCAGGCTTAGCAGCAAGTGTTATTTCCCACAGGAAAACGGAATTTTCCCTCCTTCCCACACTACAAAGACTGCATGACAGTAGTGTATAAAATCCCCATACTTTTACAGTTAGAAATGCTGTTTGCCCGGCGTTAAATTTTGTTCACCGAGAACGTGTATTTATGCTATCTGTCAACAGCCTCACGGCATTCTGTTCTTTGTTTAAAAATGTATATTTTACCCTTCAAAATATTATAACCACCAATCAGGGCTTCCCTTGTTCGGCTTCTTCTCTCCCGTCTCAGCGCATGATTAAAGCACGAATGGGTGGGTTTTAAAAACACGTCCTTTCTCCAGCAGACCTTAGGCGCTGCAGAGTACAAGGCAGCAGAGGAGGAAAGCAGGTTTTTCCCCTCGACTCGGGGATGTCAGTTTGAGAACTGGCGAACGGGTATCAGTCCTCCCCCCCAGAGCGGCGCCGCGAGCCCTGCTCCTAACTCCGCCAGTTAATAAACCCGCTGTGCTCGGCGCTTCCCCTCTGGTTATCTTACGGGTTGCCGCATCAGTGGGAGATACAGAGAGCGATAAAGAAAAAATAAGTAAACGCAAAAGGCAGCCAAAGCCTCTACAGGCTGGTGGAACAGCGGGGTGTACCTCGCCGTCACTCTTCGTGGGTGCGCGGGCTACAAAAGGGAACTGTGCCCACTGCGATCCCCACATCTGCGCTTCGGACAGAAACACAGCTGGTCCCCAAACAGGAGTCGCTGATGCCCTATTACACAACTCTAATTGTGGGGAGCTTCAGGAAATCCGGCGTTACGGACTCTCATTGCCCTTCCAGAAGAGCTGTATCCTCCACACAGCAAAATAAACTGTTTCTATCAAGAAACACCAGAACAACTGCGGGAAAAAAAAAACCCCGTGCAGCAGCACAGCCACACTGACACTGCGGTAGAAGCTGCTGCAACGCTTCTTGGACTGGAACATGCATTAATGGAGAGGTCTCAGACAATCATAGAATGGTTTAGGTTGGAAGGAACCTTAAAGGTCATCTCGTTCCCCCCCCTGCCCTGGGCAGGGCCACCTCCCCCCAGCCCAGGTTGCTCCAAGCCCCGTCCAACCTGGCCTTGAACACCTCCAGGGATGGGGCAGCCACAGCTCCTCGGGGCAACCTGCCCCAGGGGATCACCACTCAGAGTGAAAAATTTCTTCCTCGTATCTCATCTAAATCTCCCCTCTTCCAGTTTGAAACCATTCCCCCTCCTCCTGTCACTCCATGCTCTTGGAAAAAGTCCCTCTCCAGCTCTCCTGGAGCCCCTTTAGGGACTGGAAGGCCGCAATAAGGTCTATCTGGAGCCTTCTCTTCTCCAGGCTGAACAATTGTCTCCATCGACAGTATCAAAAGTGGCAGCGCTCCACAAACTCGGCGTCGTCTCTGCACTGCTGTTCCCTCCATGCTGTGGCAGAGGAGAACGTGGCCGAGCAGAACCCAGCACAGCTCTCCCTGGTTCTCCAGCCAACCCTCCCGGCTCGCAGATGAGATTCGGGAAGGAAGGGAGAGTGTCCTTCAGCAAGAAGACTGCTCCCAACTGACTTTATACGAAAAATTATAATGACAACAACATTTTCCAAGCATTGCAACTGATCCTCCCTGCAAGGCAACAACATATATCAGGTTCCACGCAGAAGTAAATGCCTTCTGATGAAAGAGGATTTCTCGTGAAGGCGGACCGGCAGGGCTCTTCATGAGCCAGCACTTAGAAGTATTTGCGACTGCTACACTCCGTTTTAATTTCATACGGCCGGAGAAGGCGGCAGCCACGCAGGTGTGCGGTCTGGAGGCTGTTGGGGAGGAGAAAACCCCGCGTGCGTGCTGCCAGCACTGCCCTCCTCCTGACTGGGAATGTGAAGAGGCAGCGGCAGCTCTGCCAGGGTTACGAGCGCGTGTGTCGCGCCGCTCTCCCACCGCTGGAGATGTCCGCCGGCGGCTCGGCACGCTCCACAGCCCGCGCTCCCTCACGCTTTCCTGGGAAGGAGGAGGCGGAGCGAGACTCCGCTCTCTCGGCCATTTTTCATCTAGAGCGCAATGTGAATGACTGAAATTGAGTTAATTGTGTTTACCAAGTAATAGCCTAAAGCAGTCTGAAGAATTATTACAGCGAGACAGCGCGGTTGCAGCAAGGTGTTCAGAGCCATTCCAGTCCGTGCTTGTTTGCCAGCCACTCGTACGTGAGAAAACTGCCTCTCCAGCTTGCTCTGCTGAATCTTCTGTTTCAACAAAGTTATTTGGGAAAACGAAGTGTGGGAAATAGAGAGACAAGGGTCTGCTGGATGTTGGGCCCAGGCTAGATGTTTCTGCTAACTATTCACCTATGAGCAGAGAGCATAAGTAAAGTTCTATACTTCAAAACAATCTTCTTGAAAAATACTGCCTTTCTTTAACAATCATCATATTTTGGAAAACTGTAGTATGAGCTGTTATGCCAGGCAAACTCAGCCCATGAACTACACATACACAGCACAGAGTCAGCTACAACTCATGTGAAACCCAAGTACCGAGTCCGGTCGTTAGTAAAAAAATCTGGTAGTTCTTCCAGAGAGCATCAGTGTCACCGTTATTGTATACTGCTAACGCAGTCCTTGAACAGCTCTGAAGGAAAGCTGTGATCCCAGCTGAAAAGGAAAAACACAGCACATGTCTGCTGACTGAATTATTAAAATTATATCCCTTAGGAGAGAAGATATTTTTGTTTTATAGCGTGTGTGTGTATCTAAGCCAAATTCTCAAAAGCTGTAAAAGGATACAGGAGATTATAATGTAGTGTTCAGTATCTTTACTAGACTAAGCCAGATGTAGTCAAGTTTACTATACAGGTCATTTTTCCTCTCCTGTAAAAACAAGCAGAAAAAGGTTCCTACCTTTCTTCAGGTATGATGTAAAAATTAACATACAATAAGTATTCTTAATAGTGATTTATGCTCAAAAAAGGCAACCCTGACTACGTGATGAGTTCGGTTTTAATGCTTACAGTGGGCATACCTGCAGAAAACAACTCCTCCCGCGAGGCGGGAACCGGGAGAAGCCCAGATGGCTTGATAAAGCGGGGAGTTTCACAAGAGTCATCTGCTTCCCATGCCACTACCCAACCCAGCCACTATAGACCCAGAGAGGAGGGTAACGGGAACGTGCCCTGTGCTGCTGACCAGTTCAAACTTGCCCGGGCTCCTAAAAGCCATCACCGTCATTGTCTAGAAGGGACTGTCATCCCGCACGCTCAAAGTTCTGCTTTTATTTATGCGTCTACTCTTTGTCCTCTGTCAACTTCTATTCAAGAGCTGAGCTGCAATAAAATCTTGCAGAACGTGCAGCTTTGGTGCGCTGGTTTGAAATCTGTTTAAAGTTTAAAACCAGACTGATTTCCTCTATATAAATCATCCTACATCTCTAGCATACCGCTTTCAGTTCTTCTCTGTATTCAGCCTCAATTTGCATTAACGCTGAAGATATCACCATTAAAGGAAAAACGTCAGTGTATGTTTATATTTATAAGAATCACACAAAGGCAGAAATTAAAATGCACTGAAATTCTTAAAAGCCCCTCCCCACAATAAGAAACAATAACCACATCAATAGGATGTTCAATAAAAAAAGGATCTTAAAAATTAAAAAGACAGTGAAAATGAATCAGAATAATTCACTAGCTTTAGATACATCTTTATTATAGTATTAAAAAAAAAAAAAAGGGAATCTGGATTCCTATATAGAATGAAGAAAGAAATTATTCCTAACAGGCTTAACTCAAACTCCTTCAATACTCTTAAAACTACTTTTTAAGTTCCCCAAGGGCTAGGAGAGGTGCTGCTTACCCAGCTTTCTGCTATACACAACTCCCCAACTCTTGTGGAAGAGAGCTCACTGCAAATCCTGTATGTCAAACAGCTGAATACGCATAAAGGATCACCACCTCTATGAAACCAGTTCATCGGAAAAGAGCTTTCCCTTCACTGAACACCGAAAGGACTATGAAGAGGTGATTTACTTTTCTTGCAGAGTCAACACAATCCATGGCAGGTAATAAATCAAAAGAAAACGATTTTTAAAACAAACAAAGTTTCCTTTTCTACAAGTAGGGTGTTAATATTCCAAATATACCTTTGTTGCTAAAATCGTCAATTAGCACAATTTCTGCCAGGTATTTCCTTGGTGTTCTCTTAATGACACTGTGGACTGTCCTCATGAGTGTGGACCATCCTTCGTTATGGAAGACAATGACAACGCTGGAGGTGAGCAGGTTTTCATCATAATGCCAGTATTTGCATCTGTAAAAAGATTTTTGATTTTGTTAGTTTTCACATTACGATTCACAGAGCTGCTTAACAACATCTTTATGCAAATGAAATCTTCACTGATGGCTATCCTTCAGATTAAAGAGAAACGGGATATTAAAGGTGATATAGGTTAAGGCGTCACAGAGGCACGAGGCCCAAAGAGCAGCTCGCTTCCAGCCAGAGAGCCCTTTTCCTCCCGAGAGAGACGATGGCGCCGGTGAACACGGACTGCTACCTCAACAGCTCCATGCTTCCTCCTGGGTAGGCAGAAGGCATTGCAGGGACCCCGCCGAGAGTCATCCCCACCACCACCAGCAGCATCACCTCCACCACGACCTCCACCAGTACCACCTCCACCACGACCTCCACCACCACCAGTACCACTTCCACCATGACCTCCACCAGTACCACCTCCACCACGACCTCCACCACCACCAGTACCACCTCCACCACAACCTCCACCACCACCAGTACCACCTCCACCACGACCTCCACCACCACCAGTACCACCTCCACCATGACCTCCACCACCACCAGCACCACTTCCAGCATGACCTCCACCACCACCAGCTCCACCATGACCCATGACCAGCACCAGCACAACCAGCACAACCTCTATCATCATGCTGCTTGTGCCACCAGTAGAGAACAGCAGAAGAAAAGCCCCAAACTATGGCTACAAAGATGAGGGTCGTCTTCAAACCATCCGATCCCACGATTTAGGACAGGCTGGCCATTTGGCTCACCTACTGCATAACACACCCTAAGACAGTGCTGTTTTTTTCTAAGCCTCTTTAAATCAGATTTACCCAAGAGAAGGACTGTCTATGAAGTGTTTCTGTTGTCTTTACACAGCCCACAGGCAGAACCTGCATGATTAGCAAAGTTACAAACGCTGTTGTGGCCAAGCAATCAAAAGACCTTAATTTCTGCCCTTTCACAGTAAAATAGATTTAAAAATAGTAAGTAAACAGCAGCAGCATGAAATGCTTGTATCAGCTATTCTGCATAAAACTCTCTCCGTTTGCAAAATCTGTCAGAAAAGCATGGTTGCTCGTGGGAAAAATGTAATCCCATGGCAGACAAGACGTGATCTTTACTGTTTATCATTCCTGGGTAAACTTCCAGGTATAACAAATGTAGCTAAAAAAAAAAAAAAAAAAAAAAGTCGCCAAACCCATTCAGGGTTCCAGCTTGGCATGCCATGAAAAGCACTTCTGTATCCATTTCGGACGTTCTGCACTGCAGTGTCACTGTGGAGCTGGACGCAGGTCTTTTTTCCTGAGGTATTACAGATGAGCGAGAAAGAAGCAACAGGAGTAATTCAGTCCACACTTGCCAATATTTACTAATCAAATTTATCAGCGATGCATTTCATTTGCAACTGTAATGCCCATTTCCCCAACCGCATCCCGAAACGAGAGCGTTCAGGGTTTCCCTAATTACAGCCAGCCCAGGTGTTTCCTTACCCGGCAGCTTCCCTCCCTCATCACCGCCCCTTTCCCAACTAGAATAACACGGTTCCTACCACCAAACCCAGAGGCATAGCACTTTGGATTTCAACAGGCAAAAGGCTTCCTTTTTTCATCTTTCAGCAAGTGAAGTCTCTACTAGAGACAATCTAACTTTTCAAAGACAACTATCATGTATTAAGAGGTTATTCTTGACAAACGGAAACTTTTAAACTCAGGGATGCACAAACTCCCATAGTTATATTTCCCTATGTACAATAAAAAGCTTAAATGCACAGAAACATTCTTGTGTTCAAAAAGAAATCAGCTTATTTGTCAGAAATCACCACAGTTTCTGAAACTAAACCACACTAAATGTAGAAAGAACTCACATAACAGATCTACAGGTATTTAACGAGCATGTTTTCTCCGTCCCTAGAGGGGCTCCGGGAGAGCTGGAGAAGGACTTCTTACAAGGGCCTGCAGGCATAGGACGAGGGGGAATGGCTTCAAACTGGAAGAGGGGAGATTTAGATTAGACACCGGGAAGAAATTGTGGACTGTGATCCCCGGGGGCAGGTTGCCCCGAGAAGCTGTGGCTGCCCCAGCCCTGGAGGTGTTCAAGGCCAGGTTGGACGGGGCTTGGAGCAACCTGGGCTGGGGGGAGGTGGCCCTGCCCAGGGCAGGGGGGGACTGGATGGTCTTCAAGGTCCCTTCCAACCTAAACCAGTCTGTCATTCTATGATTTCTTTGGTGAAGAAGGACATATTTCACTTATTGTCAAGGAGCAGCATCAATATACATTTTCAACCCAACAGAAAAAAAAGAAGTTGGTACATAATATTCATTTTGGGCCTGTGGGAGAAGAAAACTACAGCATCAAAACAGTCTATAACTAAGACTGATCTAGTGGGGCATTTATTCTCTTGGTCAGGCATGGTGTAAGCAACCTCTGAAACAGCCCCATCTCCACAACTATGGGTTTCAGACTAAAATCCTCCAGCTCAATTGTCTTTACGCCTGAAGTCCCCACAGGTGATCACACCGGTACACCAATGCAGGAGCGTTGGACTGACGCCGCCTTTCTGCCACAGCTCCCTCTCCGAAGGCGACCAGGGGCCGCAGGGCTCAGAGCAGAGCACAGGCGCTCAACCTCGCCACAAGCGACTCAGCCGCCGGCAGAGACACAAGGGGTACGCCACCGCGGTGCGCTGCGTCGGCCGCCCCAAGAAAGGCTTTTCCTTTGTACGTGTAATAACAGCTTCACAACAGAACCGGGTCGTTTCACACGTATATTCACCGGGATTAATTTTGGTGACCCGGTTGTGTTAAACTGGAGGAAGACACACTGAAAAGGGTCACGCCAGCGGAGCGCCATTCAAGACTGCATGTAACGGCAGTGGCCATTTTTAGCGCTTTTTGCCTCAAAGGAGGTGGCGGCACCCCACGCAGGTTACGCCGCGTCGCCGACACACACCTTCAGCTAGGAAACTTTTTGGCTTTCCAATTAAAAAGAAAGAGAGCCACAACATTTCAGACTGCCTTCAACAACAGAAACAAAGCAAACGTTGCAAAAAAACCCCATATCTTTTCTTTGGGTTTTTTTTTCCCTCCCACTTTCTGTACTGCAGGTAAGTCCTATTTAGGAACAAAATGGCGAAGAGCATAAGAATGAAAGACAGTAAGTAACTTAACTTAATTTTTAAAAGCCAAACCTATTACAAAAGCCTGAATTGAACAACACATCTGCGAGCAATTTATAAGCATTTTTTGATCTGTATTTAATACATTTTTAAAACATAAAACCAGAGGTCTAGACAGGCTTTTCGCTACATATCCAACTTAATCTCCTCAAATCTGTCAGCACGTTTTACTTTTTAAACTTGAAAAATCATGTGTTGCTAAAAGTGCCATTTGCAAGCCATAAAAGCACTACATTTATACCTCTAGTAAGATCATACTTTTAGTTTTTTCCAGAGGCTTTATTCGGGTTGTTGGACAGTCCGCAGACTGACTCACCCAGCCCAGAAGCTCCAAGAGACTGCAGTAACGCCCCTGCACAGCCTCGTCCCTCGTCTCACATTGGGAACCAGAGGTTTGAAACACGGGGGTTGTTTTAGATATATGCAATCAATGCACATTTTCAACTCTGTGGCAATTTTTTCCAAGAAATTCAAACACTGCCCAATCACTTGAGTGACAAAAATCAGGACCCTTCACATCCAGAGGGGAGGAAGAGCCTTTCTGCGGCGGAGCAGCACTGACATCCAGTGGTTGGCAAACCAAACGCCAAGAAACCATAAACACATTTTCCTCGTGTTTGAGGCTGAATTTTACAGTATGAGTTTCCCAGTAAATTTTAGGCACCAGAAAGGGAAAAAGCCTGGAATTCCAGACTCACGCTTCAGTTTTGAAAGATAGGGTCATGAAGATATGGGTGTCCATGCAAAAGCCATTGAAAACTGGCAGGGGACATGTTCAGAGTGCCAGAGGGGCTGTGACAAAGGGGATTTAAATACGTTTCGCCCTCTGGCTTCATCCCCTGGGTGCCCTGTCCTGCCCACTGCCACCTGCAGCCGGCTGTGCAACGTGCTGGGAACCAAACTGGTAAACTAACTCACTTAAAAACATTATTTTGAATTCTTACTGGTAGGGCCGAGAGGCCGGCACGCTGCGGCAGGTACGCCGGAGCGAGAGGGCAGCATCCTTCAGCTGGTCCGGCCTCTGGATGCTTCCCAACCCTTGTCCCGAGCCCTGTGAGGAGCAGTCCCTTTGCTGCCCTTCCTCAGGGAGCTCTGGGCCGAAAGGAAGGGCCTTCAGAGCAGCCCGTCAACAAAAACTGCCTGTTCCCAACCAGCACTGGCATTACCGAGGAAAAACACGGACTGAGTCATCACCGAAGCGAGAAGAAACCATTCAAAAGATAGAGGAGTGATCTCATGGAGAAACAGAGTGTGTGTCTTCTGACTATCAGCCTACATACTGAAGATGTGAGTTAGCCCTACTCCCTCTCCACCCCGGGGAGGGAACAGCACTGCCAGAGACCGTTCCACACCATCGTTCCTGTCCCTCCGTCACAAAGTTGGGCACCCACTGCAGCAGGACAGGAGCCCTTTTATGGGGACCCCGGGAATCAGAATAGGTTGGAAAAGACCATTAAGACCATCAAGCCCACCCGTCACCCCAGCACTGCCCAGCCCACCACTAACCCGTGTCCCTCAGCACCACGGTTACATGTCCTTTAAATCCCCCCAGGGATGGCGACTCCCCCACTGCCCTGGGCAGCCTCTTCCAGTGCTGGACAACCCTTTCCGGGAAGGAATGTCTCCTGATCTCCCATCTAAACCTCCCCTGGCGCAACTTGAGGCCGTTCCCTCTTGTCCCATCGCCTGGTCCTGGGGAGCAGAGACCGACCCCCCCTTCCTACCCCCTCCTGTCAGGGAGCTGTAGAGAGCGAGAAGGTCTCCCCTCAGCTCCTCCTCTCCAGGCTGAACACCCCCAGGGCCCTCAGCCGCTCCTCACCAGACGTGTGCTCCAGACCCCTCACAGCTCCGTCGCCCTTCTCTGGACACGCTCCAGCGCCTCAGTGTCTGTCTTGTCCTGCCGGGCCCAAACCTGAACACAGCCCTCGAGGTGGGGCCTCACCAGTGCAGAGTACAGGGGGACCATCACTGTCCTCATCCTGCTGGCCACACTACTGCTGATACACAGCAAGGGTGGAGCACTCCTTGGTTTGACAATACTTCAGCTCTTACAGCTTTGTACGCTGTTCATTGTCCTGCATTTGATGAAGTCCCCCTGGCCCCACAGGAGTGATGGAGGGTGCACGGTCCAGGGACTGGCTGACCCTACAGCCTCCCCGTTCGCAGCCACAGCACTGCAGAAGTAGGCTCAAATCTCCTCAGGCTAAAAAAAGCCCAGGCTAGAGCTGCTGCTGCCGGAAAAATGCCCCAGCC
>NW_009647743.1:2917442-2929070 GCF_000708025.1 Charadrius vociferus
AAGACGTGAACAAGGAGAGCACCACGACTGCAATTTAAGGGTGAATCCCAATCAGATAGATACTTAGAGGGCAATCTGAGATCCTGAGCCAGCAGAAGGGCTTCTCATGCATCCTGAATTCCCAGCTCCCCTGGCATACCGGCACCGAAGCTCTGGAGAAAGTAAGAGGTATCGTGGCTGCAACCAACTCCTTCTGAAACGACCCTCCTCAGGTCGACCACCTAACCCGCACCGGCGCTTACCAACAGCACGCCGCTCCCCTCGCTGGACTTGTGTGCCCAGACCCAAGCACAGCAGCACGGCTTTCTCCGAGCCAGCGGGCTCTGCCCTCCCCTTCCCGCGCCGGAGAAGCTCGAGTCGGCTGTTTCAAGCCGAGAGCCCTGAACCAGTACAACGCTGAAAGTCTCAATTCAACATTTATCCTGAAATTGTAATTGACATTAAAAAATGGAATCTCCCTTCTCCGTTAATATAAAACTGTTCACATTTTAAGATTGTATTTTAAGTTTTATCTCATGTTTAAAGTGGTATGAGATCCATAGTGATATCAACTATCACCTACTGATAACTGCTTTATAGTGCACACATTTTTCTCGCTCTTTGAGGGGCTCTAGCACTAGCAGAGCCTAAAAATAAGGGAGGAGCTCCGTTTTCACTTGCAGCTTCCTTTCCTAGTACGCCCCGCTCCTATCTTGTAAGGACACTGCCCTTCAGCAGACAGCGCACTGTTTACATAGCTTAATACCGAATGCAGGGCTGCTTGCTATTTTAAATCATCAATTTATTATGACTATTGTGGTAAATGGCATCTACCCCCTAAGAAGCTGGGTGGGAGTCTCTTTCCCAAAACACCTCCAGCAGTTTGCTCCTGGATGGGGTTGTGCTGCCTGAGCTCAGAGTCGACAGAAGCCGACTACGGCACGGGGCGTTCTGTTAAGATACAGCTAAATAAATCTAATGTTAACACTGCATTTGTTACCTATGAATCCTTACGGGATATTTTTATGCATCATCATCATCATTAATATAAAATTAGCCAACTTACAGAACAGGGGCTCTGGGAGAGAAGTGAACCAACGGCCCAAGAAGGAGACTTTGCTCAGCTGAGCAGGTTTTTCCCTTCAGCAGACAGCGGAAAAACCTCCACTACACACTACCGAACAGCTTCAACCTACGCTGAAACAGCATTTCCTATTTTTACAATAGCTACGGGCTTTGTCTGCTTCCACTGCTGAAACAGGCTGCCAGGCTACGTCACTGACCGCTGTCACCAGTGCCCCTGGAAGCACAAGCTACAGCTCCTGCCACCTCTGAAAGTGCCACGATCCAAACCCAGGGCAAGGTTTGCAGAGACCTAGCGTCGGGGCTAATAGGAAAATTAAAAGAATAAACTTTGCATCGTTTTTAATCACAAGATTCTCACTCATAGTATCGCTCGTGCAACACTGAAGGAGTTGAAGCAATAGAGACCACAGGGCAGGAGAGCCGGGTAGCTCTGTGGCCCCCAACATTGGAAAGACACGGGGCTGTTGGAGCGGGGCCAGAGGAGGCCCCGGAGCTGCTGGGAGGGCTGGAGCCCCTCTGCTGGGAGGACAGGCTGAGAGACAGTTGGGGGGGTTCAGCCTGGAGAAGAGAAAGCCAAAAAGGGGAGACCTCAGAGCCCCTTCCAGTGCCTAAAGGGGCTCCAGGAGAGCTGGGGAGGGACTCTGGATCAGGGAGGGGAGCCGTGGGACGAGGGGGAACAGTTTAAACTGAAAGAGGGGAGATTGAGATGAGATATTAGGAAGAAATGTTTCCCTGTGCGGGCGGTGATCCCCTGGGGCAGGTTGCCCCGAGAAGCTGTGGCTGCCCCATCGAGGGGGGCCTGCCCAGGGCAGGGGGTGGAACCGGATGATCTTCAAGGTCCCTTCCAACCCATTCTATGATTTGGTAATTTTAAAAGAAACCCTCTTCCTCGGGGAAGGGGAAGCCACCTCACAGAGAGACAGAGCGAAATCCCTCTTCTTCCCTGTTTTGGCTGAAATTGGTGCAGTATCTCCCCGCAGGTCTCCAGTCCCTCTGCCGCCCCATGACACACCGTGCTGCCCCGCGGGAAGGAGGGGATAGGGCAATTGGGTCCCCGGGCACCAGCGCAGGCCACTGCCGTGGGTTGGCGGCAGCAGAGCGGCTCCTGGCCGTGCTCTCCTCTCCCTCTCCCCTGGGAAGCAGCAAGTGCTGCGTCCTCGGAAAACGCGGCTGAGAAGCTACAACTCGCCGCAGGTGGCAAGTCTCGTCATGTCGCCATTGAGGTGGGCACTGCTTTGGGAAGTTATGGCTTGATATATTTGCTTACGTGCAGCTCAGGAGAGTCCAGGCTGTGCATCGGTTTGGATTTATCAAACACTGACAACTTTCCTGATATAATAAACTAAAGGCTTGAAAGAAGCTTGGGGCAGTGGGCTCAGCCCCACAGAAGTACCTCATTTCCACCATGCCTTGCTCATCAGATACTAAACCCTGAAGTTCCTGCCCATGCTCGGTTAGACAATTATTTAATTTGCAAGTTTACTTAAATGCTCCACCACAGTAAGTTCTGGTTAACAGTGACAACACAGAGAATAAGAAGTTAATCTCATATTTTCGTTTCGCATTCAGACTACAATTCATTTGACAGAATGCTTCCTCCATTTGCCCCAAAATTCCTACGATGCAGGACGGCACCCGCCGGGTTACACATGCAGCAGCAGGAAACCTCTCAGGCTTTTCTCTGCCCCCTCTTCCAAAATCAAGGCTTAAAGCTGAACTTAAATATACTCCAGGTACTGCACTATACATTTTTGTTGAGTAAGAGGTCCTGTTGCAACCTGCTGTAGGTGCCCCTGCTCTGGCGGGGGGGTTGGACTAGATGATCCCCAGAGGTCCCTTCCAACCCTGACCATTCTGTGATTCTGTGATTCTGTTCAGAGCTTGGTCTTCTCATTGCAGAAGCACCCACACGGGTAAGCAAATGCAACTACGGACAACACACCCGGTGCCTCTGTCCTCATCTTTGTACTCCTTGGGTGCACTGTTTCTCTGTTGAAACTTAAAATTTGAAACGCTAACGGCCAGCACTAGGGAGACACAGGATCCGTCTTCGCTGTAGTTTCCACTATTGAGGCCTGAAACGTTAACAGAAAATGCTTGGTTTTGCTTTAAGTCCAACACCTGGAACCCAAATCTTTGCTGACCACTCGGAGATGCTCTGACAATACACGGCTAATTACATGTTAAACACATTTTTTTCCTCCAGGAGTCTTGCCAGAGGTAACCTTGCAGCTGACAACCTGCAGCGGACAGCCAGCCGTCCCGATTCAGCGTGACCACGATAACTCACCTGGTTCTCAACCCCAGCTCTCCGTACGGTGCACACAGATTTACGCACATCCTACCCAACTAGTTTTGTTGGTTACAGAACAGTTCCAGTGCACTATGTGGCACTTGAATAAAAGATCTTCCCAAGGTGCCACGTGCAATGAAACCAAGTCCCTGATGCTCCATTTCCAATGACACAGATACCAATGGTAATTACTGAAAGGGTATTTCATACAGCGGTACCAAACACGTCATTTGCACAGTGCTATAATTAAGGAACTAATCACACTCCTGCAGAAAGCAGGCTCCACTCCAGCGCTTTCCTATTCAATCTCCTTCGCTACGACAGCAGTGACTGGACAACGAACTACGTACCGTAAGAGAACATCTTAAATGCATGTTATTCGCCCAGAGTAAAAAGACAATCCATTTCTAACGAGCAGCCAAGGTTCATCTGCCCTATTTCATAACTTGATTAATTGTTTATAACGAAAGATTTCAGTATTTTTTCAACTCAAGTCCAGCGCTAACAATTTTCTGTACAGTTTGATATTTTTAATAGCACTTGGACCAACTACAGGGTCAAAGCTGTCACCATCAAACCACAATAGGAAAAATATCTTTACTGACAGCTTTGCTTTACTGACACACAGCTCTGCATGTGTGTAGTCTCAAATAAAGTCAGAAGTCTTTATTTCTAGCAAGAATTCCCTCCTCTGCTTGCACTAAAACTAGTAAATAAAAAACACAATGAACTCCTTTCACAACTACACGTATGATTTTAAAAACAAGCCAATTCTTTTCCCCTTTTGATGTGTCTTATAAAATGTCGGGAACTGCAAAAACAGTTGTCCAAAAATCCATGTCTGTGCACAAGGAGAACTGCACTCAAGTAAGGAAGAGTTACTTTTTCAGTTTTTTCAACAAAAGCTTATTGCCAGTTGTTCCCTTTGAAGTAAAAAGGTGACCCGTGACAACAGATCCAATTATTCAAGTTTGAATTTGTATGGCCCAGAGGGCATGCCCTGTAACAGCAATAACGTCATAAAAAAGGAAAAGTCAAACTGGATAATCTGCAGAAGGAAAAAACACTTTAAAATATTTATTTTGCCATGATCAGACTGACAGATGTGTGTGGGCAATGCAGCTGAAATTCTGGCTCACGCTGGTGAGGAGACAGCAGTTATCTATTGTCATATTTAAAAAAAAAATAAATCCCAGTAAGAGATTAATTTGTCTCCTGTCATAAGCATTCACAAAGAGTCACGATGCTTCCTCTCCCAGTCAAACTACTCAGGATAAAATTCCTGCAACATTTGTCAAAAGAAGCTGTCAACAAAAATCTAGCTTAAATAGAGTCGTAAGACTAAAACCCTTTGGGTCAGTGAGAGTAATCTGTAAGTGAGTCTTCCACAGGCTGGATACCGACAGCGCATCGCGGCTGAGCAAAGCACGTTGAGCACAACCCTTTCTTACGGCCAACACGCGGTTAATTACTGAAATCTGATCAACAGCAGGGACAGCCCTGGCTCAAGGGCTCCACAGTAATGTAACTTAGTTAACAGGACAGACAGGGAGTTCCGCGAAGCGTCGCTGGAAATACACTTGAAGAGAATGCTTCTTGACTTATGTTTCAACCCAAAGTCCAATAGCATGACCCAAGCCCAGCAAAGGACACCAACGGAGACTGCAGCTATGGGTGGGGGCGTTCACAGTGGGCAAAAATGAGCTTCATAAAGGAAAACGCTGCATTGCCGCTTGGGTTTTGAGATAAAAGAAACAGCAAAGACACTACTGCAACTAATGCATTGTAGGTATGTCATTTTTAGAAATACTGAATGCAGATCTTTTGGAGCCACTTGCATTGCTTTGGTCTCGTATAAGCAGATGCAGCTCTTGGAACACGCCGTACACCAGCCAACCTCTTCTCACATCTCCACACTCGTAGTCATCGGTGGGTTTGTCCATCAGGCAATTTTTCTCTCCATTTTTTCCTCTTCCATGGAGAATTCATTATTTAAGTGCCTCCTAACATCTGCCATGAGAAGTTCACGACTTCAGGTGTTACAACTTTGCCAAAAGGAATGGCTTCTTTGAGGACAACCTCCCCAAAAGACAGGCACAACCCATTCCCACGTGCAGGAAGTCCCACAGGCACGGCAGAAAGCCCACCTGGCTCCACCAGGAACTCCTCGTGGAGCTCCGATGCAAAAAGGAAGAGTAGGGAAGGTCGATGCATGGAGTGGCTACCTAGAAGGAGAAGAGAAACACTGTTCCGAGCACATGCAGAGTACCGAGCACATGCAGAGAGAATGAAAGGCAATGCTCTGGTGGAGTCGAAATCCGTGAGATGGGAAGGGCAACGAGAAGGGCTTACAGGCAAAAGGAAGACTAAAGAAAACACGGGTTTACTGCTGAACGAGATGTGACTTAGTCTCAAAGGACACAGAGAAGCTGGAGAAACTCCACACCTGATTCCCTCAGTCTCCACTGGCAAGGTTTGCTGTCACACTTCCCAAGTCCCCACGTCCAGTGGCGAATCTGCCGCCATGAAGGAATGCCCACCACAGATGAAGAGTGGGACAGGGTCCACTTCACCGGACGTATCACAGCGAACGGGATAAACACAGCACAAGCCCACAGGACTTGATGGGCTGCACCGGAGGGCACCGAGGGAGCTTCTGATGTCACTGGGAGGTCACGCTCTACCATTCTTACAAGGTCCTGGTGCTTGATGGTGGGTCCTGAGGACCGGCAAAGACACATGCCCATCTTCAAGACGGAGGATCCAGGGAACTACGGCCGGCCAGCCTAATCTCAGCTCCTGGAAAGATGGCAGAGCATTTGGTGCTGGAAGCCATTTCCAAGCGCACCAAGGAGATGGTGATTGGGAAGAGCCAACATGGTTTTACCAACGGCATATCCATCACCCTGACCGTGAGAAAGCTTCCGACTCCAAATACCTTCTCCCCCAACAAACCAGCTATGAACAACAGCCACTGGGAATAAAAAGCGCAAGGCTACACCCTGCAAGGATCCTTTTAGGGTAATGACCTAAAAAGCAAAATGCGGTTTGACTCCTTCGCGTCACAAGGAAGACAACGCACAATGACAACATTTAACACTGGGATTTTTTTGAACACACTGAGATTATTACACAACACTTTCTGCTCAGATAGTCACGCAGCAGAACTAATGTCTTCCACGAGACCGTAGGAAAGAACATTTTTCACTGATCTGACATGACAGTTAACCACAGGCTTCATGCAATTGGACTTCTAAGAGTGATGATCACTTCACTTAGGTCTCTATTTTAAACCTCTTGAACTGGAAGACTGATTTTGCAGTAAGAGGTCTCTTCAGTCAGGCTTCCCCCCACAGCTCCAAACGCCACGGCCCCTTTGGCCAGCACGGTGCCTGCTTTGCCGTGCCCGTCTTCAGCTACACCGTGGAAAGGAATAAAACCCGCTTGGAGGACGCACAACGGAGGCCTGGCCCAAGGACTCATTCAGCATCTCATACCCTCAGTCATGGGGCTGAGAGGACATGGACAATTTATTTCTTTAATTTTTTCCAGATGGAAAGAGGGAGAAAATTGCCTAGAAATTTGGTAAATCCAGCTATGGCAAAAAAACCCAAACAAACAAAAAAAAAGAAGCAGAGCTTCAGTGCCTGGATGAGAAAATGGTGTAGAGTGACGTGTTTTAAATTCATTAGTACCTGGTGAAGTTTTTGGAATTGATTAACTTTATCCAGGAAGGACTGCCTTCTCTAAAATAAACCAGAACCAGATTACTAGAGCTTAAATGTGCCGAGGATCTTCTAGCACAAAGACAAGGGGAAGCCATCGATGCAGCCACGCAGAAGTTCTGGCTGCCCAAGGACTTCAGCAGCTCCTGAGACGTGTGCTGAGGACTCGGAGCAGCAGAGAGGACAGAAGACGCAGGCAGGAGACTGCCACCGCCTCAGGGGACACAGTCCATACAAACCGTGTGCTCCAGAGTCTCAAGCGTCCCTCGTTAGTGTTTCCAGGGGACAGCACATCAGAGGACCACCAGAGAAGCAGCACACGCCGAGTGCCCAGCACAGCATGGAGCTCAGCTGAAGACTGACCCGTGCAGGAGCCACGCTGTCATCGTGGCCACAGCGTGCTGAAGTTCTAATGCCACAGCAGAGGTGTCCCAGTAACACCTCCTTTTGCAAAGGGGAACGATAAAGACCCGAGCAGGCTTACTGAAAGGATAAACTAAGGGTAAAAGGCTACGAAGGTAGCATGGAGTTTTTTCAGACACCGTATCAGAAGCTGAGAGCTTTCACCATCAATAATAAAAAAGCCTGGACAGGGACTAGGGAAAGCTGGCAGGATTGGAAAACAGATGCCGTTAGCAGGAAGACAGACATTCTTTAAACGCACAGGGTGGTGTCCAAACAAGGAGAACTGAAATGAGCCCTAATTCAGGTTAAATGAACGTAAATAATAAGATTATTAAAAAAAAAAAAAAAGTTTGAGAAACAGCTTACTAAAGTATAAAAGCAGCTATGGAAGTATTTTTTTCAAACACCACAAGTAGGATGCCTGCCAGAAAGTCTGTTGGGCTGATAGATGATCAAAATGAAAAGAGACCACTTCAGAAGCAGGAAAGCTAAATTAAGTATTTCCGTTGAACTCCTGGCAGTGACCAACGCCAGATACCCAGGGAAGAGAACAAAAGCAGGGCAGGCGCACAGTGATTCTTCCCCCTGAATGCTCCTATCTTCCGCCAGCTAAAGCTTAGGGACTTTGTAATTCGGAGATAACAGATATCCGCGTGATAGCTTCTACTGGATTTTTCTGCCACGAATAGCCTAATTGCTTTCTTCATTTTTTTTTTCTTCTCATAAACCCAGTGTTTCCAGAAGAATGCAACATAAATTGACACACTATTGCTGACACCAGCCTTGTTATCAAGCAAACAGAGGGAGGAAAACATCACACCAACTTTTATAAATAAAAGGGCCCTGGGGAGCTAAAGAATTGCAGACCGCTAAGTCTGACTTCTGTGTTGAAAAGAAGCTAGTAATAAAAAAAAAATTAGTAAACCATAGATACAGCTTTTTGTGGAAGAAAGCCATGACGCAGAAACGTATTATCATCTTTTGGGGCAATCAAAAACCATGTGGACACAGGTGAGGCCATTAACAGAGTAACTGAATTCCAAAGCCTTTGATGAGGTTCTTTGCTTTCTTTACAAGCAGAGTTCTTCATCAAAGGATGGCAGGGTAAGATGGAAGATCTCTTAGATTAATAACTGCCAGAGTGTAAAAACTGAGAGATCTCTTCATTTCAATTTTTTAAGGGCGTTTGTGGCTGCAGCAGCGTAAGTGTCTGTGCTGGGACCCAAGGTGGCCCCCTCCTCTTCCAGGTCATTACTGAACAACAACAACAAAAAGTTCTCGGTAGTTGCAATTAAAATGAATATAATCAGCTGCAGAATAATGCAAGGACACTATTGAGAAAATGAGCTGGCAGGAGAGCTCACTGCCAGTGCAAATGAGTGTATGTGGAGTGTCAGACCACTCTTAGCGTGTTTACTCATAGACAGACCCTAAACTTGGCATTATCACTCAAAAAAAAATAATCCTGCAGTCAATCATGGATAGCTCTTTGAGCATTTTAGCTCAGAGTTAATGAAAGGGCAAATAGAATGGCAGGAATAATAAGGAAGGAATATGAAACATTTATATAGTCGCTTGATGTAGGTATCTCCAATATTGCCGTATCACAGGGCGGCAGCGTAACAGAGGAACGTGACAGTACCCGGGAGGAGAGGTTAAACCACCACCATGTTCTTCAGCCTGGAAAAAGTCACTGACGCAGGGTGTCATTAACTCCAGGAGTATAAATGCATTTAAAAGACAAGTCTGTGCACAGAAAAAGGTCTATGAAGCATGACAATCCTGTTGCAACCTTTGGCTCAAGTGTCCCAGCCCACTGGTTGCCAGGAACGAAACTCAGCCCATTCTTGCATGTTTTCTCCCAAGCATGTGTTATTGGCCAGAGCCAGAGACCAGACTGTCAAGAAAAACAATCTCTGTTCAGACCCAGTATAGCTGTATTGTTCAAATTTCATTTTATTTTAAAATACCCTGGAGAAGTGGCTCATTATGCTGGAAAAACAACTCGATTCTTGCTGTCTCTACCACCAATCCTCTTCAGTTATGTTTTTTTTTTTTTTTGAGAAGACACACCTTGTTACCTGACAGCATTCATCCTCAAACCTAGGGCCATTTTTTATTTCCCTAGCATGGTGTGTTTATTTTGAATCCAAGACCATCCAGAAACTTTATCACTCTGTTTTTACTTCAGCTCTACCTCTGTGCAGACTCCTGATCACGAAAAAAAAAATAAAAATCCAGGGAGCAATCAAATTAATACCCTTCTTCCCTAAAGCTAACATTAGTTTTATGACAGGTCTGCTAGGAAGCAGGGACAACATGTAAAATTCAATATAAACATCTGCTCTTAAAACTAAAAGGCTGCCACCTATCAGGATAATAAAAAAAGATCCAAAAAAGGTAAAAATCACCAAGTTTTAAGAAAAAGTTTTATACCTGCAACTGTACAGAGGTTTTGGACAGGGCCTGCTACGCCTGCTCTGCTTCTCCACAACTAGAAATAAGGTGGAAAACAGGTATTGCTCCTCCTAAACCCAGCTCATGGCTCCCCTGGACCCCCACAGCGTGCTGAAAGACTGCAGTGAGATGATGCCGTCACTGAAACGTGGTGCGCTGACTTTTACGTGTCCCCACACAGTCTTCAGTTTGTTTAACCAAAGCTATGACTTGCTGTACGCCAACAGAGGTGCTTGGCTTCAACCTCGAAATAGATTGGTTAAAATCCACGTGGCAAGAGCACGCGGCACTGGTGGGACGGAAAAATTCTGATGTACCTGACCAGCAACGTCCTCACGGCATCCAACGTTACTCCTCTCCGCAGGGGTAAGAGCAACTGCAAGAGTTACGGCTTTGCTCGGCAGCTGAGGCTGCCCAGAATCACCCGCAAAGTTCCCGCTGAATCAATTAAGGCAGCTGGCAAACCATCTCGGCAACGTGTCCGACTCCAAAGTCAAATCTAAACATAGGAGGACCGAATCCCCCTCTACTGGCATTTCTCCTCTCTTCCCCCTCTGGCAGGGACAAGCCCTAAGGCTCTTCAGCTGAGGGAGACAGTTCCTGCAGCGCTATTTCACTCCCGCTAGCACTGCCCGGGAAAGCACTTGGCACCCTCCACCCAACAAACCCGGCTGCTTGGGGGAATGCTTCAAGATTCTCATGCTGAAAGGAGGAGAAGGCTGAGGTGAGGTCCACCTGGATTTGAATGTCTGTGAACGAATAACCTGGTCTTTGCCTGAAATATCTCCCTCAGTTAGCAATGCTGAGGTACCACTAACCAAAAAAAGATGACTATACTGCTCTTCAGTGGGATGAAACAGAATGTTGACCAGCCTTATCAACAAAATGACTTCTGGACTTATTAAACAGATCAGCAGGAGGAAAATAAATAGTGCATCCAACAGGCATCTGCTACCTTTTGTGGCATTTCTTGGCGGTATTGGGGGATCACAGAATCATAGAATCGCTGAGGTTGGAAGGGACCTTTAAGATCATCAAGTCCAACCATCAACCTACCCTGACAAAACCACCTCTAAACCATGTCCCCAAGCACCACATCCACCCTTTTTTTAAACACCTCCAGGGATGGAGAATCCACCACCTCCCTGGCTATAGGCTACATTCCAATGTTTAATAACCCTTTCAGTGAAAAAATGTTTCCTAATATCCAATCTAAACCTCCCCTGACATAACTTGAATCCATTTCCTCTCATCCTATCATTTTTCACCAGGGAGAAGAGGTCAGCCCCCACCTCTCTACAACCTCCTTTCAGGGAGCTGTAGAGAGCGAGAAGGTCTCCCCTCAGCCTCCTCCTCTCCAGGCTGAACACCCCCAGGGCCCTCAGTCGTTCCTGATAAGATGTGTCCTCCAGACCCCTCACAGCTCCGTTGCCCTTCTCTGGACACGCTCCAACATCTCAATGTCTGTCTTGTCCTGAGGGGCCCAAACCTGAACACAGCTCTCGAGGTGGGGCCTCACCAGTGCCGAGTACAGGGGGACCATCACTGCCCCAGTCCTGCTGGCCACACTATTGCTGATACAGGCCAGGATGCTGATGGCCTTCTCGGCCACCTGGGCACACTGCCGGCTCATGTTCAGCCGGCTGTCCACCAACACCCCCAGGTCCTCCTCCCCCGGGCAGC